>NC_041224.1:144231852-144239059 GCF_002837175.3 Physeter macrocephalus
TAGGCATAGAGGGAACTTTCCTCAACATAATAAAGGCCATATATGACAAACCAACAGCCAACATCATCGTCAATGGTGAAAAACTGAAACCATTTCCACTAAGATCAGGAACAAGACAAGGTTGCCCACTCTCACCACTCTTATTCAACATAGTTTTGGAAGTTCTAGCCACGTCAATCAGAGAAGAAAAAGAAATAAAAGGAATCCAAATTGGAAAAGAGGAAGTAAAACTGTCACTGTTTGCAGATGACATGATGTTATACATAGAGAATCCTAAAGATGCTACCAGAAAACTACCATAGCTAATCAAGGAATTTGGTAAAATAGCAGGATACAAAATTAATGCACAGAAATGTCTGGCATTCTTATACACTAATGATGAAAAATCTGAAAGTTTAGAAAGCCCAGATATCAACCCATGCACATATGGTCACCTTATCTTTGATAAAGGAGGCAAGAATATACAATGGAGAAAAGACAGCCTCTTCAATAAGTGGTGCTGGGAAAACTGGACAGCTACATGTAAAAGAATGAAATTAGAACACTCCCTAACACCATACACAAAAATAAACTCAAAATGGATTTAAGACCTAAATGTAAGGCCAGAAACAATCAAACTCTTAGAAGAAAACATAGGCAGAACGCTCTATAACATAAATCACAGCAAGATCCTTCTTGACCCACCTCTTAGAGAAATGGAAATAAAAACAAAAATAAACAAATGGGACCTAATGAAACTTAAAAGCTTTTGCACAGCAAAGGAAACCATAAACAAGACCAAAAGACAACCCTCAGAATGGGAGAAAATAGTTGCAAAGGAAGCACCTGACAAGGGATTAATCTCCAAAATTTACAAGCAGCTCATGCAGCTCAATAACAAAAAAACAAACAACCCAATCCAAAAATGGGCAGAAGAACTAAATAGACATTTCTCCAAAGAAGATATACAGATCGCCAACAAACACATGAAAGAATGCTCAACATCATTAATCATTAGAGAAATGCAAATCAAAACGACAATGAGATATCATCTCACACCGGTCAGATTGGCCATCATCAAAAACTCTAGAAACAATAAATGCTGGAGAGGGTGTGGAGAAAAGGGAACCCTCTTGCACTGCTGGTGGGAATAATGTAAATTGATACAGCCACTATGGAGAACAGTATGGAGGTTCCTTAAAAAACTACAAATAGAACTACCATACGACCCAAAAATCTAGAAACAATAAATGCTGGAGAGGGTGTGGAGAGAAGGGAACACTCTTGCACTGTTGGTGGTAATGTAAATTGATACAGCCGCTATGGAGAACATTATGGAGGTTCCTTAAAAAACTACAAATAGAACTACCATACGACCCAGCAATCCCACTACTGGGCATATACCCTAAGAAAACCATAATTCAAAAAGAGTCATGTACCAAAATGTTCATTGCAGCTCTATTTACAATAGCCAGGACATGGAAGCAACCTAAGTGTCCATCAACAGATGAATGGATAGAGAAGATGTGGCACATATATACAATGGAATATTATTCAGCCATAAAAAGAAACAAAATTGATTTATTTGTAGTGAGGTGGATCGACCTGGAGTCTGTCATACAGAGTGAAGTAAGTCAGAAAGAGAAAAACAAATACCATATGCTAACACATATATATGGAATCTAACAACAACAATAACAAAAAAGGTCATGAAGTACCTAGGGTAAGACGGGAATAGACACAGACTTACTAGAGCATGGACTTGAGGATATGGAGAGGGGGAAGGGTAAGTTGTGACAAAGTGAGAGATTGGCATGGACATATATACACTACCAAACGTAAAACAGATAGCTAGTGGGAAGCAGCCGCATAGCACAGTGAGATCAGCTAGGTGGTTTGTGACCACCTAGAGGGGTGGGATAGGGAGGGAGGGAGGGACGGAGATGCAAGACAGAAGAGTTATGGGAACATATGTATATGTATAACTGATTCACTTTGTTATAAAGCAGAAACTAACACACCATTGTAAAGCAATTATACTCCAATAAAGATGTTTAAAAAATTTAAAAATTAAAAAAAGAGAAAAAAAGTTAACCTTGCCCTGTATAGTCAGTCTTACGCCTATTTTGAAATCACTGTATCTAGTATTTTACTAGAGTAGCAAATCAAATATCCTCCTCCTCAGGTTCAAAAACAGCTTGGCAAGGATTTCAATATTGTTTTCTTAGATTCAATTGGTTCATATTTTGAAAGAAATAGAAAATGACACCAACAATTTTAATCCTTATGAAAATTATACAATGCAGATCTTATTATTTCCATTTTACAAAGGTCGGTAAGATTCATGGTCTGGGTGACTTAAAGTCCTTTTGCTCTTTCTATAACACAGCATTTTCATATACCTTTTGGCTATTTGTATGTTTTTTATGGAGAAATGTCTATTCAAGACCTTTGCCTTTTCTTTTTTTTTTTTTTTTGCAGTACGCGGGCCTTTCACTGTTGTGGTCTCTCCCGTTGTGGAGCACAGCCTCCGGACGTGCAGGCTCAGCGGCCACGGCTCATGGGCCCAGCCGCTCCGCAGCATGTGGGATCTTCCCAGACCGGGGCATGAACCCATGTCCCCTGCATCGGCAGGCGGACTCTCAACCACTGCGCCACCAGGGAAGCCCCATTTGCCCATTTTAAAATTGGGTTATTTGGTTTTTTACTGTTAAGTTGTGTGAGTTCCTTATATATTTTGGATATTAACCCCTCAACAGATATAGCGTTTGCAAATATTTTCTCCCATTCTGTAAGTTGCCTTTTCACCTGTTATTTGCTTTCCTTGCTGTGCAGAAGCTTTCTGGTTTGATGCAGTCCCATCTGTCTATTTTTGCTTTTGTTGCCTATGCTATTGGTGTCATATCCAAGAAATCATTGCAAAGACTTAAACATAAGACCTGAAACTCTAAAATTCCTAGGAGAAAACACAGGGGAAATTTTCTTGATTGTCTTTTTGTCATTGTCTTGGCAATGTCTTAATCCATTTTGAGTTGATTTTTGTGTGTGGTGTCAGATAAGATCCCAATTTCATTCTTTTGCGTATGAATGTCCAGTTTTCCAAACACCATTTGTTGAAGAGACTATCCTTTCCCCATTGTGAATTCTTGGCACCCTTGTCAAAGATCAGTTGACTATTTATCTGCAAATTTAATTCTGAACTCTCTATTCTGTTCCATGGTCTATATGTCTGTCTCTAGGCCTGCACCATTTTAATTACTGCAGACTTGTAAAGTATTTTGTAATCAGTAAGTGTTATGTATCCAGTTTTGTTCTTTCTCAAGATTATTTTGGCTGTTTGAGGTCCTTTGTGGTTCCATATGAAATTGACACAGGTTTTTCATATTTAAGTCTTAAAGCCCAGAATTGATTGATATGGTGGGAAGCAGAGGTCAGATTGAACTTTTTTCCTAAGCCCAATAACATTTATTGAATGGTCTTGCCTTTCCCACTCATGTATATTTGCCTATCTCTGTCATATATAATGTCTCTCCATATGTTTGGGGCTATTTTTAGATTCATTAACTTGCACCATTACCATATGTCAATTTGATTATCCCTATGCCAAAATCACACTCTTAATTACCACACATTACTCCTCCTCACTCCAATGTTTCATCTGTCTCCACTACTCTAATAAATCTGCTTTTATGAAGTATACAAATATGCTCTATGTTGAAAAATCCAAGCAGAATTTTTCACATTTTATTTATATTTTAGAAGATTTCAAGATAGTTGCTCATTTTCTCTCTTGACTTCCATAAAATAAAATATTTCTGCTTTTGATCTGATATCACCAACCACTGATCAATGTCCTTTCAGGCCCTTTCTCATCTACTTCATCTAAATGTAGGAGTTTCTCAAACTCTTTTCTCTTTCCTAGCTATAATGTCATTTTGAGTGATCACAGCTAAGTCTTCAAGGCCTTTTATATATTAATGGCTTCCAAATGTATACGTGCTTATGAACCCCAGAATTATATCCATTGATAAAATAAAAATTTATTGATCATCTAACATGTACCAATCACTATTCTAAGTGCAAATTACTCAGCAATGAACAAAAGAGGCAAAACTCCTTGCCTGCATGAAATGTTTATTCTAATAGTGGCACATTTAACAAATAAAGAAATGAACTATATATATAAAATACTTCAAGTTGTGTTAAGTTCTGTGAAGAAAATTAAATTGTGGAAGTTACCTAAGGACTTTAAGGGTAGAGATACTGCAATTTTAAATAGGGTAGAAATCTGACAATCTGATTAGAGATGTAGTAATCTTAAGCAGAGGTCAGCAAACTAGGACCTGAGGGGCAAATCTGGACTTCCACTTGTGTTTGTATGGCCAGTAAGCTAAGAATGGTTTTTACATTTTTAAATGATTGGGGGAAAAAAGGAAAATAATATTTTATGACATGTAAAAGTATATGAAATTCAAATTAATATAACTATAAATAAGCTTTCCTTGGGACCAAGCAGTGTTCATTATTTATATGTTGTCTATGGCTCTTTTCATGCTACAATGACAAAGTTAAGCAGTTGAAACAAAGACCACATGGCCCACAAAGTCTAGACTATCTACTTTCTGGTCCTTTACACAAAAGGTTTGCTGATCCCTGATCTTAATCAATATACTCTATTGCTTGCAAACAAAAGATTTGCATGACAAAGTCCTGTTTGGATTCAATGCCAGAAGAAAATATATTAGTGTTTAGGCAAATGTGTTTGCCTCCTTTAATAGACAACATTTCTCTTTTTAATTTAGCTGCCAAGAAAATCAAAAGCTCAATATGTCCAAATTCAGTAAAAATGACACTCCAGGTGGCTAGACACCTCTACTGTATTCAATTCTTTCTTGTATATGTATGTGGAAGTGTTTATGCATGTCTGTTGTACTGTCTTGTTTTATATTGATTTTAATTTTATAAGAAGTCCATAATTTTGTGTGAAAGTCAATACAAATATGAACAAACATAAGAATAAATAATTGATATACTATTTTAAGAGGTTATCCTTAAAATTATAATAACCAAACTGCCTTTCTCTATAATGGATTTGGAGTTAAAGTATTAAACAAGTACATGTCTAAATTCATGAGGAGGTGTAGTGCTCCTTGTGAAGAAAATATTTTCCTAATTTATGTAATATATAATATTCTCTTTAAGGAAAACATGTAATATCATTTGAAAGGCTTTTCTCAAGATTCTTAAATAATTGTGCAGGAAAGTACAAGTTTCAGTCAACTGGAAAATTTACCTCTGTGAAATAGCTCACGCTTTGACACTAACATTCTTATGCATCATTGCCAATAGAGAACAGAGGTATATTAAGATTAAGTGATATCAGGTCTCACGTTTTATTAGTGAGAAAGTAAAGGTCATGGAATTAAGATTTGAGGTTTTCTCTCAGTTCTTTTCAATCTTCTATAATGTACTTTAAATCTAAGGATCAAAAAGGAAAAATTAGACTGTTTAGGGTTTTTTGTTTGCTTGTTGTTTTGGTTTGTTTCGTTTTTGAATATTTTGGTTTTTCTTACCTTTGAACATTTTACAATAGCTCTCAAAAAGCCACAGAAATGAAACTCTTCCTCTGTAGGTTTATAGGGAGATTTACTACAAGAACTTTCTTAAAACCAATTAAAGATAAATTTATTATCAAGAATATTAACTCTAGTACTCCACCAAATTTTGATTACAGAATCAGGCCTTTTTCTTACAATAGGTGTCCTATATAAGTAATAAGTTTGATGGTAGGATCACTATTGATATATTCATTTTGTAATTTCTTATAGTGGTAATGTATGTTTGTGGCAAGCTACATTCCTGTGAGTGGTGGGATTATGGGTGATTTATCATAGTTTCTTCTTTGCCTAGCTCTAATTTCTTATTTTATGTAAGTCATGTATCTCTATTAAATAAACATTTTGGGGGGAAAATGGTTAGAAAAATATTTTTTTCTAACATTTATTCATCCTTGATAGAAACGATGAAAACAGAATGTGTAAAGTATGCTCTGGTCATGAATGTATTCTCTGATACTTGTCCACAAAGGCAGCAGACCCATTTCTAAACAAATATGTGCTGATTAGCTTAATCAGGATTAGGGAACCAGTGGAGTCCATATGCCCCCGTATGTGCTGTTATTGGTTTTAGAGTAAGATTTTCAGCCAGTATGAATACTCAGTTCAAATTATTCCATAGCACATAGAACGTAGAGTCTATGTATAGTTATTTAATGATTTAAGTAGCTAATGGACTAACTAGACCATTGCTTTTTCTCCTTTCTTTTGTTTTCCATCTTCAGACCAGTTACTTGAGGATTACCATATAGGTAATTTGAGTTCTGTTATAAAATGTGAAGTTTCATTTTCTAACAAGCTGTTCTGTTCAAATTTTATTGCTTTCTCCATTGCCGTCTTAAACTTACATCCTCCAACCTTAACTAGATCCACTCCCTCTTCTATTATTTTTAAATCTTCCATAGCTCCCTGTATTATATTTGAAGCATCATCACAATTTGGAATCATACATTTAACTCTGATTATTTAAGTCTTTCCTCTCACATTAAACTCAGAGCAACACAAGAGCAGGGACTATGTATACTTTTATTTACCACTCCATAGCAATTACTACAATATCCTACAAAACCATGTTTCCCTTTTTTTTCCCCCTTGTGAAACCACGGTTTCAAGGTATAATTGATTTACAACATTATATTAGTTTCAGGTGTACAACGTAGTGATTCAAAATTTTTATAGATTATACTCCATTTAAAGTTATTATACATAGTAGTTTGTACCTCTTAATCCCCTACCCCTATCTTCCCTCTCCACCTTCCCTCTTGCCACTGGTAACAACTAGTTTCCTCTCATGTCTGAGTCTGTTTCTTTTTTGTTATATTCATTCATTTGTTTAATGTTTAGATTACACATATAAAGTGATAACATACAGTACTTGTCTCTCTGACTTATTTCACTAAGTGTAGTATCCTCCAGGTCCCCCATTGTTGCAAAAGGCAAAATTTCATTCTTTTTTTTTTTTTTTTTTTTTTTGTGGTATGCGGGCCTCCCTCTGCTGCGGCCTCTCCCGTTGCGGAGCACAGGCTCCGGACGCGCAGGCCCAGCGGCCATGGCTCACGGGCCCAGCCGCTCCGCGGCATGTGGGATCTTCCCAGACCGGGGCGCGAACCCGG
>NC_041224.1:144239081-144247349 GCF_002837175.3 Physeter macrocephalus
TGTGTGTGTGTGTGTGTGTGTGTGTGTGTGTGTGTGATATCATCTTTATCCATTCACCTGTTGATGGACACTTAGATTACTTCCATATCTTGGCTATTGTAAGTAATACTGCTATAAACACTGGGGTGCATGTATCTTTACAAATTAGTGCTTTTTGTTTTCTTTGGATATGTACCCAAGAGTGGAATTGCTAGATCATATGGTAGTTCTATGTTTTGTTTATTGAGGAACCGCCAAACTATTTTCCATAGTGTCTGTACCAATTTACATTCCCACCAACAGTGTCCAAGGGTACCCTTTTCTCTACAGCCTCACTAACATTTGTTATTTCTGGTCTTTTTGATGATAGCCATTCTGATGGGTGTGAAGTGATATCTCATTGTTGTTTTGATTTGACTTTCATTGGTTGGGAAGTTTTTTTTTTTTTTTTATTACTGATGCAATTTCATTCCTGGTAATTTGTTCATATTTGCTATTTATTCCTTGTTCAGTCTTGGGAGATTTATATTTCTAGGAAATTATCCATTTCCTCTAAGTTGTCCATTTTATTGGCATATAACTGTTTATAGCAATCTCTTACGATCCTTTGTATTTCTGTGTTGTTGATTGTAACTACTTCTTTATTTATTGATTCAGGCTCTTTTGCTTTTTTCTTGATATGTCTGGCTAAAGGTTTATCAATTTTCTTTAGCTTTTCAAAGAACCAGCTCTTACTTTCATTTATCTTTCTATATTTTTTCAGGCTCTATTCATTTACTTCTGCTCTCATCTTTATGACTTCTTTCCTTCTACTAACTTTGGGTTTTGTTTGTTCTTCTTTTTCTTGTCCCTTGAGATATAAGTTTAGGTTGTTTATTCGAGAGTTTTCTTGTCTCCTGAGATAGGCTTGTATAAACTTCCCTTTTAGAACAGATTTTGCTGCATCCCATAGAGTTTACGTTGCTGTGTTTTCATTTTAATTTGACTCCAGGTATTTTTTTATTTCTTCTTTGAATTCTACAATGATCCACTGGTTGTTTAGTAGCATACTGTTCAGCCTACAAGTGTTTGTGGGTTTTTTGCAATTTTTTCTGTAGTTGATTTCTAGTCTCATAGAATTATGGTCAGAAAAGATGCGTTTTGTAGCCTGTCATGTGATCTATCTTGAAATGTAAAACCGTGTTTCCCTTTGATTTGGATGCAAATTTTAAAAGATGGCTACTTTCCTTTTTATAAATTCTACCATAGTATAGATCCTTCCTTAATTGACGTCTTCTGTGTCTTAGAGATACTGCAGCAGAAATTAGGGAAATGAAGACTTCCACAAGAAAGTTTGAGATATAAAGAAATGAGGAAGAATGCTAATATAAGAAAAGAAGAGAATGTCTAAATGTCTCAAGACAGATCAAGACTCATAAGAAGCAAACTTTAGAGAAAGTTGCTAGATTGCATAGCAATGTATGTCTCTCTTTGACTCCAGGACCGTGCCCAGTCGGAGGGCATGAAGCAGCAACTCAGGCAATTGGCAGTGAACAACTAGAGGAATTTCTTTCTTACATAACAATAATTTAGTTTCTTTTAATGTATTTACTCTATTTGCTCCACCTTCTCATTGCCTTCTGCTAGGCCAGACAGGGATGACCACTGGTTATTTAGCACTACTAGTAAAGGAGCTAAAAGTAGCTTTTAGTACTTCATAGGATATAAGTGACCAAAATAAAAAACAATCAGCCTGAGCCAAAAAATAGGCATCTTTTAGTCATTACCATAAACACTAGGAAAGAGATGGGAAAGTGGATGGAGAGTAGAAAGCCATAAGGCTCTGGAATAAAAATTAAAAATAACAAATACAGTCAAATAATATCAACAACAACAGAAATCACAGAAGTGGAAACATCTTTTTTTAAGTTTATTTTATGAAATCCAACCATCTGTATAATCTTTATCTAGCAAACTGTAAAAGTTGAAGGAAGCACTATGATCTCATTCAAAAATAGTTATTTCAATAGTCATTTCTATAGATTTACTGTAGTAAAGTTAGAGTTTAAAAGCGGATCAAGGCAGCCTAGTACAAAATAACAGGTTGGTCACAAACACCTACTCATACTATAACACCATCTGCAACATGTAGATTCATTCGTGATTTAATTTTTTCACCAAAATCCAAAATATATTTCTTTATTTGTGTTCAATGTATATGTATATATATAGAAATATTTTATTCATCCAAATTACCCTCTAATTTGAGGTTCTATTTTCATCTATATTTAAAGACAAAAGTTAAAATTTTTTTTAATTAAAAAATTAAAAAAAATTTTTTTTAATTTTAAAAAAATTAAAAAAAAACAAAGACAACAGTATGCACTGAATACCAAGCAAAGACTAAGGTAAAAATGACACCAGGCATGACCTAGTTTTTATAATTTATGATTAGTAAAGGAGGAAATCAATTGATTGTAACCTCAATAAACTAAATTATTTGATAACACTTATTATTGCTTATCTTATGCAGGCACTATGTGGGCACTTTTCATCCTCTAGACAACTAAGTAAGGTGGGTGGTGGTATCTCCATTGTAGATGTGAACCCAGAGCCTGGAAACCAATCCTCATGCTCAAGATAAAGCCAGGCTACTGAGCAAGTCATCCATGGCCCTACATGGACAACTCTTTCTCATTCCTGGACTATAGCTATCAAATGACTCTGTAGTCCCTTCCTCAGAGGGTAGTGACAGAGTGGTGAGAAAATGAAATACAAACTAGCCCACTCTAACACACTAAAGTAATTTCAACATGGTACATAAAAATAAGGCACTTAATATTATTCCTAGAGAAAGGTTTGAGCCACTCAGGTTTTAACCTAAGTTATACAGTGTCTCCCTATCCTTACTAGAGAAAAATAATACTGCCTACTACCCGACACACAAAAAGTTTACTAGTAATTTTATTAGCTAACAATAGTATAAAGCTGGCATTGGAGTACTCTTAAACCATGCCAAAAGCCATGACACACAAAATATAATTTGATATTTCAAATTTCTATCACAGAAAACATTAAAGTTCCTATCTACTTATAATGTTTCTAATAAACCCTTGAGTGTTATTTTATTTAACTTCTGATCCATGAAAGGAAAAATATAATTGAGGTTTCAGATAAAGTCTACCTTTTCAGGTAATGCCTGCAGGTCAGCTAGAAAAGAGAAATGTCAATAATAAGTCTGAATGCTTACCCTGTTATTTTTCACTAGGTAACAACAGAGAAGCACATGTGGACATGACAATAGTTAAATTCCCTTGCCATGTATAGGTATAGATATAAAAGTCACAGTTTTCAGATATTTGGGCCATGGTGCTTTCACACAACAGGCTAAAATATAGTTTCCTATAATAATAAACTAGCCATAGTCTCTCTTGCCCAACAAGCAGCTTATTTAAAGACCACAGGAAAAACATGCCAGTTGTCCAATGGGCCTGGGCTGGCTTAGCCCCAACAGGGATGCTGAGTTCTCATAATTTTTCTAAGATGGTATTTGTTCTGCTACCTTGGAAAAACCAGTTAGTTTCATGTGTAAAACTACAGTACTTAGACGTACTAATAAAAAATTGTTGGGAAAATAATTACTGAACCATTACTGAATTTTATTCTATAATTTTTAATTCAGGATCTCTTGAATATATGTTTCTTAATTGTAAGAAGGTTATGATATGTAATAGTACTCTAAATCATTCAGATACAGCTGTCATGTAATTTCAGTGTCAGGACCTGCAAGTTCATTTTGGACGATGTTCTGTCTGTATCCTTTACCTGCAGGGACTTAATTTCCTCCTGAAGCAGATAGATCACTGCATCTTTAAATACTTCAAATAGTTCAGGCCACCTGTCATACCTCTCCCCAAAGTCTTCAATTAGCCAAACTAAATATTCATATTTCCTTTAACTATTCATCTTATAACAAGAGTCCCAGAACTTTATGTCATCATGATTATCTTCTAGTAAGTGTGCTGTCATTTGATAATATTTCTTTTAAAATATCCAGCTGATAGCTGAACATAATATTTTATCTATGATCTGAATAACATGGACTGTATTGGGATGCTTAGTACCTCTATTGATCCAGAGACAAAAAACCTATTAATGCATCTTGAAAGACCAATTCAGTTTTGTTTTACTATCTTCACATGTATATACTTACATGGCATATTTAACTGGGGGGAGCTCTTCTTGGAAGGCTAGTGCTTTCACTCTTGGGTTCAGCTGTACATTGCTATAAAAACTTCTTGAAGCATTTAAATAATTTAAATATTGAACCAAGATAATGACACCATGAATATATAAGAATGTATCCCCATTTTTCACATTTAGGAATACAAAGAAATATTTAGACAGGCTTTCCTAAATTTAAAAATATGTATAAAAGTAAACTGATTAAAAGAAAGTTACTTTAATTCGTAGAAAAAAATATATATTGCCTACTATATTTGGAAGAAGTAAAGTGCTTCTGTTATAGATCTGGTTTAAAAATAATCCAAGATTTTAAAATATTCAAAATCAATTTCTTTACATTCTAAAGGCATAATTCTGCCTGAATGTTTTGCATAATTCTGCCAGAACCTTTCATATAATGGGATCTGCCTACTCATCACTTTATGCTTATTACAAAACCCATGAAACAAGAAATGAAGACCAAAGAGCTTTTTCTACTGAGTTTCTTCAAAGAACATGTTAGAAAAAAATATATTAGACAGTGGAAAATAAAAAAACATTAAGGTTTTAAACTTCATTCTAGAGAACAAGCTGAAAATGATTCCAGTATTATGAGAAATATGTGGTCTACACAACATGCTACAAGTTATATATTTTTTCATACAGTCCTAAAGCTGAAAATAAAGTCCCCAGCCATTTACTTTATTTGAATAATTTCTCAGTAAAATCACTTCAAACTGTAGGATAGATTTTTTGAGCTTTAACTATCATCCTTTCTATTTGTTTCCCATAATCTGCTCTTTCCCTTTTAAATCCTCACTCATGCCACCCATTTCTCTTGTCTTTTAACTGCACAGAATTTAGCAAGTAGCAAAGCCCAGAGGACAGATTTTGGTTATTAAATTTGAAAAGAATCTAAAGCAACTATAGTAATTAGTAGTCAATAAAATACTTTCAACCAAATCAAATTAATCTAGGTACTGTTTTATATTTTTTAATTGCCTAAGGCAAACTTTCATGATAAAAATGCTACAATCTCCACATCAGTAGTGATTTTAATGCCACAATTTGTATTAGAGAAAGCATTATTCACAAAAGACAAGTTAAGACTGAATTAAATCACAGTGATTAATTTGCTTGTGGCTTAAAGCTGAATTCAAAATATCTATAAAACGAAGTATGTGGAAGCGACAGAATGAAATCTCAGTAATTGGGGCAAACATTTTCTCTAATTAGCTGAAATGCATCATTAAATTCTATTGTACCAGCAGCTAAAAAAAAATAACTGTTTTGGAACTAACAAGAGAAGCATTAGAACAAAGACATTTCATTTCACACATTATATGTTGATCTTTTTCAGTACATACTCAAAGTTAAATTTGATAACACCACCATTGATAAAATATTCGAAAGAAACAATCAACAAAATGTAAGATAAGAAACATACAGGAAGACAAATATTTCACTTATTGAGGAACAGCAAGTCTAATAGAGATCTCTAATATCAAATATGGTATAACTGTTAAAAATCAGATGCTGTTTACTGAAGCTATCCTCAAGTAAATCCACACTTCTAAGATTATGACTACAATTACGGGATTTATGTGATTACTGTCATCAAACTTTCATTTTCTTTTTTCTACCCTTGTATTTTAACAGGCTCAACCAATGTCATTCTTATTATCAAAAGTAAAGATGAATATAAAATAGATAGTTAGATACACAGATGGATGGATGGATGAGATAAATAAGATAAAAAAAAGAGATAGAGATGAGAGGTAAGAGAGAGAAAGAAGATAGAAAGCTTTATTATGAAAGCCATATAAGGTCATTGGCTGCTGTGCTGAGAATAACCTATACAGGGATGGGGTGGATGCACAGACCAATCACTTGGCTACAGAATAACCCAGGTAGGACATGATGATTACTTGAACCAGCTGATCGCAATGGAGGTGGTGAGAAATGGAGGTGGAGCCAATAGGATTTGGGGGAAGTTTCAATGTGGAAGCTTTGTCCTAAGCAACTGAGGTGTGGAGTTTCCATTAACTGCATTGAGGAAGAATGTCAGTAGAGCAGGTTTATGGGAGATGATTAGGAGTTCAGTTCTGGACAACTTCATTGGATATGAGTAGGCAGTTTAATAGGAGAATCTGTGGTTCAGGGAGTAGGTCCAGGATGAGTATGTATACTAGGGTGGTGTTAGCATATATTATTACAGTCATGAGATTGTATGATATCACTGAAGGAGAGATTCTAGACAGAAAAGGGAAGAGGCATAAGGACTGAAGTCTAGAATATCCCTAAATTTAGGATATTATCTTGGTAATACTGTTTTCAAGAAGCACCCTACCAAGTTACACACAGACCAGAATAATATGATAGTGTCAGTCACTACAGCCTTTGCTAAGATTAGGCATTATATTTGACAGTCTCTTGTTCTTTCAATATTTATTCATTACAAGTGAAAATAAGACTTTTTGTACGTTTATTAGTAATTTGTACTATTGTCTTCTATAAATTATCTATGCATTCAGCTCATTTTCCCCATGTAGTCTTCTTATTGATCTGTAAAATCACTTTACATATTAAGGTAATTAACCTTTCACCTGTGATATTTGTTGCAGATGCTTTATCTCATTTTTGTTTCCATAGCTTTTGGTGTGAGAGGTTTTACAGATTCTAGCCAAATTTATTTATCACTTAGTTTGTTATGTACTCCATTGCATTAATACATACAAAGACTTTTGTATGTGCCACGGTTCTTTAAATCTGCTCTTCCCATGGTAAAGTAGCAGGATACAAAATTAATGCACAGAAATCTCTGGCATTCTTATACACTAATGATGAAAAATCTGAGAGTGAAATTAAGAAAACACTCCCATTTACCATTGCAACAAAAAGAATAAAATATCTAGGAATAAACCTACCTAAGGAGACAAAAGACTTGTATGCAGAAAACTATAAGATGATGATGAAAGAAATTAAAGATGATACAAATAGGTGGAGAAATATACCATGTTCTTGGATTGGAAGAATCAACATTGTGAAAATGACTCTACTACCCAAAGCAATCTACAGATTCAATGCAATCCCTATCAAATTACCACTGGCATTTTTTAAAGAACTAGAACAAAAAATTTCACAATTTGTATGGAAACACAAAAGACCCCGAATAGCCAAAGCAATCTTGAGAACGAAAAATGGAGCTGGAGGAATCAGGCTCCCTGACTTCAGACTATACTACAAAGCTACAGTAATCAAGACAATATGGTACTGGCACAAAAACAGAAATATAGATCAATGGAACAGGATAGAAAGCCCAGAGATAAACCCACACACATATGGTCACCTTATCTTTGATAAAGGAGGGAAGGATATACAGTGGAGAAAAGACAGCCTCTTCAATAAGTGGTGCTGGGAAAACTGGACAGCTACATGTAAAAGTATGAAATTAGAACAATCCCTAACACCACACACAAGAATAAACTCAAAATGGGTTAAAGACCTAAATGTAAGGCCAGACACTATCAAACTCTTAGAGGAAAACATAGGCAGAACACTCTATGGCATAAATCACAGCAGGATCCTGTTGGACCCATCTCCTAGAGAAATGCAAATAAAAACAAAAAAAAACAAATGGGACCTAATGAAACTTAAAAGCTTTTGCACAGCAAAGGATACCATAAACAAGACCAAAAGACAACCCTCAGAATGGGAGAAAATATTTGCAAACGAAGCAACTGACAAAGGACTAATATCCAAAATTTATAAGCAACTCTTGCAGCTCAATAACAAAAAAACAAACAACCCAATCCAAAAATGGGCAGAAGAACTAAATAGACATTTCTCCAAAGAAGATATACAGATCGCCAACAAACACATGAAAGAATGCTCAACATCATTAATCATTAGAGAAATGCAAATCAAAACGACAATGAGATATCATCTCACACCGGTCAGATTGGCCATCATCAAAAACTCTAGAAACAATAAATGCTGGAGAGGGTGTGGAGAAAAGGGAACCCTCTTGCACTGCTGGTGGGAATAATGTAAATTGATACAGCCACTATGGAGAACAGTATGGAG
>NC_041224.1:144251410-144273192 GCF_002837175.3 Physeter macrocephalus
CGCAAGAGGGAAGAAATATGGGAACATATGTATATGTATAACTGATTCACTTTGTTGTAAAGGAGAAAGTAACACACTATTGTAAAAAGTTATATTCCAATAAAGATGTTAAAAAAAAAAAATCTGCTCTTCCTACTAGTCAAATACTACTCTAAAGATTTCCCATTTAGTTAGGAGGCACATCCATGATTTTGTCTTATCCAAACGTTAATTCATTTTAATATTTTTACTTATTTCTTTAAAAATCTTTTTATGTGAATTAAAATTTTATTTCACCTTTAATATTAACCTCCCCATTTTTTTCCCATTATTCCCTTGTCCATGGATATTCTACCAATCAGAAGTACATTTCTGTGACAATAAATGATGAACAGCAAACAACCAAAAAAAATGTCAATAATAAGAACTACACGGTGGGTGCACTTCCGTAAACACCCGATGCCAGTATATTACACCCTAACTGCATCATGAAGCAGACAGTTGAGCAGGTACTAGAGGGGAAGCTTGTGAGAATCTACTAGTTCCATTCCCAAACTAACCCAGCATCTGGGAACTTAGAGAAGCGAACTAAAAAATCTGCCATGTACCAGATCTGTGGCATAGGCTCTGGGTCAGGTCCTTTTCTATTGTAAAGGGCTATTATTCCATCAGTTTACTGGTGTTATCTGTCAACTACCATGAGACTCCACTGAATTTTCTGGAAAGAAAAGCTTCTGACTGAGATAGTGATTGAGAAGGTAAATGGTTGAGTCTTGAGCTCAGTTTCATTGAATGTGGACCTCAGAGAACATCCTGCTTCTAGCGATTTAAACACTGACTCTCACATGCACCCCTCAGGAAGATCCTGTTCCTTCCTTAGATTCCCTCCCTACTAACCTTATATCAGTTCAGGTACACATTAATCAAATTCCACAGGTATGCAGTTTGTCCTTTTCCCCTCTGTGGTCACACATTCCACTTTAAAGGGCCATTTAACTGCATCTTGTAAAATGTCAAAAGAGCAAATCTCACCCTATTTCATAACTCTTCCACATAGCTAGCCTCCAGTATCTCACTTGCACTCTCTCTGAAGGCTTCCCTCCCTCAGCTCTTACCCTCAAGTCCATTCCCTTCATCTCCCCTCAATCCTCTGCTCCTAACACCTGCTCTGGCTTACAACTTCCTACTTGTTTCAAGAAATTCCCCTAACTAAACATCTACTTTTTTCATTGGCTCTTTCACTTTGACACTGAAAGGTGCTTGCTGAGCAGGTCTGAAAGGAAAACTACAAATCAACCTCATATGATTAAAAAAAATAAAATTTGTGGGAAATGGCAAGGAAGGTTATGTGCTATCCGATTATCATATGTCAAAAATCAGTAGCTAAAAATAAAGCCTTCGCTGATACTTATAAAGTGAAATAGCTTAAGATCAGTTTTCTCTAAAAGTCTTACGTGCAAGCCCTACTTGTCATTCCCTATGTTGGATGTGAATCAGCAGGGTGTAGGAAGTGAGAATTTATTTGATTTTGTTTACCATGAGGAGGACTTTGGTTTCTTCTTTGCCCCTAATATGAGTTAGATGGGAAAAACTTAAAGAGGTTCCATGAAAAGACAAGCAAGAAATTAGATATGACAGGTGGATTGCAAGGATCATATCTATTTCATAGATTTGTGTAGGGAAAAAGGGAAAACAAAGAACTATAAGTTACATTATAGAACATGTGACAGAGAGAAGAGAAATTTAAGTAGAGGGTAGAATAGAAGACATATAATCTTTTAGTTATAAGCAAGGAATTTTCTTTCTGAATTTTAAATGGGCAAAATGTCAAAAGAGAAATCAAGAATAAAATCTAGCAAAAGAAATGGCAGCACAGTTAGCATTTTAGAGGAATGTGACAAATTACTCTGAGTGGTAATGAGAATGTTTTGAGGAAATGAAATAATTAGCTGTTTTCAGGAACCACAATTCCTAAATTGAGTTTGATGACTAGTACTAATTGATGGTTAATGGTTGAACATTTTCCACTTTCCAAGCACTAAATAATATGATTGAGTGATATGTCACTTATGAAATACAGAGTAACATTTATAAAGCAATTATACAAGTAACATGTGAGTGGGAAAGCTATGGGCATCTGAAGGTCCTATTGAAATAGAAAATAAATAACAAGAACAATAGTAATAACCCATACCTTTTCTGTGTCAATGCCTTTTGACATAGACCATGTTGAGACAATATAATCCATGACTCGTTCACTAAGGCCTTTGGGGACCTGATAGAGTTTCAGAAAGTCCCGTACATTATTCAGCATCTCATGGTACCGGTTGGTGTTGGCATACATTTGCTGGAAAATTGTGGTCACATTTCCAAAAATAGTTGCATAAAGAAGAGCTGAAAGAGAAGAAATGATAAAAATAAATCAACTATCCCAAGTGAAAAAAAAATGATGTGAATATTGGTGAAATCAATGAATCACTTGACAGAGATGCCTTTATAAACTTTTCAGCATATGCATGGTAACCCCTGAGAAGAGTGCCCAGAATTTGGTGTTCACTCAATAAGTGTTATCTTTAGTATGATAAACATGATTTTATGAGTGAGCACTGTTCTAGTCATTGTGGTAAAACATGAGAGTGGTTGATAGATTTCGTGAAGAATTAGATGATCCAAGGTTATGATTTGCCTAAGACATTCTTAGCCTTATGACTAAAGTTATCCTCCAGCCCTGTCCTCCTGAATGAAGCCTAATCAATAAATTTTCGAGAGATTGATGATCCAGTTTAGAAATGTATGCTCTTTCTCACTGCTTGCTTCATCCAGCTTTTGGATTACTTCCCTGCTTATCAATATTTTTGACAGAACATCAGAAATATAGGGAGGGAAGACAAATCCAAGTGTTCCATTTCTAGAAGATTCTAGAGAGAAACAGGGTTGGAATTAACAGTTAAAATGAAACTTTGGGAGTGCCTGAAAATTCTAGTTATTAAATTTATGTCGGTAACCCAGTATCATAAGGCTTTTTTATTTCATTGTTTTAATTAAGAATAAAGTCAATTTGCAAACCATTGTTATTCATCTACAGTGGCTAGGAAAGGAATAGGGTTTTTTAAAGCCCCTGACGGCTACTCCCTCCCTCAACCCATAATTTACCAACTCTTCTCTCTCCAGATGTGGTCAGGTTACTAATGTTGACCTGATCTTGAAAAAGCTTTTAAAAGCAAGTCACGGGCTTCCCTGGTGGCGCAGTGGTTGCGCGTCCGCCTGCCGATGCAGGGGAACTGGGTTCGCGCCCCGGTCTGGGAGGATCCCACGTGCCGCGGAGCGGCTGGGCCCGTGAGCCATGGCCGCTGGGCCTGCGCGTCCGGAGCCTGTGCTCCGCAACGGGAGAGGCCGCAGCGGAGGGAGGCCCGCATACCACAAAAATAAATAAATAAATAAATAAAAGCAATTCAGTTCAGCCCCAGATCAACACACCTTCAATCACACACCACTCCCAGCCTATCTCGTCCCTTTGATTTTACTCCTTTGTTTAACAGTAAGCTCTTTTGAAAAGAGGGCAATATTTTATTCCCCTTAATATTCAGTAAATACAATGTTTAGTAACCACATTCATTCCATAAGCATTTCACAAATAAGTGGAATATCAGACAGTGATCACTTCCATTCTTGTTCCTCTAAGCATTTGAAAAATTACTCGTCTGAACGAAAAGTATTGACTGTTTTATTTCACAGTTTGATCAACCAAACCCCACTTGATGGAATTAGTATACCAACAAGCCAGTGAAGCAAATTAAGATCTTCAATCTATTTTCAGAAAATCATTTGTTTTTTAAATAACAGTTGCTCTTTGAGTATAACAAATTATAATTTCAAAATAGGAAGCTATGATTTTACAAGCATTTACTCAGTTCTTTTTGTTTGTTTGTTTGTTTTGGGGGTTTTTTGGCTGTTATTTAGGGATTTTGATGCCTGTGAAGAACAATTTTTAAGATAGATGATATTTTGTTAAAACTGAGTAGGAAGAATATAGTGCTGACATTTCCCATCTGGGTCTTTAAATCTTTGTTTATATTTAAAAACAACAAAAAAGTAGAGGTAATCACAGACTTAATATTCTATTCCATCATTGTTGGCATTAAGAAAGACGAACACAGAAATAATGTGAACAAACTAATGGTAGAAGAATCATGCAACAAATGGAATTTTGCATTTCCTGAAAAGAGACATAAAGAGGATTTATGTTTTTAAAATAATGAGGTTTTTAGAGGTTAATGAAATAATGCTACAATCATGTTTTTGAATAGATAGTCCCCAGCTATTTTGTCAGTAAATATCACAGAAATATTATTTTGATGTGTTCAACTCATTTGGCTCCCTAAGATGCCTGTAATATGCTGTATTTGTCAAAGTGTCTTACTACTGCCTTTTAGCTTAACAAATTACCACACACTTCATCTTCGGGGGTACATTAAATATGCACACATTCTAGTCATATGAAAGCTTAAGTACTAAAATATGAATAAAACTGCCAATGTATTTAACGTTTTCAGCATTCATAAATGAAGAATACAATCAATGTCCCATAAGGTTTGGTATATTACAAGGAATTTTCTGCCTCCAACTTTCATCTGAGTGTGGTGTCCTGCACTGGGTAGGACTAATCAAGGTCACAATTTAAGGTAAGACATTCAATTATATATATAATTATAAGTATATAAGTATATATACATATATGTAACATATACATATATATACATATATAGCATATACATAATTATATATATAATTTTTTACCTTGAAATGTTAAAAAAAACATGCAGAAAGTTCATATACCCACATGTGCTCACATGTAGCTCTCTCAATTATGACATCTTACAGAACTAAAGTAATTTATCAAAACCAGGCAATTGACAATGACACATAACAATTAACCAGACTATAGACATTATATTTCAGCATTTTTTTACATGCAGTCATTTTTTTGGTGTACAGCTTTATAAAATTTTATCACATGTACAGATCCATGTAATTTATGTATATTTTTAAAAAGAGAAACCATTTCTTCCTTAAAAATATTTTCCACATTTAGGACTAGTACACATTTCATAAAATATACTGACAGCAAGTATGATATTCCATAGTAAGCAAAAATACTGCTTCCCACCACAGTCTGTGTTCCCAGGATAAATGGGTACATCTTCAATGAGAGTGACCCTGGGACATGACACACGATAATGAAAGAAATTGATCTTAGTAGAAACTAGCTCTATGCTGCTAACTCCCAAAGTAATACCTATCCCCTGAAGTACAGACACACAAGCCTTCTTGGATGTCTCACTGCCATTCAAATCTAACAAGTCCAAAAGAGAACTCTTATTTTACACCACCTTCTCTTCAACAACCAAATGCACTTTTCATCTCATTAAATTGTAAAGCCACACCTAGTTGCTCAGACCAAAACTAAAGCGTCATTCTTCAATTCATTCTTTGATTCATCTCCTACATCTACTCTATCAACAATTCCTATTGGCTCTCCCTTCAAAATAGAGCCTCAGTACAATCCCTTCCCACTACCTCTACCAGCATTCTTGCATCCTTTAAGAGTATATCCTTTTCCACTTACTAGCTATCTGTCTTTGGGCCAGTTACTAAATCTCTCTAAGATTCTATTATTTCCCCTCTTACAACTTTACAGTTACTTTAGAATCTTTACAAAGGAGTTGTGCTAAATAATATAACATATAAATCAGTTTTTAAAAAGTCCAGTAGGGAATAAATATACATGAAATGTTATGTATGTATCATCGACGTTGTCATCAACATCATCATCATCATCATCATCATCATGGAAATAGCTCCCAAACAATTAATTTTTCACTCAGCAGAAAGAATATCCCCTTCCTTCAATACAACTCTCTACCCCCTTACTATACCTGTGTTCTTAATCTTATTTATCACTACTTTAATTTACATTACACATTTATTTATTTGCTTATTGATATCTACCTTCCCTATTAGAAATGCAAAATCTGTAAGTACAGGCCTGGACCTTGTCCTTTTTGCTCACTGCTGTATTTCCAGAATACAGACCAGTTCCTGGAACATAATAGCTATTCAGATATTTTTTCCTGTAAGTTCACACACTAAAAACCTAGGAAACATTTTTTCAGAAACATCCTTTTTTTCAAGTCAAACTTCATTACTGGTGATACAACAACATAGAAGGAATACACACTATTAATGCACATGAGAGAATAAAATATTTAGAAGCTAAGGTGACATATACCTTGGCCATGTTAAGATAATAAATAAATTAAAAAGGCCTATTGTCATTCATCAAACATGAATGCTCATGCTTGGCCTGGCAAGTTTTGCAGAGTACTATTATAGAATTTTACCCTTTGAATGGGATGCCATAGACGTAATTTGCCTACTTTACTAGGAATAATTAGAATAATCTGTTAAAATTTGATAAGCCTTTTATATGCTCTCCTGTAGCCTTTTAAGCTTAAGACAACTTAAGACAAGCTAATTTTATAAGCTTATCACATTTAATGAATTTTTAATTCTGGCATATACACTAGTAAATGTCTTATCTAAAAAGTCTTATATTTTTCTTATTCACCACAAGGGGATTATTTTAAAGATAATTATGTTAGATTAAAGATGGCTACAATTTCTCTGAAACCCCTTCCATTGACAGGCAGGGTCTATATTCCTTTCCCTTGAATCTAGGCATACTCTATAACTATTTTACTAATAGACTACGGTAACTATAATCATATGCCAATATCTGGGACCAAGCCTTAAGAAACTAGAAACTTCCAATTCCTGTTAGAACACCTGCTCTTAGAATCTAGCTTCCATGTTGTAAGGAAGCCCATTCTTCTAGAAAGTTCCACATGGAGAAGAATTAAGGCCCCTGGTCAATAGTCTTGGCTGAGCTTCCAGCTAAGCACTGGTCTTAGGCTGAACAATTTAAAATATTGATATAAGAAGACATTTCTGGTAACAGGCTGTGCAGGTGGTTCAACCATCACTTCCCTTTCTATTTATATTCATATTTAATAAGGATAGTTAAGATAGGAAGGAAAATGTTCTATCAATCTATGATTGTATGTGCAGCACACAGCTTGACAACATCAGCTTACCAGCCATGTATGTGGCTGAGCCAACTAAGAAGTGAATTTTTCAGACCCATTCAAGCCATCCCAGCTGATAACACATGGACCAGAAAGTGATGCCTTCCTAGACCTGCATAAGTTACAGATTAATGAGTGAAATAAATGGCTGTTCTTGATTTAAGCCACTAATTTTGATTAGTTATGCAACTTTAATATTCTAATAAGTAGTTTTATTAATAGCTTAATAAAACAGATTGATTCTCAACTGATTAGAAAACCTGGGAGAGGAGGGTAGTGAGCTCCTTGCGATGCACATCAGAGCCTAATAGCATATTTTAGAAAATGTTTTTTTAACATTTAATACATTTTAGTACTTAAAAACACCTATTATTTTCATAATATATACATTAAAGTCATGAATGAATGTTTAATGTTCTCAAAAAGAGACAAATTAAAAGATTGAATAATGCCATATAGCCAATCACAGATTTCACTATTCATTCATTATCATTTAATTCAGTAGATATTTATTGAACACTTATTACATGCAGCCACTACAACAGTCACTAAGGATTCAACATGATCCCTGCTCTCAAATAGTATTCACTACTTCCTACAGAAAGGTATTATCTTTATTTTTTATCAGGGCCCTTAATTTTATTTATTTATTTTTTAAAAAAATTTTATTGGAGTATAGTTGATTTACAATGTTGTGTTAGTTTCAGGTGCACAGCAAAGTGAATCAGTTATACATATAATTATATCCACTCTTTTTTAGATTCTTTTCCTATATAAGCCATTACAGAGTATTGAGTAGAGTTCCTTGTGCTATACAGTAGGTCCTTATTAGTTATCCATTTAATATATAGTAGTGTGTACATGTCAATCACAATCTCCCAATTTATCCCTCCCTCCCATTACCCCCGGTAACCATAAGTTTGTTTTCTACATCTGTAACTCTATTTCTGTTTTGTAGATAAGTTAATTTGTACACTTTTTTTTAGACTCCACATATAAGCAATATCATATGATATTTGTCTTTCTCTGTCTGACTTATTTCACTCAGTATGAAAACCTCTAGGTCCATCCATGTTGCTGCAAATGGCATTATTCTTTAATTCTCCCAACTCACATGCTTTGGAAGGAGGCTAATGATCATTTCCTTTCCATAGTTTACAAAAATTCACAAACTTACAGCCATTCCAAGTATATAAACTAAATATAGTTTATTTCTCAGGGTTAAACAATTTGCCGAGTCAAACAAAATCTATGTTTAGCTAATTAATTGTAACTCTGCCTCCACTCTTACGAATTGCTCAGGATAACAGATCAGATGATGATATCCAGTTCTCTGAATAAACTGTGTTCTCCAGTCACTTCATTTTGTTTGCTCCTTAGGTCAAGCTGCAGCCATTCATCTTCTTATTAATGATTTATATTTTTTAGACTTTTTGTGCCTGTTCAAGTTGACATCCAACATTTACTTTTCCTAATTATCTTTCTTTTATAAATCTTGGCAAGTAATAATTGGCCTTAGACTAAGCAATTTAAAATATTGATATGAGAATGCATTTCTGGTAACCATTAAATCCACATAGGTGGTTCATCCATCATTTCCATTTCTATTTCTATTCACTAAAGTCCACTTTTAATAATGATATTTAAGACATGGAAGGAGAATATTCCACCAATGTATGATTTTATATGTATCACACAGCCTGCTAAAACACTTGAAATCACTCCAGTTGGCTTTAGAACAAAGTGAAGAAGCTGATCATCAGATCTCCAATTTCGAAGTTTTATTCTCCTTCCAGCTGTCTCATAATGGCTCCTGGTTTCCCTGGATGCTCTTTTGCAATTACCCATATATGTAAGCTGCCTCTAGGCATCCACTTATGAAACAGGTATCTTCTCTTTCCCAGTCTTCACTTAATCCATGCCCCATTTCATCTAGTACCTGAACCATGCCAACTATTTTGTTAGAAATTAATCTCATTAATTGCTTTATATCAAGTGTTAAATACTGAAAACTATTTAATACAATATCCCTCTTAGGGACGTTGGAATTTTGAAGGAGGAATTCCACATAATACAATGACTTGATTGAATCATTACTTGAATTAACTCTCAACTAGTAAGATAAGTTGATACACAGAAGGGACCATTTTTTTAATTTATCAAAATTATAGCATAGTATTGGACACATTTCAACAGTTTATAGCTAATTCCATGATTATCATAAAAACTGACTACATCAAAATAGTTTCAATAATTATATGGCAATGACTATTATTTTTTATTGATGTGTATTGATTTACAATACTATATTTGTTTCAGGTGTACAGCATAGTGATTTAGTATTTTTATAGATTATACTCCATTAAAAGTTATTACAAAATAATGGCTATAATTCCCTGTGCTGTACAATACTTATCTATTTTATACACAGTAGTTTGTATCTCATAATCCTGTAACCCTAACGTGTCCCTCTCCCCTACCCACTCCCCAGTGGTAACCACTGGTTTGTTTTGCGTATCTGTAAGTCTGTTTCTATTTTGCTCTATACATTCCTTTTATTTTTTAGATTCCACATACAAGTGATACCAAATAGTACTTGTCTTTTTCTGTCTGACATATTTTACGAAGCATAATATTCTCTAGGTCCATCAATGTTGCTTAAATTGGCAGAATTTCATTCTTTTTTATGGCTGAATAATATTCTGTTGTATATATACACCATGTATTCTTTATCCATTTATCTGTTGATGGACACTTGGGTTGCTTCCATACCATGGCAATTGTAAAATAATGCTGCTATGAACATTGGGGGTGTGGTATCTTTTCAAATTAGCATTATTGTTTTTTGCCAGGTACTCAGGAGTGGGATTGCTGGATCATGTGGTAGTTTTATTTTTAGTTTTTTGGGGAATCTCCACACTGTTTTTGAGAGTGGGTATACCAATTTACTTTCCCACAAGTGTACAAGGGTTCCCTTTTCTCTACAACCTCGCCAACATTTGTTATTTGGAGACTTTCTTATGATGGCCATTCTGACTGATGGAAGGTGATATCTCATTTTGGTTTTGATTTGCATTTCTCTAATAATTAGTGATGCACATGTTTTCATGTGCCTGTTAGCCATCTGTATGTTTTCTTTGGAAAAATGTCTGTTCAGGTCTTTTACCAATTTTTGATTGACTTGTCTGGTTTTTTTGATATTGAGTTGTATGAGCTGTTTATGTATTTTTGGATATTAACCCCTTGCCAGTCATATCATTTGCAAATATTTTCTCCCATTAAGTGGGTTGTCTTTTATTTTGTCGATGGTTTCTTTTGCTCTGTAAAAGCTTTTAATTTTAATTAGGTCTCACTTGTTTATTTTTGCTTTTGTTCCCTTTGCCTTAGGAGACAGATCCAAAAAAATATTATATCCAAGAGTGTTCTGCCTATTTTCTTCTAGGAGTTTTATGGTTTCGAGTCCTACATTTAGGTCTTTAGTCCTTTTTTTTTTTGCGGTATGCGGGCCCCTCACTGTTGTGGCCTCTCCCGTTGTGGAGCACAGGCTCCAGACGTGCAGGCTCATTGGCCACGGCTCACAGGCCTAGTCGCTCCGTGGCATGTGGGATCTTCCCGGACCGGGGCACGAACCCGTGTCCCCTGCATCAGCAGGCAGACTCTCAACCACTGCGCCATGAGGGAAGCCCCTTTAGTCCATTTTTGAGTTTATTTTTGTATATAGCGTGAGGAAATGTTCTAATCTCATTCTTTTACATGTAGCTGTCCAGTCTTCCTAGCACCACTTGCTGAAGAGACTGTCTTTTCTCCATTGTATATTCTTGCCTCCTTTGTCAAAGATTAATTTACCATAGGTGTATGGGTTAATTTCCATTCCATTGAACTATGTGTCTGTTTTTGTGGCAGAACCATACTGTTTTGATTACTGTAGTTTTGTAATAGAGACTGAAGTCAGGGAGAGTGATACTTAGAGCTTTGTTCTTGTTTCTCAATATTACTTTGGCAATTCAGGATATTTTGTGGCTCTGTATTAATTTTAGGATTATTTGTTCTAGTTCTGTGAAAAATATCATGGGTATTTTAATATGGATTACATTAAATCCATAGATTGCTTTGAGTAGTACGGCCATTTCAACAGTATTAATTCTTCCAATCCAAGAGCACGGGATATCTTTCCATTTATTTGATCATCTTCAATTTCCTTCATCAATGTTTTATTGTTTTCAGAGTATAGGTCCTTCACCATCTTGGTTAAGTTTATTCCTAGGTATTTTAGTCTTTTTGATATGATCTTAAATGGGATAACTTTCTCTTTCTGATAGTTCTTTATTGGTGGATAGAAAAGCAACAGATTTCTGCATATTAATCCTGTATCTTGCAACTTTACTGAATTCATTTATTAGTTGTATTTTTCAGGGTATTTATATATATTCTTATAGTATATCTTTTTTATTAAAAAAACTTTAAAACACAAGGAAACAACAATGGTGAGATTCTGATACTGCAGTGGTTCAATGATTTGATTCAGAGATTTTCTGTTGCCCTTCAAATTATAAAATGCTAACAACAGATCACTCTACCTAGTTGTAAGTCTACTTTTATCAGTTACAGAAAAGAAAAAAGGGAAAAAAAGAGAAAATATAGTAAGTACAGAATGGATTCACTGTGTTGAAAAATGGAATTTCTTTTACTTACAGCTATTCTCTGTTTATTTTGTACTAGATAGACATTTTCAATGTTTTCCAGTAATTTTCATTAATGCTTTTCATTAATGATACCTGCAAGCCACTTTCTCTAATCTTTAGCACCAGAATATGAAAAGAAGCAATAAACAGAGGATAACATTGGATCACTTACTCTTTCTATATATCTATAAAGGGGGTATTACTATTACATTAATATGGGAACACTAAATACAAAACTTGAAATAGTATTAAAATACCTCTTTACCAAAACACAAGTATTATTGATCCAAGCCCCAAAGAGTAAAGTGGCACTGCCAACAACCTAAATAAACTGTTGAGGTCCCTAAGAACAGTATCTGTGGAATAGCCAAGAGCTTCTCAGGTATTCTGAAAAATAGTGTCATAACCTGTCTTCTTGCTGAACCTCCGAATAATTTATTCTTGCTTCCAAATCTTTGTTCTTTCAGTTCCTTTGTGGTGGATCTCAGAATATGACCATATATTTTTCCTATCTTGGTATGCACATCTCTTTGCAATGAAACTTTATTGCTTCCCCCACCAAAAGGTGGAATCTACTTCCTTTAATCTGTGCTGGATTTATGACTTCCAGTAGAATAAGGCAGAGATGATATTATGCAATTTCCAGAGACATTAAGGGACTCACTTGTTTTGCTTTTGCTTTCTTGGAATGCTGTCTTGAGACCATCATTCATGAGGAAGCCTGGAATGTACTGACAGCAAGATAGCAAGGATGGAGAGGTATAGTTATCCAGTGGTCCCAGCTGAACCTTGTCCCCAGCCAAGGTGCCAACTATATGTAGCTACCTGAGGGAAATGAACTGAAGAACTAATTATCCAGTCAACCAATAGAGTCATGAAAAATAATGAATCATTGTGGTATGAAGTCACTCCGTCTTGGAGTCATTTCTTACACAGCAACAGATAACTGATACAAAGCCCTCTCCCTTTTCCTTCATCCGTCCTAAATCCCAGGCACTCTTTGGGGCTTATTATTTCCTTTATAAAACCTTCTCTGATTATCCTAGGTAAAGGAATTTCTCCTATTTTTCTACAGAACCTATCAATACTTCATTCCTTAAAAGAGTAATTATATGCCTTGGTTTACATTTTTATATTCCCCTATATGTGTTAACATATCATGCTGTAAATATAGTGAAGTTCTTGAAAGCAATTACCTTTTAAACTCCTTTGTATCTGTCTATTGACTACATAGTTCCAAACACATAACTTCTGAACAAATGAAAAATATAAGTTGAATTAACTTTAAAGGATTCTCCTTATATAGCAAAGCAACAGCAAGTACATAAGAAGCATCCCAGGTCAAATCTGACTGAGAATATCATTAAAGTATTCGGATTTGCCAGTCTGAAGAGATGGAAGGCAAAAAACAAAACAGCTATTAAGAGGTATAAATCACAAAAGTTACTGCTACAGTGAAAATTATCTGTTAATATTCTAATACCAAGAATATTAGAACCTGAGGACATAAGTTACTGGAACTTAGTAGTTTATGAAAAATAAATATATTCTAAGTCATAGTATAATATTGTAGATAAAGGTATCATCAGAAATTAATCAAGAAAATATCCCTATACTAAGTATGGGTTAGAAGTTTAAATGGATACAGTTTAGACAAATTATTCCATTTCTTGGAAGTTATACTATGACATTATAAAATGAGCACACAAAAATGATCACTGAAGTGTTATTTATAATATGTGAAAAAAGTAAAATGTTCAAAAATAAATATTAGGTGATACAAATGATGGCACAACAATACAACTGAAAATTAGGAAGCCATTAAGATTATGATGGGGATTTCTGGGAATATATCTGAAAAAAAAATAAAAGCATATTTTTATTATAAAAAGTTTTCTTAATTTCATTATTTGTAATATTATATCTGTGAATATGTGTGTGGAGGATTGATTTATGGGTATACATAGAAAAGTGACTAGAAGGATGTTTATAAAATGTTAACAGTTCTTATATTTAGGCAATAGGATTTGTGGTGATTTTGATGTTCTTTAAACTTCAGCATTACTTAATATTTGTAATAAGCATAAAGAAGTGCCAAAATTTGCAAAAAGAGTAAGTTACTTGTATTTCTTAAAATGGTAGAAGCCATAAATCTTTTTAGAGAGCAATTAGATTAATTCCCAGGGGACATATACATAAAAGATCATCAAGAAATCTGAGTTGCTAATGGTGATAGCAAACCTTTACTTAGTACTTGTTATGAGCTTTATGTACATTATCTCACCAAATTCACACAATCACCCTACGTTACTATTTTATCCTCATTGTAAAATATAAGGAACACATTCAGGAAATTAATCTGCCCAGAATCAGATCAGAGCTTCAGTCTCAACAGCTACACAACCTAACACCCTATCAGCTTTAAGACTGATGTTGCAACTAATAATTATTCTACCCCACAGCAGACTTCTGTAGCCAATATTAATTGCTTACTAATCATAGATCTGACTAAAAGTTCTTAAGTGTAAACATCAGATCTCAAATAATTAAGCACTCCCAAGGGCTAGAATATAGACCAAGTAGAAACAGCATGCACCCCTTAAATGATAAGTACCAAGAGATATTCTGGGCCCATCACTAAACTAGGATATGGTTGAATACAGGCAAAAGCCCTTAAATCTGCTATGGTTGCAACATTACTCAAATAGCATTTAATGCAGTAGAAAAGAAAATTTACTGAGTAATATCTCTGTAACATAAAAAGGAAATTTTTAGTTTACTCTGCTTATGCTTATTCACTGTGATACCCTATTAAACACTATGATACACATCAACATTACTCAGGAATTAATGTTTATTTTGAGAGAATTAAAAATTCAAGAAAATTGGATACATACTTAGTAATGGAATTTCTAATTTGTGAATCTTAGAAGGCAAAAGACCCAGGGAACATGAGTAATACAAATCTAACATTTATAATCTGCCCATAATCATCCTCAAATTACATATACTCTTACATCTATAAACTCTCCATCATCCTGATGATGATGATGGGGAGATTAAATTGTACATTCAATTGTATCAAATTGTATATTCTTAAGTCAGTGCTGCATCCATTAGCACTCTATCACAATCTAGGTGCTCTGTCATCAATTTTTAATAATGTAACAACCTTCATAGGGCCCCTCCTTCCATTTTCTCAAATATTACGGTCAGCCCACTGAACTCAGGAACAAATAAATGTCTTTTATCAGCAGTCTTTGAACACCTTCTTTAAAGCACTGGGCAGAGTAAATTGCCCAGGCCCAGGGATCTGTGTGCTTGTCGCTATTCTCCTGCTTCCTTCTAATTTGGAAACTACACTAAACATCAAGTTTCCAAACCAGATAAAGAGGATTTGGGGTTGTGGAATACAGGTTCCATTTTGGAGCTGGAAAAGGAGATGAGATATTGTAAATTTCATTCTGTGAGCATTTCCTCAATGCATATAACCTATAAACCCTTTACACAGTGGAAATGAAAACAAAGTTACAGCTTTTCAAAGGTGAAACTCTGAATAGTTTTGTCTGGCAGACATTTTGGTCAAGAGCACCACTGATCTTCTCAGCTCCATTGTTGGCTCCAATCTCTATATGACCCATTTATAAAATCACTTACCAAAGAGCTTTTCATTCTGCCTTCAGAATAGCTCAAACTCATATAGTCTCCTTCCTATTAAAGGTCCCAGAATGTGGTCTTTTCATCCTATAGATAGGTTACCACAAAAGCTTCCTAACTGTTCTATCTCCAGTCTCTGTTACAATACAGTCGGCACATGGCCACCTGGAAAAATTTCCTAAAATACTAAAATGCTGTGATTTTATTTTTCTCCATAAAAATGTTTAATGTATACACATAGCCTTTAAGGTAAAGGCACTCAGAGAGAACCTATGGGATCTATACAATGGGGAAAAGTTTCTATCTGCCAGACTCGGTACTTTGTATTTCTTCCATAAGCTAATTTATCACTTCCCTACCTACACTGAGCTATGAAAGAAGAAACCACATCCTTAACTTCTTTTCCAACGAAGTCAGAGTTTTGCCCAGTGAATGAATTTTCAAAAGTTAATTTCACTTGGCTATAAATAAAGGGATGGGAGGCTGGATTTTTCTGACTCTGTATCTCTCTAGCTACCTGTATGGTACCTGAATGATCTTACTACCTATTAAAATTTCATGTAATGCATAGCAAACAATTCATCAAAGGATAGGCAATATATCCTTAAATAAATTTATTCTTTAAGCTCTTTTTTTTTTTTTTTTTTTTTTGCATTACACAGGCCTCTCTCTGTTGTGTCCTCTCCCATTGCGGAGCACAGGCTCCGGACGCGCAGGCTTAGCGGCCATGGCTCACGGGCCCAGCCGCTCTGCGGCATGTGGGATCTTCCCGGACCGGGCCATGAACCCGTGTCCCCTGCATCGGCAGGCGGACTCTCAACCACTGTGCCACCAGGGAAGCCCTTCTTTAAGCTCTTTAATGCAGAGCCAGTATCATCTACTTCCTTCATAATCCCTAAGAATAATTAAAATGTTCTTCAACAAAGTGGGTTACTGACAAAAGTGGCAAACTAACATGAAAAAATTACAGCAGCTAAATTAGACTTTGTCCCTTATGGTGAAATGGCATAATTAATTTGTGTCTGTATAGAAGACATTAAATTGTATACACATGATCAAAACTTCTAAGAAGGTGTTTTAGCTATTTTATAATTATATTTAGGCCTTTTTTGCATTGGCCAATAATCAGAGTATGCATCAACATATCAAGCATACATATATTAAGTGCTTACTGCGTGTAAACAACGTGAAGCATTGTGGGAGATATAGGGATATACAATTCTATACACATATTTTTCTTTTTTAACTAATACTTGAAGCAGTTTGATTGTAAAAATCTATGCTCAACAATGATTATGACTTTTTTCATGTTTCTTAAAAATCTTCTAAACAATGCATCAGAAATCTGATATTAACACTGTAAGAAGCCTGATCATTAAATAACAATACATTTGGCAAAATGCCCTGAAGAGTCAATAAGATCAAAACTAAACAGGTTGACCTCACTTTCTTACTGAAACTGTTCTACATTAAAATCTTGGGTCAGTCTCATCATCACTGACTTAACATTGCCCTTAACAACTTTCATTACTCTTTTCCCTTTAAGTAATGCTTATCTCCTTCATATTTAAGACACACAGCTCCTCTACTGGCTCTTGTCTTCTCCCTCATCTAAAGTGTCTGTACAATTAATCAGTCAAACCAAGACCTTTCTGAGAGTGAAAGAGAGCAATCTTATTAGTTATGCTGGGACAGCAGGGCTAAGGAGGGCTGTCCCAGGTAAACAAAACACACCACCTTTATTCCAATTCCTCTTTCTATGGTCCCTTCCCTCATTACAAGAGACAAGGTCTGTGGGCAACTGATGATCATTTGCATCAGAGCTCACTCTGTGAGGAATTCTGTCCATTCATGGGATCTCAACTAACATCTGAACTCATATATTTTCCCTGTTTATGTGCCCTACCATCTCGTGTTGCAAGGGCTTACACAATCACTTTATTGGATGACTGTAGCTCTCAAACTGCCTGATGTGATGCTTAAAAGGAATCATGTAATTTCCTCCTGGCCTAGAGTATTACTCTTCCCAAAATTCCTTTTTACATTCATCTGAGTAGGCATAAAGTATAAAACCAAGGCTCTAGAAACTGAAACCACTATGGGTATTTTTTGCTGACACTGAGGGTTTAAAATTAACAGAGAATTTTTTTTTTAATAGACAATTGCCTCTGATTTTTTTTTTTTAAAGAAGATGTTGAGGGTAGGAGTTTATTAATTAATTTATTTATTTTTGTTGTGTTGGGTCTTCATTTCTATGCGAGGGCTTTCTCTAGTTGTGGCAAGCAGGAGCCACTCTTCATCACAGTGCGCAGGCTTCTCACTATCGCGGCCTCTCCTGTTGTGCAGCACAGGCTCCAGACGCGCAGGCTCAGTAGTTGTGGCTCACGGGCCCAGCCACTCCGCGGCATGTGGGATCCTCCCAGACCGGGGCTCGAACCCGTGTCCTCTGCATTAGCAGGCAGATTCTCAACCACTGCGCCACCAGGGAAGCCCGAGAATTTTTTTAAATATATGAGTGAGATGAGAAAAGTATTTTCTAGAGAAGGCAAAATGAGTTGGTCAAGGTGTAAGGAATTTGATTTCACAGTGCAGTCCAAAATTTGCAAACTGTATTCTTTTGGAACACTATAATTCCCTGTGACTATAACAGATGTTTGTCTTAAAAAAATTTTCTGGATCAAATAAGTTTAACATTAGTTCTCCCTCTGGGAGAGTCCCAATTCACATTACCATATCACAATGCATATTACCATATCAAAAGCTCTGAGAAACCTTGCAGTAAAGACACCATTTTTCATACTTGTTTGTTCTTGGAACGCTTTTTGTTCATTAAAAACCTACTAACAGAGACCTTGAAGGTGGCAGAGGAATAAGATGTGGAGATCACCTTCCTCCCCACATATACATCAGAAATACATCTACACGTGGAACAACTCCTACAGAACACCTACTGAATGCTGGCAGAAAACCTCAGACTTCCCAAAAGGCAAGAAATTCCCCACGTCCCTGCATAGGGCAAAAGAAAAAAGAAAAAACAGAGACAAAAGAATAGGGATGGAACCTGCACCTCGGGGAGGGAGCTGTGAAGGAGGAAAAGTTTCCACATACTAGGAAGATCCTTCACTGTCGGAGACAGGGGGTGCTGGGGGGAAGCTTCGGAGACACAGAGGAGAGTGCAGCAATAGGGGTGCAGAGGGAAAAGCAGAGAGATTCTGCACAGAGAATCGGTGCCGACCAGCACTCACCAGCCCAAGAGGCCTGTCTGCTCACCCACCAGGCTGGGTGGGGGCTGGGAGCTGAGGCTCGGGCTTCGAAGGTCAGGTCCCAGGGAGAGGACTGGGGTTGGCGGCGTGAACACAGCCTGAAGGGGCCTAGTGCACCACAGCTAGCCGGGAGGGAGTCCGGGAAAAACTCTGGACCTGCCTAAGAGGCAAGAGACCATTGTTTCAGGGTGCGTGAGGAGAGGGGATTCGCAGCATGGCCTAAATGAGCTCCAGAGACGGGTGCGAGCCACGGCTATCAGTGCAAACACCAGAGATGGGCATGAAATGCTAAGGCTGCTACTGCAGCCACCAAGAAGCCTGTGTGCAAGCACAGGTCACTATCCACACCTCCCCCCCCAGGAGCCCATGCAGCCCACCACTGCCAGGGTCCCGTGATCCAGGGACAACTTACCTGGGAGAAGGCACAGTGCAGATATTTTTTTTTCCTTTTACTCTTGCTGTGAATGTATCTGTATGCTTCTTTGTCTGATTTTGTCTGTATAGCTTTGCTTTTACCAGTTGTCCTAGGGTTATGTCTGTACGTTTATTTATTTATTTATTTATTTATTTATTTTTTAGTAAAGTTTTAGTGTTTGCTATTATTGGTGGATTTGTTTTTTGGTTTGTTGCTCTCTTCTTTCTTTTTTTTTCTTTTTTCATTTTTTTGACTTTTTTATTATTAATAATTTTAAAAAATTTCCTATTTTAATAACTTTATTTTATTTCATTTTTTTCTTTCTTTCTTTCTTTCTTTTTTTCTCCCTTTTCTTCTGAGCCAAGTGGCTGACAGGGCCTTGGTGCTCTGGCCAGGTATCAGGTCTGTGCATCTGAGGTGAGAGAGCTGAGTTCAGAATACTGGTCCACCAGAGAACTGCCAGCTCCAAATAATATCAAACAGCGAAACCTCACCCAGAGATCTCCATCTCAACGCTAAGACCCAGCTCCACTCAATGACCAGCAAGCTACAGTGCTGGACACCCTATGCCAAAGAACTAGCAAGACAGGAACAGAACCCCACCCATTAGCACAGAAGCTATCTAAAATCAAAATAAGGTCACAGCACCCCAAAACACACCACCAGACATGGTCCACCCCAAAAGACAGACAAGATCCAAGCTTGTTCAACAGGATACAGGCACCAGTCATCTCCACCAGGAAGCTACTGGGGGCAGACAGCAAAAACAATGGGAACTATGAACCTGCAGCCTGTGAAAAGGAGACCCTCAAACACAGTAAGTTAAGCAAAATTAAAAGACAGAGAAACACACAGCAGATGAAGGAGAAACGTAAAAACCCACCAGACTAAACAAATGAAGAGGAAAGAGGCAGTCCACCTGAAAAAAGAATTCAGACTAATAATAGTAAAGATGATACAAAATCTTAGAAATAGAGCAGAGAAAATACAAGAAACGTTTAACAAGGACATAGAAGAACTAAAGAGCAAATAAACAATGATGAACAACACAATAAATGAAATTTAAAATTCTTTAGAAGGAATCAATGGCAGAATAACTGAGGAAGAAGAACAAATAAGTGACCTGGAAGATAAAATAGTGGAAATTACTACTGCAGAGCAGAATAAAGAAAAAAGAATGAAAAGAATTGAGGACAGTCTCAGAGACCTCTGGGACGATATTAAACACACTGACATTCAAATTATAGGGGTCTCAGAAAAAGAAAAGAGAAAGGGACTGAGAAAATATTTGAAGAGATTATAGTTGAAACCTCACTAATATGGGAAAGGAAATAGTCAATCAAGTCCAAAAAGAGCAGAGAATCCCATACAGGATAAATTCAAGGAAAAACATGCCAAAACACAGATTAATCAAACTATCAAAAATTAAATACAAAGAAAAAATATTAAAAGCATCAAGGGAAAAACAACAAATAACATACAAGGGAATCCCCATAAGGTTAACACCTGATCTTTAAGCAGAAACTGCAAGCCAGAAGGGAGTTGCAGTACATATTTAAAGTGATGAAGGAGAAAAACCTACACCCAAGTCTACTCTACCCATCAAGGATCTCATTCAGATTTGATGGAGAAATTAAAACCTTTACAGACAAGCAAAAGCTAAGAGAATTCAGCACAACCAAACCAGCTTTGCGACAAAGGCTAAAAGAACTTCTCTAGGAAGGAAACACAAGAGAAGGAAAAGACCTACAATAACAAACCCAACACAATTAAGAAAATGGTAATGGGAACATACATATTGATAACTACCTTAAATGTAAATGGATTAAATGCCCCAACCAAAAGACACAGACTGGCTGAATGGATACAAAAACAAGACCCATATATATGCTGTCTACAAGAGACCCACTTCAAACCTAGGGACACATACAGACTGAAAGTGAGGGGATGGAAAAAGATATTCCATGCAAATGGAAATCAGAAAAAAGCTGGAGTAGCAATTCTCATATCAGACAAAATAGACTTTAAAATAAAAAAATGATCAAGGGATCAATCCAAGAAGAAGATATAACAATTGTAAATATGTATGCACCCAACATAGGAGCACCTTAATACATAAGGCAAATACTAACAGCCATATAAAGGGAAATCAACGGTAACACAATCCTAGTAGGGGACTTTAACACCCCACTTTCACCAACGGACAGATCATCCAAAACGAAAATAAATAAGGAAACACAAGCTTTAAATGATATATTAAACAAGATGGACTTAATTGATATTTATAGGACATTCCATACAAAAACAGCAGATTACGCTTTCTTCTCAAGCGCTCATGGAACATGCTCCAGGAGATCATATCTTGGGTCACAAATATAGCAGCGGTAAATTTAAGAAAACTAAAATCGTATCAAGTATCTTTTCTGGCCACAATGCTGTGAGACTAGATGTTAATTACAGGGAAAAATCTGTAAAAATTACAAAAACATGGAGGCTAAACAATACACTACTAAATAACCAAGAGATCACTGAAGAAATCAAAGAGGAAATCAAAAAATACCTAGAAACAAATGACAATGAAAACATGATGACCCAAAACCTATGGGATGCAGCAAAAGCAGTTCTAAGAGGGAAGTTCATA
>NC_041224.1:144273204-144274844 GCF_002837175.3 Physeter macrocephalus
AAACCCAGGGCTTCCCTGGTGGCGCAGTGGTTGAGGGTCCGCCTGCCGATGCAGGGGACATGGGTTCGTGTCCCGGTCCGGGAAGATCCCACATGCCGTGGAGCAGCTGGGCCCGTGAGCCATGGCCACTGAGCCTGTGCGTCCAGAGCCTGTGCTCTGCAACAGGAGAGGCCACAACAGTGACAGGCCTGCATACCACAAAAAAAATTCAAAAACAAACAAACAAAAACCCAAAGTTAGCAGAAGGAAAGAAATCATAAAGATCAGAGGAATGGAAGGGAAGGCGGCCAGCACTTTCCCTGTCCACTTAGACACCTGGGAGCCTGTTGGGCTCCCAGGCCTAATCCTCTGCCCTCGGACCATCTTTCCTACTGTACAGATCCCAAGCACTGCCCCTACACCCCCACCCAGGGCCCTACCTCTACACTCAGAGACACCCCTCTGAGACCCCCTCCAGCCTTGCTGGGCCTAAACCCCACCCACACACCCTTACCCAGGGCCTTACCTCCAAACTCCAGAACTCCATACTCCAGAGGCCCCCCTTTGGACGTGCTGCCTCTCCCCTTCCATGCAGGTCCTAAGCAGAGGCCTCACCCCATGCTTGAACGTCACCCTGCCTAGGCCCCATTCCACCCTAAACCCCACCCCTGGATAACTTCCACCCCCCATCTAAACTCTGCCTTCCATAGCCAAGGCCTTTTATTTTTCTTCTTCTTTTAGGTTGGAGTTCTGTTTTACCTTATTGTTGATTCATTTATATATTTTTTCTAAATACAACTTTTATTTTTCTAATTTTATTTTATTCTTTATAAGTTGTTATTGTTCTGCTTTCTTTTTTTTTCTTTTTTCTGTTGTGGTTTTGTCTTGTTGCAACAACTTGCAGTTGTTTCAATTCTATTTTTATTTTTCCTAATATATTTTTTTATCTTTCTAATTTTATTTTATTCTTTATTCTTTGTTATTGTACTGCTCCTTTTTTCCTTTTTTTTTTTAAACATACCACGTGGCATGTGGGATATTGGTTCCCAGGCTGGAGGTCAGGCCCGAGCTCCTGTGGTGGGAGTGCTGAGTCCAAACCACTGGACTAACAGAGAACTTCAGACGCCAGGGAATACTAATCAGAGTGAAGCCTCCCGGAGGTCCTCATCTCGGCACAAAGACCTAGCTCTAACCAACTGCCTTCAAAATCCACTGCTGAATGCCTTAGGCCAAACAACCAGTAAGACAGGAATACAGCCCCACCCATTAAAAAAAAGAAAAAAACATGAAACGACAAAAAAATATGGTACAGACGAAGGAACAAGGTAAAAACCTACAAGACCAAATAAATGAAGATGAATAGGGAACCTAACTGAATTCTTTTTCATAGAATTACTTTTTCAAAAATAGTAAAGATGATCCAAAATCTCGGAAACATAATGGAGAAAAAAAAAGAAACATTTAACAAGGATATAGAAGAACTAAAGAGAAAACAAACAGTGATGAATAACACAATAACTGAAATTAAAAATTCTCTGGAAGGAATCAATAGCAGAATAACTGAGGCAGAAGAACGGATAAGTGAGCTGGAAGATAAAATGGTGGAAATAACTGCCAGGGAGCAGAATAAAGAAAAAAGAATGAAAAGAATTGAGGACAGT
>NC_041224.1:144275097-144279207 GCF_002837175.3 Physeter macrocephalus
AGGTCCCAAAAGAAGAAGAGAAAAAGAAAGGGTCTGAGAAAATATTTGAAGAGATTATAGTTGAAAACTTCCCTAATATGGGAAAGGAAATAGTCAATCAAGTCCAGGAAACACAGAGAGTCCTATACAGGATAAACCCAAAGAGAAACACACCAAGACACATATTAATAAAACTATCAAAAATTAAAAACAAAGAAAAAATATTAAAAGCAACAAAGGAAAAGCAACAAATAACATACAAGGGAATCCCCATAAGGTTAAGAGCTGACCTCTCAGCATAAACTCTGCAAGCCAGAAGTGAGTGGCACGATATATTTAAAGTGATGAAATGGAAAAAATCTACAACCAAGATTACTCTACCCGGCAAGGATGTGAATCAGATTCAACAGAGAAATCAAAAGGATTACAGACAAGCAAAAGCTAGGAGAATTCAGCACCACCAAACCAGCTTTACAACAAATGCTAAAGGAACTTCTCTAAGTGGGAAACACAAGAAAAGAAAAAGACCCACAGAAACAAACCCACATCAATTAAGAAAATGGTAATAGGAACATACATATGGAGAATCACCTTGAATGTAAATGGATTAAATGCTGCAACCAAAAGACATAGACTGGCTGAATGGATACAAAAACAAAACCCTTATATACGTTGTCTACAAGAAACCCACTTCAGACGTAGGGACACATACAGACTGAAAGCAAGGGGATGGAAAAAGATATTCCATGCAAATGGAAATCAACAGAAATCGGGAGTAGCAATACTCATATAAGACAAAATAGACTTTAAAATGAAGACTATTACAAGAGCTAAGGAAGGACACTATATAATGATTAAGGGATCAATTCAAGAGGAAAATATAATAATTATAAATATTTATGCACCCAGCATAGGAGCACCTCAATACATGAGGCAAATGCTAGCAGCCATAAAAGGAGAAATCTACAGTAACACAATAATAGTGGGGGACTTTAACACCCCGCTTACACCAATAGATCATCCAGACAGAAAATAAATAAGTAAACACAAGCTTTAAATGATACAATAGACAAGATAGACTTAATTGATAGTTTTAGGACATTCCACTCAAAAGCGGAAGAATACACTTTCTTCTCAAGTGCACATGGAACGTTCTCCAGAATAGATTACAACTTGGGTCACAAATCAAGCCTTGGAAAATTTAAGAAAATTGAAATTGTATCAAGCATCTTTTCCAACCACAACACTATGAGATTAGAAATCAATTACAGGAAAAAAGCAGTAAAAGACACAGATTCATGGAGGCTAAACAGTGTGTTGCTAAATAACCAAGAGATCACTGAAGAAATCAAAGAAGAAATTTAAAAATACCTAAAAACAAATGACAGTGAAAACATGACAATCCAAACCTATGTGACACAGCAAAAGCAGTTCTAAAAGGAAGTTCACAGCAATTCAAGCTCACCTCAAGGAATAGGAAAAATCTCAAATAAACAATCTTACCTTACACCTAAAGCAACTAGAAAAAGAAGAACAAAGAAAACCCAGTTAGCAGAAGGAAAGAAATCATAAAGATCAGATCAAAAATAAATGAAAAGGAAACGAAGGAAACAATAGCAAAGATCAATAAAACTAAAAGTTGGTTCTTTGAGAAGATAAACAAAATTGATAAACCTTTAGCCAGACTCACCAAGAAAAAAAGGGATAGGACTCAAATCAATAAAACGAGAACTGAAAATGGAGAGATTACAACTGACACCACAGACACACAAAAGATCATAAGAGACTACTACAAGCAACTATATGCCAATAAAATGGACAACCTGGAAGAAATGGACAAATTCTTGGAAAAATACAACTTTCCAAGATTGAACCAGGAAGAATTAGAAAATACAAACAGACCAATCACAGGTGATGAAATTGAAACTATAATTTTAAATCTTCCAGCAAACAAAAGTCCAGGAACAGATGGCTTCACAGGCGAATTCTATCAAACATTTAGAGAAGAGTTAACATCTATCTTCTCAAACTCTTCCATACAGAGGGAGGAACACTCCCAAATTCGTTCTACAAGGCCACCATCACTCTGATACCAAAACCAGACAAAGATATCACAAAAAAAGAAAATTATACACCAATATCACTGATGGACATAGATGCAAAAATCCTCAACAAAATACTAGCAAACAGAATCCAACAGCACATTAAAAGGATCATACACCATGATCAAGTGGGGTTTATTCCAGGAATGCAAGGATTCTTCAATATATGCAAATCAATCAACGTGATACACCATATCAACAAACTGAAGGAGAAAAACCATATGATCATCTCAATAGATGCAGAGAAAGCTTTTGACAAAATTCAACACCCATTTATGATAAAAACCCTGCAGAAAGTAGGCATAGAGAGAAAAAAAGCTTGTGACAAAATTCAACACCATTTATGATAAAAACTCTCCAGAAAGTGGGCATAGAGGGAACCTATTCAACATAATAAAAACCATATACAACAAACCCACAGCAAACATCATCCTCAATGGTGAAAAACTGAAAGCATTTCCTGTAAGATTAGGAACAAGACAAGGATGACCACACTTGCCACGATTATTCAACATAATATTGGAAGTCCTAGCCACAGCAATCAGAGAAGAAAAAGGAACACTAATGGGAAAAGCAGAAGTAACACTGTCACTGTTTGCCAATGACATGATACTATACATAGAAAATCCTAAAGATGCCAACACAAAACTACTAGAATTCATCAATGAATTTGGTAAGGTTGCAGGATACAAAATTAATGCACAGAAATCTCTTGCATTCCTATACACTAACAACGAAAGATCAGAAAGGGAAATTAAGGAAAAAAATCCCATTTACCATTGCAACAAAAAGAATAAAATACCTAGGAATAAACCTACCTAAGGAAGCAAAAGACCTGTACTCAGAAAACTATAAAACTCTGATGAAAGAAATCAAAGATAACATAAACAGATGCAGAGATATACCATGCTCCTGGATTGGAAGAATCAACACTGTGAAGATAATTATACTACCAAAAGCAATCTACAGGTTCAATGCAATCCCTATCAAATTACCAATGGCATTTTTCACAGAACTAGAACAAAAAAAATTTACAATTTGTATGGAATCACAAAAGACCCTGAATAGCAAAAGCAATCTTAAAAAGAAAAACGGAGCTGGAGGAATAAGGTTCCCCGACTTCAGACTATACTACAAAGCTACAGTAATCAAGACAGTATCATACTGGCACAAAAACAGAAATATAGATCAATGCAAGAGGATAGAAAGCCCAGAGATAAACCCACGCACATATGGTCACCTTATCTTTGACAAAGGAGGCAAGAATATACAATGGAGAAAAGAAATCCTCTTCAGTAAGCAGTACTGGTAAAAATGGACACCTACACGTAAAAGAATGAAAGTAGAACACTTCCTAACACCGTACACAAAAATAAACTCAAAATGGATTAAAGAACTAAATGTAAGGCCAGACACTATAAAACTCTTAGAGAAAACATAGGCAGAACACTCTATAACATAAATCACAGCAAGATCATTTTAGACCCACCTCTTGAGTAAGGGAAATAAAAACAAAAATAAACAAACGGGACCTAATGAAACGTAAAGCTTTTGCACAGCAGAGGAAACCATAAACAAGACGAAAAGACAACCCTCAGACAACCTTCGAATACAGATTTGCAAGCGAAGCAACTGACAAAGGATTAATCTCCAAAATATACAAGCAGCTCATGCAGCTGAATATCAAAAAAACAAACAACCCAATCCCCAAAATGGGCGGAAGATCTAAATAGACATTTCTCCAAAGAAAACATACAAATGGCCAACAAATACATGAAAAGATGCTCAACATCACTAATCATTAGAGAAATGCAAATCAAAACCAGAATGAGGTATCACCTTACACCATGGCCATCATCAACAAATCTACAAACAATAAATGCTGGAGAGGGTGTGGAGAAATCCTCTTCAGTAAGCAGTACTGGTAAAAATGGACACCTACACGTAAAAGAATGAAAGTAGAACACTTCCTAACACCGTACACAAAAATAAACTCAAAATGGATTAAAGAACTAAATGTAAGGCCAGA
>NC_041224.1:144279228-144284561 GCF_002837175.3 Physeter macrocephalus
GATACCATAAACAAGACGAAAAGACAACCCTCAGACAACCTTCGAATACAGATTTGCAAGCGAAGCAACTGACAAAGGATTAATCTCCAAAATATACAAGCAGCTCATGCAGCTGAATATCAAAAAAACAAACAACCCAATCCCCAAAATGGGCGGAAGATCTAAATAGACATTTCTCCAAAGAAAACATACAAATGGCCAACAAATACATGAAAAGATGCTCAACATCACTAATCATTAGAGAAATGCAAATCAAAACCAGAATGAGGTATCACCTTACACCATGGCCATCATCAACAAATCTACAAACAATAAATGCTGGAGAGGGTGTGGAGAAAAGGGAAACCTCTTGAATTGTTGGTGGGAATGTAAATTGATACTATGGAGAACAGTAAGGAGGTTCCTTAAAAAACTAAAAATAGAACTACCATATGACCCAGCAATCCCACTACTGGGCATATACACTGAGAAAACCATAATTCAAAATGATACATGTACCACAATGTTCACTGCAGCACTATTTACAATAGCCAGGACATGGAAGCAACCTAAGTGTCCATCAACAGATGAATGGATAAAGATGATGTGGCATATATATATACACAATGGAATATTAGCCATGAAAGGGAACAAAATTTAAGTTATTTGTAGCGAGATGGATGGACCTAGAATCTGTCATACAGAGTGAAGTAAGTCAGAAAGAGAAAAACAAATAATGTATGCTAACACATATATATGGAATTTAAAAAACAGTACTGATGAACCTAGGGGCAGGGCAGGAATAAAGACACAGACATAGAGAACAGACTTGAGGGCATAGCGGGGGAAGCAGAAGCTGGGATGAAATGAGAGCGTAGCATTGACATATATACACTACCAAATGTAAAATGGATGGCTACTGGGAAGCTGCTGCATAGCACAGGAAATCAATTTGTGCTTTGTGACAACCTAGAGGGATGGAATAGGGAGGGTGGAGGGAGGCTCAAGAGGGAGAGGATATGGGGATATATGTATACATATAGCTGATTCACTTTGTTGTACAGCAGAAAGTAACACAACATTGTAAAGCATTTATACTCCAATAAAGATGTGAAAAAAAAAGTTAAAAACAGAAAAAACAGTTTTTAAAAGGTCTAGGCAGTGGCAGAGAGCAAGGTGAAGAATAGTATATTCTATTCTGGCAGGAATAGAGTTGGCAGGTCTCCTTGCTTTCTCTAGCCAAGGCTTATTGGGTTTTTAGGCATAGACTGTCTGCAGTCCCCTGCCACTATGCTTTGTGGGTGTTAAAGAGGCATTCCCTAATTGACTCGAGTCAGTGTTTGATGAATAAGGGATAAAAGTCTACTTGAAAAAGCATACTTTTATCCTTTTAGAGAAGCTGTACTGGAATGAGAAAGAGACTAAAGACAGATAAGCTACCAGGTTGGACACCATCTCTATGAAGAGGGAAATAATGAGGATCTAGAATATAAACCAAAAGACATGAGGAAGAATCAGCAAGACAAAGAAACTGAACTTAGGTCAGCAGACTTTCACATAGTTATATTCCTGCAGTCTTAGAGAGCCTGGGAAGGGCTGGCCATAACCTGGCACATTGCCTAATCAGTCTGTATTTTTTTCCTTTTTGTTGATCTGTACCTTCCCAATTCTTTTTTGTAAATCACTTCAGTTGTATACTTTTATTGTCTCTACATAAAGTGTAAATTTATTATGCAGAAGAACATATTTTCCATGAATTGTGCATTTCCCAGGAGAATCTTGTACACTGCTTGCAGCAATAAATTAACTGATGTTAAACATGAATTGTAAGCATTTATTTTATATATGACAGGGTACTTCACTGACTTCTTTTAAAGATAATATCCCTTCCTGTGTTTAAACAGGATTGGATCTTTCAATGAGTAATCACCAAGAGATTATAATGTGTAAGACATCATCATCAAATTAAAGGAACAAATCCATGTAATGATATATGAAGAAAAGAAAAAAATCCATCATCTGGAAACTTAAAAAGCAGAACATATTACTTCACTTATGATTCCTGGGAATTATGATTCATAGAAACTTTGGGCATTCTGTCTATAGAAACTTTCTATCCTCAGTCTATTCATTAGGAGCTGGCAAAAAAGTAAAACTTAGGTAAGTGCTTATAATGAATGGAGCCAACATAAACCTGTTAGGTCAACAGAAATGTCATTGATTTAATAGGTTTCAAAAGTTTTAATTTTTGATTCTATAAAATTATCCTCATCTTTCTAATTTTCAAGATGGTGTATCCCATGAAACACCGTGTATCCCATAAAACAGTGCATGATATATTACTAAACTTCTTCTCTATCTCCCACATGACTAAGTTTCATTCTTTTCTAATAACACTAGGTACCAAATGTTCACCTTTTCAATAAATCATTACTGCCAAAGTCTGACATGTATGGAATAAAGCCATACTAAGTTCATTTTACTGGGCACATCATTGTGGCAGAAATGTCAACTATAATAAGCATGTGATGAAAAAGATCTTCAGGGCTCCCGTCAGGTAGTGCATAACCTGACAGTAGGTTAAAACTGAACATTTACATGAAAAGTCTGGGTGACTGAGGCTGACAGCCGTCATTAACACTATGAAGAAGAAATATGCCACCTAAGATTTCCCAGCTTTCACAGTTTACATGTGATTTCACAGTCCCATTTAATCCTTCTAACAAACATGGGATTGGGCACTACTCTCCATTTACAGGTGAGAAATCTGCCTCCCCTCCCTACCCATATTACCACTGTCCTGGTTAAGCACTTATCACACCTCAGCCTCCTGACTGACATCCTTGCCAAAGATCACGTTGTAAGAGCTGGGTAATAGTAGGCCTTTTCTAGGGGAGAGAAGAAGCTGAAAGCTCAGTTGCTTAACAACCAATTTTTACTTGGTTGTAGCTAACATCTACAGTGTGGATGTGGATCACAGAGTTCTCTATATTGTTACCAATATATAAGCCTATAATGTAGCTGTTTCTGAGTGAAATGAATGCTTTTTGTAATTCTTTCAGTCATTATGAAAATTTGTATAATTTATCTGATAATAAGAACTATACATAAATCAGATATTCAAGCACATATCAACATGTTATACATCCTTGGGCACTTGATAAAAATCAGTGGTCCAACTGGTTAAGTCATAGACTTTACATCTGGGAAGGATGATTGTCTAATGTCCCAATACTTTGAATTTCATTAACTATTGTTTGGAGGTACTTAAAAAATCAAACACTAATATTTGCTTTTCTGAGCTATGGAGTAGAATAATAAAAATTTGTACCCATTTATCATAAATGCCAAAAATCCTTCCCAGTATTTTTCCCCAGTTGAAAGGATCAGGTGGCAGGGTATAGAAGTAGCTGGAAATGAGAGCAGCCCTTAGACTCTGCAAACCATGTGAGTGACTATCACCAGTCTGCTTCTGACAGACACAGTGATTTCTGTATATGTGTAGGTCAACTGATGGCTCAGCTCCAAGGGTTGATCTAGTTCTAGCTTTTTATTTTTAATTTTAAACCTAGGCTTCTAACATGACAGGGTATTTTAGGGAGTTCAATACCCACTAACTCTTAAACAGGAGGCCTGAAACTCTTGAGGCTAACAATGAAAATAATTTGTATTTAAAACAAACTAAAAAAATCCTTCCATAGAGGAAGGAACAGAGTTCAGACTAAAGTTTATCTCCTAGAACTTCATTTCTGAAGACATGAGGTTTTTTCTGGAGACTCTGTTTGTGTGTTTGTTACCACAGAAGATTTGAACTTCACAAAGAAGTTCATAATGAAAGCAACTGAGCCTCCTGTGTATAAATGTGCTTCTTTCCTTTTAAATTGCTCGTGAGATTAAGAGCATGGGATATCTGAATCAGATGAATCTGGATTCAAGTTCCAAAAGTACCACAGACTAGTTTGTAACCTTGTAAAATTTATTTAATTTTCTGAGTTTGTGTTTCCTCAGATAAAAAAATTAATAACAACAACAATGATAATAAGATGACTTGCCTACATGGTTACAGGAGGGAATTAAATGACACAATGCATATAAAATGGTCTGCACAGAGGTTGACACATACAAATACTCAAGTAAAGTGAGCTATATTTCTAAATTAAGAAATAGTAAAATTTCGTTAGCTTTGTATGTTGTTATATGAGAAATTTAAATCTGACTTCAATATCATATTGGCATATATAAAGATTTTAGAAGCCAGAAAAATACTTCCTAAGCATTTTCATGACAGGAACATGACTGCAGATGATCAGCAAAATCCCAAATTCCAAAACTTCAGCAAGATTTGCTTGCTATCTTAAATTCATTTCAGATTTCTTATGTACTATTCTTAAATAGTAACCTATTGTTTTAAAAACTTCATAAAGCAAATAAACATAAGATGATAAAGTAGTAAATCTGCTTTTAAAAGTATCACTAGATGAAAAGCTAAGAAGGCTAATTTAGACTCGAAAGGTTCATTTTTTGTGATTCTTCTTGTTTCCCATTAAGTTCATCTCTGAACAAGTTAAAACTAAGGTAGATATGTTTTAGGGAACATTAAGCCCTCTTCCAACCATGATATAGTAATTGATAACAGATGTATCCTCCCATCATAAATAACGAGAAAACAAAAATTAACAAAATACATGAAACAACTGATTTTAGAAGTTGGACAGCAAACAGGACATAACTATTACTCTGACAGAAAATAAACAAGATGAACCCAACAATTGCCTTGGATATCTTTTTGGAGACCACAAAATGGGGTGGAGGGGAGTGAAGAGGAAAGGGAATTAAGTTGATGAGAGCAATCAGGTGAGTTGATCAGACTGAGATCAGAACCTGGGAAAGGCTAAGCAAACTAAAATTTTCATGACCAAGGATCAGAAATGAATATGCTAAGCAAAGGAAAAAGCTACAGGAATATACATATGCCCCCACTTAAGTCTTTGTCTGAATATTATACTGTGTATGAATAGGGAGAAACTCCTAGAGACCAAATAAAAATAGCTAGTGGATCTGTAAGCTGAATCCAGATATCATAAAAAGCTTTTATTGACTTGCCTTCCAACCAGCCAGAGTGAAGAGACCTCATTGAATAGACAGATTTTCACTAGAAAACCCAGAAGAGTCATGTCCTAGGAGTAGGGTTAAACTAGTAAAAGAGTAAAGGTTATTTTATACTCATCTAACAAAGCTTTAAAAACAAGCCTTAGGGCTTCCCTGGTGGCGCAGTGGTTGAGAGTCCGCCTGCCGATGCAGGGGACACGGTTTCGTGCCCTGGTCTGGGAAGATCCCACATGCCGCGGAGCGGC
>NC_041224.1:144286808-144303033 GCF_002837175.3 Physeter macrocephalus
GCCACAACAGTGAGAGGCCCGTGTACCGCAAAAAAAAAAAAAAAAAAAAAAAAAAGCCTTAAAAGGATCAAGCTTATCTGCAAGTTAGTGAACCATGTATAAAAACAATATTCAAAACACTTTAAGGGAAGGCAATAAAATCCAATCAATAATATAACACTGACAATGTCCAACATCTGTTCAAAAATTACTAGATATGTGAAGAAGAAAACGTGACCCATAAACAGGAAAAAAATCAGTCTATAAACAGATTAAGAATTAAAAGATGATATAATTAGCACACAATAACTTTAAAATGACTTTTATAAATGTGTTTAAGGATTTAAATAAAAATACAAGAATAAAGTGGAAAGAAAGGGAAGGTATAAAAATAACCAGATACAAAATTTAGAATGAAAAATGCACTGGATAAGTTTTATAGCTGATTAGACTCTTTCACAAGAAAGGAACAGTAAGCTTGATGACATAGAGATAGAAACTACCCAAACCAAAGAAAGAGAAAAGATCGAAAACTATCAACAGAATATTAGTAACCTGTGAGACAATGCCAAATACTTTAACATACATGTAATTAGAGTCCTAGAAAGACAATGAAGATGGAGAAATATATTTAAGGAAAGAGGGATGAAATGTTCCCAAATTTTATGAAAATTCAAAAGCCATAGATTGAAGAGGCTCAATAAGCACCAAGCAGGATAAAATACAGAAGAAAACAAAAGTACATCATAATTAAACTGCAAAACCATTGGTGAAAAAAAAAAAATCTGTCAACCTATAATTTTATATCCCATGAAAATATACTTGAAAAATAAAGACAAAAAAGATCTTCATGAAAATAAAAACTGGGGAATTCATCACTAGAAAACTTGCACTATAAGAAATATTAAAGAAAGTTCTCTAGGCTGAAGGAAAATAACTCCAGATGAAAAATAAGACCTACATAAAAGAATAAAGAACACTGGAAAGAATAAATATATGGGTAAATATAAAAGACATTTTACCATTTTAAAACTTATTTAAAAGGAAAATGACTATTTAAAATAAAATAATATATTGTAGAGTTCACAACATATTTAAAAGTAAAGTATATTATGCCTATAGCACAAGAATAGTGGTAGGATATAAACAGACCCTGTTTTAAAGTTCTTACATTATATATGAAGTGTTAAAACATTGTGTGAAGGTAAAATATGGTCATAAATTAAAGTTACATATTATAAACCATAGAACAATCATTAAAAATTAGAACAAAGAGGTTTAGGTAATAAACCAACAGAGGCAATAAAATTGAATGTTTAAAAATATTCACTAAATATCAAGGCAGAAAAGAGGGGAAAAAAGAAAAACAACAGAAACAAATAGCAAAATAGTAGACATAAACCCAACCACAGTGGCAATACATTAAAAGTAAATAGTCTAAACATTCCAATTAAAAAAGCAGAGAAAGTCAGATTAGATAAATACACAAGATCCAACTATAAGAAGTGCACTTTTAATATAAAGACACAGATAGTTTGAAATTTTAAAATGGCCATAGATACAGTAAACATAAGAAAGCTGGATGGGATAAATTTATCAAAGGAGGCTTCAGTACAAGAAATACTAACAGAGATAAAGCGGAATACTTTATGATAATAAGTTAGTTAATTCATTAAGAATACAGAAAAATCTTAAATGTGTATGCACCAAAAAAGGGTCTCAAAATAAATAAAGCAAAACCTACAGGAACTAAAAGTGGAAATAGCCCCACAAATAGAGTTGGAGACTTTAATTCTCCTCTCTCAGGAATTCACTGAACAAGTACCAGAAAATCAATAAGAAAACTTAAAACCTGAACACTACTATCAAGCAACTTGACCTGACTATAGAACATTACCCCCAGTGGTATAATATACTTAATTTTCAGGTGAATATGGAACATTCACCTGGATAGACCATATGCCATACAATGAAACAAATGTTAATGAATTTTTTAAAAGATTGAAATTCTACAGAAAGAAAGAGAAAGAAAGAAGGAAGGAAGGAAGAAAGGAAGGAAGAAAGAAAGGAAGAAAGGAAGAAAGGAAGGAAGAAAGAAAGAAGGAAGAAAGAAAGTTTAAACCAAGGATCAACAAGGATAAATAACAAATTAATATCTGGAAAAAATTATCAAATATTTGGAAATTGAATAACATACTTTTAAAATAGTTATTGATTAAAGGGGAAATAAAAAAGAAAACTAGAAAATACTTTGAGAATGAAAAATATCAAAAATAAAATGTATGTGAAATGAAAGCAGGGTTTAATTGGGAATCTGTAAATTTAAACATGTATATTAAAAGAGAAAGACAAGAATGATGATTGAAGGATCAACCTTAAGAATCTAGAAAAATAAGTCTAAATTAAACCCCAAGTAAGTAGAACGAAGGAAATAAAGAGGTAAAAGCAGAAGTCAATAAAATTTTAAATTAAAAAAAGAGAAAAAACAGTGAAACCTAAAGATGGTTATTTTTATAGAAGCAATAAAACTGATAAATCTCTAACTAGATTGATTAAGAATAACAAAAATTATCAATATCAGGAATGAAAGTGGAGACTTTCATTAATAATAAACACTGTAAACAATACGTCTTTGATTTAGATGACTTAGGTGAAATGGTTAAATTCATGGATGACACAATTTACCACACTGCCACAAAAATAGACAGAAAATTTGAATAGCACAATTTCTATTAAAGATATGACATTTGAAATTAAAAGCCTTCCCACAAATAAAACTCTACCCAGGTGGTTTTACTGGAGAATTTCTCAAACATTTAAGGAAAAAATGTTTGGAATCTTAAGCAAGTTTTTTTCAGAAAATAGATTTTTAAAAAATAACTCCCAACTTATTTGATGAAGGTAGCATTACCTTGATACTAAAACTAGTCAATAAAATATTTGCAAACCAAATTCAGCAACATTTAAAGAAGATAAATATCCTAACCAAGTGTGATTTATCCTAGGAATATAAGATTGGTGTAACATTTGGAAAACCAATTAATGTAATTCACCATAATAACAGACTAAAGCAGAAAAATCATACAATCATCTCAACAGAGTCCAAGAAAGCACTTTATAAAATTTAATAACCATTAATAATAAAAATTCTCAGAAAAGTAGATGGAAATATCTTCAAAGTGATAAAAGTAATCTACAAAAAAAGTGATATCATATTTAATAGTGAAAGATTTAAGACCTTCCCCTAAGATGGGAAGTAAAGCATACTCACTCTCAACACTTGTATTTTATATTATGTTGAAATCTTAACCAGTGGAATAATGCAAGGTAAAGAAAAGACATACTAGTTGGAAAGGTGAAGGATAGCTGATTTACAAATAACATGACTGTACAAATAGAAAATCCTAAGAAATCTACCAAAAGCTACTAGAACAACAAAAAAAGTGAATGTAGTCATGTGCAAGACACAAAGAGAATAAACAAAAATCTACTTTTATTTCTACATACTACCAACAAATAACAGAAAAATTAAATTTGAAAAACATAACACTTCAAAAATCAAATAGCATGAAATATTTAAAGACAAGTTTGACTAAATATGTTTAAACCCTGAACGATAAAATTCCACAAACATACTATATATTACATACTATATAGTGACCTTTATCAAGATAATATGGTATTGCCATATGGGTAAGATATATAGATCTATGGAACAGAATAGAGAGTCCAGAAATAGAACCACATGTGTTTGGTTAATTGATGTTTGCCAGGTAATTGAATAGAGAAGACAGTAGTCCACAGTAAATGGAGGGGGAAAAACAGTATCTTCACATGAAAGAAAATAAATCTTGATGCTTACCATACATCATATATTTTTTAAAAATTCAAAGTACAATCATACACTTAAAGGTAAAACTAGAGCTAGAAAATTACTAAAAGACAACATGGAACAGTATCTTATTGACCTTAAAGTAAAAGAAAATATTTCTACAGAACATCAAAAGCACGAAATATTTTTAAAATTGATAAACTGGACTTCTTACAAATTAAAACCTTCTGCACTTCAAAGTGTTATCATTAGAAAATAAAAATTCACACCACAGACTGGGAGAAAGTGTTCACTATATATATATATATATATATATATATATATATATATACAAAAAATATGGCGTGCTGTCTCACCAGTGAGGCGACTTGAAAGTGTTCACTATATATATATATATATATATATATATATATATATATACAAAAAATATGGCGTGCTGTCTCACCAGTGAGGCCGAGAAGCCCGCCAGTCCTGCACTCCATCGAACCTGCAGCCCCCGGCCTCCTGCCACCATGGAGTACCTCATCGGCATCCAGGGCCCTGACTGTGTCCTTGTTGCCTTCAACCAGGTGGCCGCTAGCAATATTGTCCAGATGAAGGACGATCATGACAAGATGTATAAGATAAGTGAAAAAATCTTACTCCTATGTGTTGGAGAGGCTGGAGACACTGTACAGTTTGCAGAATATATTCAGAAAAACGTGCAGCTCTATAAGATGCAAAATGGTTATGAATTGTCTCCCACAGCAGCCGCTAATTTCACTCGCTGAAACCTGGCTGACTATCTTCGGAGACAGACCCCATATCATGTCAACCTCCTCCTGGCTGGCTATGATGAGCATGAGGGTCCAGCACTCTACTACATAGACTACCTGGCAGCCTTGGCAAAAGCCCCTTTTGCAGCCCACGGCTATGGTGCCTTCCTGACTCTCAGTATCCTGGACTGGTATTACACACCAACTATCTCACGTGAGAAGGCAGTGGAGCTTCTTAGGAAATGTCTGGAGGAGCTCCAGAAATGCTTCATTCTGAATCTGCCAGCCTTCAGTGTTCGAATCATTGACAAGAATGGCATCCACGACGTGGACAACATTTCCTTCCCTAAACAGGGCTCCTAACGTCATGCCCTCCCTCCCACTTGCCAGGGAACTTTTTCTGATGGGCTCCTTTATTTTTTTCTACTCTTTTGACGTGTGCTCTCCATAGATGGTTATTTCAGAATAAAGCTGACTATGGATAAAAAAAAAATTTTTTTTTAATGTATAAAGAATATGTTTTAAACCAGTATCTTAACTTAAAATGGTCAAAAAGTTCAAAGACCCTTTGCACTAGTTTGTGATGGTTCCCGTAACAAAGTACCACAGACTGGGTGGCTTAAAAAACAGAAATTTATTTTCTCACAAGTCTGGAAGCTAGAAGTCTGAGATCAAGGTGCTGGCAGGCCTCTCTCCTTGGCCTATCGATGGTCATGTTAACCCTGTCTTCACATGATCTTCCTTCTGTGCATGTCTCTGTCCAAATTTCCTATTCTTATAAGGACAGCAGTCATAATGAATTAGAGCCTACCATAATGACCTTATTTTAACTTAATTACCCCTTTAAAGACCCTATCTTCAAATAAGGTCACATTCTGACGTACTAAGCACTTCAACTTATGAATTTTGGTTACACAATTCAGCCCATAATCCCTTCATTTAAAAAAAGATATAGTAATGAATAATAATCATAAGCCCTGATTTCAAACTATATTACAAAGCTATAGTAATTAAAACAGAATGGTATTGGCATTAAAAACAGAACAGAGACCCCAGAAATAAATTTATGCATATATGATCAATTAATTTAAAACAAAGGAGAGAAGATTATAAAATGAGGAAAGGACAGTCCTTTCAATAAATTGTGTTGGGAAAACTGGACAGTCACATGCAAAAGAATGAAATGTCAACACTATTTTAGACCATACATAAAAATGAACTCAAAATGGATTAAAGGCTTGAATGTAAGACCTGAAACCATAAAACTCCTAGAAAAAAACATGGGCAGTAAGCTCCCTGACATAGGTCTTGGTGATGATTTTTTTAATCTGACACCAAAAGCAAGAATAAACAAGTGGGACATCAAACTAAAAAGCTTCTGCGCATCAAAGGAAACCATCAACAAAATGAAAAGGCAACACACTGAATGGGAGAAAATGTTTGTACATCATATATCTGATAAGAGGCTAATACCCAAAATATATAAAGACCTCATACAACTCAATAGCAAAAAAACAAACAATACAATTTTTTAAATGGGCAGAAGATCTGAATAGACATTTTTCCAAAGAAGACATATAGATGGCCAACAGGTACATGAAAAAATGCTCAACATCAGTAACCATCAGGGAAATACAAATTAAACCACAATGAGATATCACCTCACACTTGTTAGAATGGCTATTATCAAAAAGACAAGAAATAACAAGTGTTGGTGAGGACATGGTGAAGAGAGAACCCTGTGCACTATTAGTGAGAATGTAAAATGGCACAGCCACTGTGGAAAACAGTATGGAGGTTCCACAAAATATTAAAAATAGAACTATCATATGATTAGCAAATTCATTTCTGAGTATTTATCCAAAGAAAATGAAAACACTAACTTGAAAAGATGTATGCACCCCCATGTTCACTGCAGCATTGTTTACAATAGCCAAGATATGGAAATATGGAAACAACCTAAGTGTCCATCAATGGATGAATGGATAAAGAAAATGTGGTATGTGTATGTATTTTATATATATATTTATATATATATATAATGGAATATTATTCAGTCATAAGAAAGAATGAAATCTTGCCATTTGTGAAACATTGATAAGCTTGGAGGGCATTTTGCTAAGTAAAATAAGTCACACAGAGAAAGACAAATACCATAGGATCTCTCTTATATGTGGAATCTAAGAAAACAAACAAAAGAAAAAAAACAAGCTCATAGATACAGAGAACAGATTGGTAGTTGCTAGATGTGGGGGATGGGTGTTAAGAGAAATGGGTGAATTGAAATTAAAAGAATGATTAATAAGAACAAAACCAATTCTCAAAACCATTAATAATCAGGCTAATACAAATAAAAATTCATAATGACATATTACTGCACACCCACTAGAGTGGGTTAAATTATAAAGACTAATTATAGAATATGTTGGAAAGGATATAGAATAACCAAAACTCTCATATATAGCCAATGGGAATGCAAAGAGGTACAACCACTTTGAAAAACAGTTTGGCAGTCTCTTATGAAATTACACATATTTACCATATGACCAACAACCCCATGTAATCTACATGATTATATTCTAATATTTTAATCTATAGTAAGTATCAAACCATGTGCATGTCATGTCATCTGTCCCCAGCAATATCCCCAGAGACTAGAAGAGTGTGTGGCACATAATGAGTATAGACAAAATATTTATTAAATGAATGAAGGCATTTCTTTAACCAGTCCATTATCATTGAACATTTAGTTTATTTCCAATGTAAAGGTAAACCTTTACCTTCAACCACATCTTTGGTAATCTAGGCACATTCTAAGCTTCCTGAAGCATATTCCCTAATACTCTCCAGAGAACTTGTAGCAATTTATATTCCTATCTGTAGTGTGATGCAGTTGTCTCATTCTGCTCTCTCCCAGTATCAGGCATTAAAATTTATTGCACCTTTGCCAATTTGATTTGGAATTTACTTTTTAGCCTGCATTTTGTTAATTATCAGAGGTGTTTATCTCTTTCCATATAAGTTATCTGTGTTTCTTCTTTGTGCATTTTGAAAAGACTGTTTTTATAGTTCTGCTTTTAGTGATATTCAAAAGCAAGTGTCAGTCATGTCTTCTAATCATAATATAGCCCATATAATAAGTTTTAAATTCACAGAGCCAGGGCAGGGCTTTGTGTCCACTTTCTGCCACATAAGAACAATTTTATTAAAGAATATTTCATTAAGCATATTAAGCTATGTGTTTATTACATAGCTGCTTCACAAGCTGTGTTTAAATTTTTTTCTACCAGAAATGTATTGATCTAGGTTTATGTTCAGTGAAGTTTTTGGTTGTGATATTTTGTGAGAGGCACCAAACTAAACATTTTATCTCAATTCCTCCTTATATTTCACAATCAAGGGTATTGCAACCATTTCTTTATTAGGAGATCATTCTACATGCAATTACATTTTCTGTGGAATAGACTGTGGCACTTGAAAAATAGCTCATTAGTAGTGCAATTATATATTAGAACTACAAATTCCATCCTTTTTTTAAAATGCACATACATGCACACGCATGCACTTTTACATGCCACTCCAAATTCCCCAAACTAAAGGGAAAAATATCAAAAGAAAAATTTTCAAGAAAGAAAATCCAACACTGAGTTTTAAAAATCCTTTCACAATGTAAAAAAGTAGAAAGGAGGATCTGATTTTCAATGCTGGTGCAATGAGAAACTGTTTGATCTCATTGGGCACACCAGTTAGGATATTGTGGCATTCTACAGCCAAAAGGAGATCCTCACTCAAAAAAAAAATTATTTAGTGTCAACTGTGGTCCAGAAACTACATGCACCATAGGTTTTTAGAACAATATTAAAATGATGATGTGTAGATGTTCTTGGGGACAAGAGCAAGAGATAAAAGAAAGTGGGTTGTAGGCCAGCAGAAAAGAGAGGATTGTGAAGACTTTTGTTAACGTTAGTGGCAACTTTACCACTGTGCCCAACTTTCACTTGTTTCCTCTTTTTTTAAATAAGAAACAGCCATTATAAATTTAGTGTAGTATTTGTCCATTGGAAAACATCTGAGAAACATGAACCTATTTTTAGAAGATGAAAAATAAATCCTGGATGTGTTTGGTGCCAAGCTGAACTTGGAACTAACAAAGGTTCCACATAGAGTGCTAGTGCCAGCCAGTCACTGATATATGGCTCAGTCCTTCCTTTCATTGACACAGAAAGGGAAAAAATGCTGCAAAACTGCAGCCATTTTGTAGGAGCTGAATGTATCTAAATTTTTCACTTTTCAACAGTTGAATTGACATTGCATAGAAACACCATTAAGGTTTCAATAAAATGCATATGCATTAGGGGACATTTAAGGCCACCTAATAGATCATATTTTTCTACCCATATTTGGCAGTAGAGGTAGTCAATGGTATGCTGACATGGTGCTTAGCTTCCAAGAGCTTAGATTCTAAAATAAACAATAGTGAGTTACAGAAGAACAAAAAGAGACTAAATACACATCACTTATCCAAAGATTTCCATGGAAGATTGCATTAGTTCCACCATTTATAAATCCTCATGACAAGAATGTCTCACTTCTGAAATCCCTGAAATCCCTCATGCTGTAATAAATGGAAAATAGTTCATTATCACTGTGTATATTGCTAGTAATAATGCCATTTAATAAGCAATTTTCATCACAATACTCTGTGAAGTTGATATAAATATACATATTTTACAGATCCAGATGAAGAAGAAGAATATTCACTAGATTAAATAATTTCCCAAAGTTACATTGCTAGTGAGCAGTGAAGCCTAGGTTCAAATTTCAGGCTACTTTCAAAGCCCTACCTCCTGATCAGATTTATGTATAGTCTCCTAAAATAACTCTGATGGTCACTATATTTCTATCACCCTTAGAAAGCTTTTATTTTAAACATTTAATAATCTTTTAGGGACATTCTGGAATCCACTGAACACTCTTCAACCTCATTCTCCTCCTGGTCAGCTGGGGAGGACAAGAGGTTAAAAGTCCTTTTCAGGAAAATAATAATTCCCGCTAAGAAGAGTGAATGTGAATTACGGAATCAGTACTGAGCTGATGCTGTAATTTCTATGCTCAACTATGCACAGACATGGGACTTTAGCCAAGTCTCACAAGCAATATGCTACACACTCAGTAATCAGACTCATGCCTCATGTGTGACACTAATAACAGAGTCACAATACAGCCATAGACTCTAGAGCAGGGCCACATGCTTTTGTGGTTCTAACCTATAGGGTAATATGTGCCCTGGAGTAATAGTGCCACTACTCTCACAGAACAGTCCCTTCAAAAATGAGTTTGGAATGTTCATTTTCTTGCCTTTTCTTTCTTCATGCAGTTTACTAAATTTGTTTTCCCATTATAATACACGCGGAAGATGCTTCCTGGGTGGATTTTAATTCAACAGCATAACTCTTCAGAATTAGACACAGAGGCAAATTCACCACCAATCAAGGCTTTTATTAATAAAACATGAAACTTTAGCCTCCTATTGGTCAACTTAATTAGCATTCAGTAAGATAAGCTAAAAAAATTTTTAAGTACCTTCTGCACAACTAGAGCCTTTAGCTTTGTATTACTTCCTTGCTCCTATAATGGCCTAAGAAATTTTTCTAATGTCCCTGAAAGTTTTATCAATAGGTTAAAATGATAAGCTTCTGCAGTTGAGTTTTAAGTCTCTGAACATCAGATTAGCCTGAAATTACACTGAGGAATCACAGTGGGAACTGTTTAATGAGTTAATTAATACTCACTCTTCCAATAGACTGCACTCATTAATCTGGGAGATAAACAGCAGATGCCTTCTTCCTGCTCTCTGAAGTATGGTTCTTCTCCCACCACCATTTGTCCATTTAACTATTTGATCCAATCAGGACAGTTTTTTGAGTAAGAAATGGATGTATTTCCAAGTTCAGTAGAATTCAATTACCTACAATGTATCTAGGAAAATTTAGCTGCCCTGTTTAGAAAGCTAGTAAATTAGTTAGTCACTTAGGTACCCCAGGAAATGCAATGATTTCACCCGAAAAAAATAGGTTTTTCTCAGTATGGAATATTATCATTAACTAGGGGCTGCTTCTAAGTTCAGGACAGTGATAACTCTGCTGCTACTTGTTAAAATCAAAAACAAATGGAGACAGTCTTGAAAAATTCCCTGAGCAGACAAAACCAGTTTAGTCAAACAAGCAAAGCTTAATTTAGCTTATTTTACAAGACAAACTTAGCCTGGGTCATTTCATGCTTATGTCTCTGGAAATCATAAGCAAACTTAAACTGCTTCCCAAAGTTGATATGAGGTAACCACTAAAAAATTCCCCATCATTTAAGAAAACTCTAATATTATAACCAATCACTGTGAAGAATTAAACAGTGACTGCTTTCTCACTATATAAACTGTTTTATAATGATATACCCCTGAGCCTCCTTCCATGTTTTAGTTTGAGTGCTCCTGATTTGCAAACTGTCCTTCTGGTGCGTGCACAATAAATTTTTACTGATAACTGCCTCAGAGATTCATTGGTTTTACTTCTGTTATTCTTATACTTTTGACATTTCATGGCATCAGAAGTGGGATCCATAGAAGACCCCCAATGACTCCGAGGCCAGTAAGCTAACAGGTACTGATACCCACAGAGCTCACTGAGTTCACTGTTTTCTCACTGACCTGGAATTTGAGGGTAAGTCTCTCTTGGATTCCCGCTCTCTGCTCTCTTTTTGTTTTGAAAACTTAGACTTTATTGTGCACACCTGTATTTTGTTTATCAACACTTCTTGATAAGTCATCCTAATCTGCTCAAAAAGGGAAAAAAAACATGTGATTCCCTGTGTTTTAGAACTGCTGTTGGAAAACAGAGCCCCTCACAGTTAAGACGTCTTAGAAAATGTAGAGACAAAGATGGGTTCCACCTGGTCTACGAGCCAAGCTCTTGTGTCTTTTGGAGAAACAAGTGAACTTTTGGAACTGTAGTAGCCACTTTGGGGAACTTTATCTTAGGTAAGTCCACCTTAAAGAGAACCCTTAAAAGAGGATTCCAAACCTCTCAGAGACAATGGAATGCATTCTTTGATTGGTACACAGAAGCTTCTAAAAGACAAAATGACTCCAAAAACAGCTCAGAGAGGTGGCCTTCAAGACGGCAGAGGAATAAGCCATGGAGATCACCTTCCTCCCCACAAATATATCAAAAATACAACGACATGTGGAACAACTCCTACAGAACACCTACTGAACGCTGGCAGAAAACCTCAGACTTCCCAAAAGGCAAGAAAATCCTCACGTACCTGGGTAGGGCAAGGAAGAAAGAAAAAAACAGAGACAAAAGAATAAGTACGGGACCTGCACTTCTGGGAGGGAGCTGTGAAGGAGGAAAGGTTTCCACACACTAGGAAGCCCCTTCGTGGGCGGAGATTGCGGGTGGCGGAGGGGGGAAGCTTCAGAGCCACGGAGGAGAGCGCAGCAACAGGGGTGCAGAGGGCAAAGCGGAGAGATTCCCACACAGACGATTGGTGCTGACCAGCACTCACCAGCCTGGGAGGTCTGCTCACCCACCGGGGCGGGTGGGGGCTGGGAGCTGAGGCTCGGGCTTCGGAGGTCAGACCCCAGGGAGAGGACTGGGGTTGGCTGCGTGAACACAGCCTGAAGGGGGCTAGTTCGCCACAGCTGGTTAAGAGGGAGTCCAGGAAAACTCTGGACCTGCCTAAGAGGCAAGAGACCATTGTTTTGGGGTGCACGAGGAGAGGGTATTCCTTCCCTGTCTGCCCACAGAAGGCAGAGCACTGCCTAAACGAGGTCCAAAGATGGGCACGAGCAGTGGCTATCAGCTAGACAACACAGACGGGCATGAAATGCTAATGCTGTTGCTGTTGCCACCAAGAATCCTGTGTGCAACCACAGGTCACTATCCACCCGCCCGGCCCACCCCCAGAAGCCTCTGCAGCCTGCCACTGCCAGGGTCCCGTGATCCAGGGACAACTTCCCCAGGAGAACACAGGGCACACCTCAGGCAGTTGCAAAGTCACGTGGGCCTCTGTCACCATAGGCTTACCCTGCATTCCAATTATAACTACCGTACCCTCCCTAAGCCCCAGCATGAATGAGCCAGAGCCCCCTAATCAGCTGCTACTTTAACCCTGTCCTGTCTGGGCAGGAACAGAAGCCTGACGGCGACCTACACTCAGAGGTGGGGCCCAAACCAAAGCTGAACCCCAGGAGCTGTGCAAACAGAGAAGAGAAAGGGAAATTTCTCCATGCAGCCTCAGGAGCAGTGGATTAAATCGCCACAATCAATGTGAGGTACCCTGCATCTGTGGAATACCTGAATAGACAATGAATCAACCCAAAATTGAGGCGGTGGACTTTGGGAGCAATTGTAAACATGGGGTTTGCTGTCTGCAACTGTCTGCAACTGACTTCTTTCTGATTTTTATGTATATCTTAGTATACTTTTTAGTGCTTGTTATCATTGTGGATTTCTTTATTGGATTGGTTGCTCTCTTCTTTTTTTATTACTTTTTCATAATTTTTTAATTTTAATTATTTTTTTCTTTTATTAAAAAAAAAATTATTTTCCCCCTTTTCTTCTGAGCCATGTGGTTGACAGGGTCTTGGTGCTCGGGCCGGGTGTCAGGCCTGAGCCTCTGAGTTGAGAGAGCCAAGTTGAGGACGTTGGACCACGAGAGACCCCCCGGCCCCATGTAATATCAATCAGCAAGAGCTCTCAAAGAGATCTCAATCTCTACGATAAGACCCAGCTCCACCCAATGGCCAGCAAGCTCCAGTGCTGGATGCCCCATGCCAAACTACTAGCAAGACCGGAACACAACCCCACTCATTAAGAGAGAGGCTGCCTAAAATCATACTAAGTTCACAGACAACTCAAAACGAACCACTGGAGGCAGCGCTGCCCACCAGAAAGACAAGATCCAGCCCCACCCACCAAAACACAGGCACCAGTCCCCTCCACCAGGAAGCCTACAGCACCCACTGAACCAACCTTACCCACTGGGGGCAGACACCAAAAACAAGAGGAACTGGGAACCTACAGCCTGTGAAAAGGAGACACCAAACACAGTAAGTTAAGCAAAATAAGAAGACAGAGAAATACACAGCAGACGAAGGAGCAAGGTAAACACCCACCAGACCAAACAAATGAAGAGGAATTAGGCTGTCTACCTGAAAAAGAATTCAGAATAATGATAGTCAAGATGATCCAAAATCTTGGAAATAGAATGGAGAAAATACAAGAAACATTAACAAGGACCTAGAAAAACTAAAGAGCAAACAAACAGTGATGAACAACACAATAAATGAAATAAAAAATTTTCTGGAAGAAATCAATAGCAGAATAACTGAGGCAGATGAACAGATAAGTGACTTGGAAGATAAAATACTGAAAATAACTACTGCAGAGAAGAATAAAGAAAAAAGAATTGAGGACAGTCTCAGAGACCTCTGGGACAACATTAAATGCACCAACATTCGAATTCTAGGGGTACCAGAAGAAGAAGAGGAAAAGAAAGGGTCTGAGAAAATATTTGAAGAGATTATAGTTGAAAACTTCCCTAACATGGGAAAGGAAATAGTCAATCAAATCCAGGAAGCTCATAGAGTCCCATACAGGATAAATCCAAGGAGAAACACTTCAAGACACATATTAATCAAACTATCAAAAATTAGACACAAAGAAAAAAATATTAAAAGCAGCAGGGGAAAAGCAACAAATAACATACAAGGGAATCCACATAAGGTTAACAGCTGATCTTTCAGCAGAAACTGCAAGCCAGAAGGGAGTTGCAGGACATATTTAAAGTGATGAAAGGGAAAAACCTACATACAAGATTACTCTACCCAGCAAGGATCTCATTCAGATTCGATGGAGAAATTAAAAACTTTACAGACAAACAAAAGCTAAGATAATTCAGCACCACCAAACCAGCTTGACAACAAATGCTAAAGGAACTTCTCTAGGCAGAAAACACAAGAGAAGGAAAAGACCTACAAAAACAAACCCAAAACAATTAAGAAAATAGTAATACGGACTTCCCTGGTGACGCAGTGTTTAAGAATCTGACTGCCAATGCAGGGGACAGGGGTTTCATCCCTGGTCCAGGAAGGTCCCACATGCCACGAAGCAAATGAGCCTGTGTGCCACAACTAAGGAGCCTGAGTGCCACAAATGCAGAAGCCCGTGTGCCTAGGGCCCGTGCTCCAAACAAGAGAAGCCACCGCAATGAGAAGCTCGCGCACCACAACAAAGAGTATCCCCCATTCGCTGCAGGTAGAGAAAGCCTTCTAGTAGCAATGACGACTCAACACAGGCAAAAATAAAGAAATAAAATAAATAAAAATTAAAAAGAAAAACTTTACCGCTAAAAAAAAAAATAGTAATAGAAACATACATATCGATAATTACCTTACATTAAATGCACTGAATGCTTCAACCAAAAGACAAACACTGGCTGAATGGATATAAAAACGAGACCCATAAATATGCTGTCTACAAGAGACCCACTTCAGACCTAGGGGCACATACAGACTGAAAGTGAGGGGATGGAAACATATGTTTTATGCAAATGGAAATCAAAAGAAAGCTGGAGTAGCAATTCTCATATCAGACAAAATAGACTTTAAAATAAAGACTATTACAAGAGACAAAAAAGGACACTACATAATGATCAAGAGTTCAATCCAAGAAGAAGATATAACAATTGTAAATATTTATGCACCCAACATAGGAGCACTTCAATACATAAGGCAAATGCTAACAGCCATATAAGGGGAAAATGACAGTAACACAATAATAGTGGGTGACTTTAACACCCCACTTTCATCAATGGAAAGATCATCCAAAATGAAAATAAATAAGGAAACACAAGCTTTAAATGATACATTAAACCAGATGGACTTAACTGATATTTATAGGACATTCCATCCAAAAACAGCAGATTACACTTTCTTCTCAAGTGCTCATGGAACATTCTCCAGGATAGATCATGTCTTGGGTCACAAATCAAGCCTTCATAAATTTAAGAAAACTGAAATCATATCAAGCATCTTTTCTGACCACAATGCTGTGAGACTAGATGTCAATTACAGGGAAAAATCTGTAAAAATACAAACAGATGGAGGCTAAACAATACACTACTAAATAACCAAGAAATCACTGAGGAAATCAAAGAGGAAATCAAAAAATACCTAGAAACAAATGACAATGAAAACACGACAACCCAAAACCTATGGGATGCAAGAAAAGCAGTTCTAAGACAAGTTGATAGCAATACAATCCTACCTCAAGAAACAAGAAAAAGCTCAAATAAACAACCTAACCTTACACCGAAAGCAATTAGAAAGAACAGAAAAACCGCAAAATTATCAGAAGCAAAGAAATCTTAAAGATCAGATCAGAAATAAATGAAAAAGAAATGAAGGAAACGATAGCAAAGATCAATAAAACTAAAAGCTGGTTCTTTGAAAAGATAAACAAAATTGATAAACCATTAGCCAGACTCATCAAGAAAAAAAGGGAGAAGACTCAAATCAACAGAATTAGAAATGAAAAAGGAGAAGTAACAACTGACACTGCAAAATACAAATGATCATGAGAGATTACTACAAGCAACT
>NC_041224.1:144303299-144334447 GCF_002837175.3 Physeter macrocephalus
GGGTTTATCCCAGGAATGCAAGGATTCTTCAGTATATGCAAATCAATCAATGTGATAAACCATATTAACAAGAAAAACAATATGATCATCTCAATAGATGCAGAAAAAGCTTTTGACAAAATTCAACACCCATTTATGATAAGAACCCACCAGAAAGTAGGTATAGAGGGAACTTACCTCAACATAATAAAGGCCATATATGACAAACCCACAGCCAACATCGTTCTCAATGGTGAGAAACTGAAACCATTTCCTCTAAGATCAGGTACAAGACAAGGTTGCCCACTCTCACCGCTATTATTCAACATAGTTTTGGAAGCTTTAGCCACAGCAATCAGAGAAGAAAAAGAAATAAAAGGGATCGAAATCGGAAAAGAAGAAGTAAAATTGTCACTGTTTGCAGATGACACGATACTATACATAGAGAATCCTAAAGATACTACCAGAAAATTACCAGAGCTAAAGAATGAATTGGTAAGTAGAAGGATACAAATATAATGCACAGAAATCTCTTGTATTCCTATACACTGATGATGAAAATACTGAACGAGAAATTAAGGAAGAGCTCCCATTTACCATTCCAACAAAAAGAATAAAATACCTAGAAATAAATCTACCTAAGGAGACAAAAGACCTGTATGCAGAAAACTGTAAGACACTGAAAAAATAAATTAAACATGATACAAACAGATGGAGAGATATACCATGTTCTTAGATTGGAAGAATCAACATTGTGAAAATGACTATACTACCCTAAGCAATCTACAGACTCAATGCAATCCCTATAAAACTACCAATGGCATTTTTCACAGAACTAGAACAAAAAATTTCACAATTTGTATGGAAACACAAAAGACCCCGAATAGCCAAAGCAATCTTGAGAAAGAAAAATGGAGCTTGAGGAATCAGGCTCTCTGAGTTCAGACTATATTACAAAACTACAGTAATCAAGACAGTATAGTACTGGCATAAAAACAAATATAGATCAATGGAACAGGATAGAAAGCCCAGAGCTAAACCCACGCATCTATGGACAGCTTATTTTTGAAGAATGAGACAAGAATATACAATGGAGAAAAGACAGCCTCTTCAATAAGTGGTGCTGGGAAAACTGGACAGTTACATGCTAAAGAATGAAATTAGAACACTTCCTAACACCATACACAAAAATAAAGTCAAAATGGATTAAAGACCTAAATGTAAGGCCAGACACTATAAAACTCTTAGAGGAAAACAAAGGAAGAACACTCTTTGACATAAATCATAGCAAGATCCTTTTGACCCACCACCTAGAGAAATGGAAATAAAAACAAACAAATGGACCTAATGAAACTTAAAAGCTGATGCACAGCAAAGGAAACCATAAACAAGACCAAAAGACAACCCTCAGAATGGGAGAAAATATTTGCAAACAAAACAAATGACAAAGGGTTAGTCTCCAAAATATATAAGCAGCTCATGCAGCTCAATATCAAAAAAACAAACAACCCAATCCAAAAATGGGCAGAAGACCTAAATAGACATTTCTCTATAGAAGATATACAGATTGCCAACAAACACATGAAAAGTTGCTCAACATCACTAATCATTAGAGAAATGCAAATCAAAACTACAATGAGGTATCACCTCACACCGGTCAAAATGGCCATCATCAAAAAATCTACAAAGAATAAATGCTGGAGAGGGTGTGGAGAAAAGCGAACCCTCTTGCCCTGTTGGTGGGAATATAAACTGATACAGCCACTATGGAGAACAGTATGGAGGTTCCTTAAAAAACTAAAAATAGAATATGTACCACAATGTTCATTTCAGCACTATTTAGAATAGCCAGGACATGGAAGCAACCTAAGTGTCCATTCACAGATGAATGGATAAAGAAGATGTGGCACATATATACAATGGAATATTATTCAGCCATTAAAGAAATGAAATTGAGTTATTTGTGGTGAGGTGGATGGATCTAGAGTCTGTCATACAGAGTAAAGTCAGAAAGAGAAAAATAAATACCTTATGCTATCACATAGATATGGAATCTTAAAAAAAAATAAAATGTTTCTGAAGAACCTAGGAGCAGGACGGAATGAAGATGCAGACATAGAGAATGGACTTGAGGACATGGGGAGGGGGAAGGGTAAGCTGGGATGAAGTGAGAGAGTAGCATTGACATATATACACTACCAAATGTAAAATAGCTAGTGGGAAGCAGTCGCATAGCACAGGGAGATCAGATCAGTGCTTTGTTACCACTTAGAGGGGTAGGATAGGGAGGGTGGGAGGGAGACACAAGAGGGAGGGGATATGTGTATATGTATGGCTGATTCACTCTGTTATACAGCAGAAATTAACACATTGTAAGGCAATTATACTTCAATAAAGATGTTACAAAACAAAAGCAAAAACAAAAACAGCTCAGCATGCCAATAAAAAAATCTTTAGTGAAAAACTTTGGCTGTCTGAGCAGGTAAAGTTAACTTTGTCCGCCAGAAATACAATTTCGATCCAACTATTCTTTTGAGTTTTATGAGACATGGCTAGAATTTTTAAAACAAAAGCTATATGATCTTTCCTTCACCTTTCTGTATATTTATGTCTATGTTCATATGTTTTAGATATGTGATATTTTTCTACCTTCAGATGATATTGCATAATCCATTTCTAAAGAGCTGTATTTAATTGGCTTAAAGAAAAATTTTTATAAAAATTCAGTATTCCTAGAAAATAACACAAATGTTTTTTAAGTTCACATGATCTGGGGTAATCTTTTATAAATAAAAACTAGTTTAAGTTTGTTGTTTTAATGAAAGCAGGCATATCTTCAAAATTTGTCTACAGGAAAAATAAGATGATAGCTGTTTAATGTGTAATCTAAGCATAATTGTTAAAAACAAGTAATTTAAATAAGTGTAAATAAAAGTTTATAGTAAGTTAAACTAGATAATGTTTACTCATTCAATATCTAAATCATTTCCAAATAAGATGAAATACTGAAACATTAATTACTGATCATAAGTTTATCTACCTTTGGCTTCTTAATTTTTATAGAGAAAAGAAGATATTTGAGGCTATTAATAAACATGTCTCTTGTCATATTAAAAAATTATACTATAAAAAACATGTCTTCAAAAATGTTTTTATAATTATATATTTATGAATTTGCTAATCTACTACTGGATGGTAATAAATGATAGTTCAAAATTGCCTGCTTCCTAGTTTTCACTGGAAAGCAAAGATTACAAATGTTAAAATTTATAATCAATATGTAAAAATAAAAGTAGTAGAAGCAATAAGGGTAAAAGAAAATGACACTATAAAATAAGTAGGTAAGAAAAATAGAATGTGGGTTTTTTTTAAAGAAAATGTATAAAGGACAAGGGTTTGGGGTTGGTTTGTTTTTGGTAAGGCAAAAAAAGAAAGAAATTTTGTCCTAAATTAAAATGATTATTCTAGAATAAGAAAGGAAAAAAGAACAAAAGCTAAATGAATATAGAAGTTGCAGAAGGTTTGTGGAAAAGGGATCTTGAGAAAAGAAATCTTATATGTGCTCAAGCTGACTAAGAGTGAAAGGAATTTATTTAAGTTAAAAAAGAGAGATAGAGGAGGGGTGAGATACACTATGGGAGCAAGAGACACAAACTACTATGTATAAAATAAATAAGCAACAAAGATATACTGTACAGCAAGGCAATATAGCCATTATTTTGTAATAATTTTGAATGAACTATAATGTGTAAAAATACTGAATCACTGTGTTAACGTTCCTGTGCCCAATGCACAGCGATGCCAAACAAACAGAAATGTCGGAGTCCGGAGCAGAGAAAGGTTTATTGCAAGGCCTTGCAAGGAGACAGGTGGCTCATGCCCCAGATAGCCCTAAGCTCCCTGAAGCGTTTCGGCAAAGCGCCTTTAAAGGCCAGGTGAGGGAGGGGGGTCACAGGGTAAGTGATCAGCTCATGCACAATTCTCTGATTGGCTGATGGTGAGGTAACAGGGTGGTGTCACAGGGGTTAACATTATCAGTCCTTCGGCTCCAGAAGGCCTGGGCCTATGTCCTCATGGTCATCAAGTATTGAGAGTTAACATCTTGCATTTGGTGGGGGGTTTTCACATCTGTAAAACAACTCGGGAAATGTGCATCAAATACTGTTATCTAGGTACTTTGGAGAGGAGCTAAAGCGGAGGATATGGGGGAAAAGCCTGTCCAGGGAAGGCCCCATAGGGTCCTACTCAGTTACAACTATGTTGTACACCTGAAACTAATATAATATTGTAAATCAATTATAGTTCAATTTTAAAAGTTTTAATACTAAAAGTATACTGGTGCAAAATTAGAATTTGATTTTCTCTCTGTTAAATCACAAAAAAATTTTAATTATTGATCTGCTCTTAATAAGAAATTGTAAACAAAGGTTTTTCTTTACCTTTAATGTAATCTGCCTAGGAAACAAAAATTCTATGTCTTATGAAAGTAATTTCCTGTGCTTCACCTTGTCTTTATCAGGTCTTTGATTACTTAGGAAAAAAACAAAACAAAACATTTTTTTCAACATTAAAAGAACGAAGTTTTTTCTGTTTTTTACAACTATGTAACTTTCTGTATTTGCCTTTGAAATCTTTTAATTGTAACTTTAATTAAATGGATAACTAAGTATTGTTTCACAGTGATCTATGATCCTATTTGATCAAATGTTTTAAATCTTTTGGTATTTTTAACAAACTTCCCCAAATCAAATTCTGAATGAAGTAAAAAAAAGAACTGTTATTTAATTTAGGCTTATTTGATGTATTAAATTGCATGGGAAACATTGTCAAGTAAAAAGTAACGTTTAGCCTTCTTAGATCATATTTATATAGGATAGATATTACTAAAATAAATCAGAAATTACATGAAATTCTTAGAAATCTGTTATGTTCTAATATAATGTATCATAATTCCATCTTAAATTTTAAATTTTATCTTAAAATATTTTATATCACAAAAATAAACAAGCTTCCTTGACAACTGTATTATTATGAACTCTCACTAGATCTTTAACCATGGCTGTTCTTAGGCCTGTTGTCACTCACAGTTATTGCTTTACTTTGATGGTTTTGCAAAAGTGTTCCTACAAAAATGCTTCATGTTCAAAGAGATCCATAGGAAAGAGTCTGACAAACACTCTAGAATGCAAGTTTCTAGTAACTCTAAGATCATAACATCAAACTGGGAAAGAATTCCTAAAAACTTTAATGGAAAACTGATTCATAAAGCTGCTAACCCAAGGTCAAGCAAAACAAGAATTAATTACAGAAGCCTGAATGACCTGATAAAGATGATTATAATTATGACTTCATTTAAAACATTGCTAGTTATTTGATGTTTTGTTTTCCAGATTTAAACAACCCCTTTTTCTCTGTTCTTTCAAGTTTTCTGTAGCTTACAACAATTTGGTAAAGTATATCTTTGCAACAAAGGTTGAAACATTTATCTTTTTCTCCCGACCTGATACTTCTAGAATTCTGAAACTCTTATTAAATATTCTTATTGTTCATGACAATATAGACATTTACATAAATTCAATAAGAATACATTCTCCTTGTAATAGAGCAAAATTAGACAAGTCCTTACCTAGTTTCTTAGCCTAAAGAGACTCTAAAGGTCTAATCTGAGTTTCCTTATTACCAGACAATTTTAAAGAGCCAAGGTTGACTTTATGAAGCCAGTAAAGCCCCTTGTATATTACCAAAACTTTGACTAAAATTTCATATTTGAGACTATGCCTAGAATTACTATTCTGACTCCATTTATCTATATAATCAAGCCAGTTCAATAAGGCTAGGCTTATTTCACAAACAAATCAGTTTCATTACAAGTATTATTTGATAAAAATGGAATTACTATCAAAAATTATGTTTTAATAGAAAACTATAGTGTATCCATTATCAGATTCTAGTCCTGTTAAGTGTCTTTGAGGTTTTATCTACTTGTAAACTTCAAGAAAAACACAACAGGTTGCATATGGACAACCTTTATGCCTGTTGCTGTATGGGCCACTCAAGAAAGCTCAGCAGAACCCCTGATGACATCATCAAAGGCATTCAAACTGCAAACCAGAAAAATCCATCAGACAGAAAATGCCATCCTCATTCCACCATCTAGAGAGGCTTCAAACTCTAAATCTAGAAATTTTTTCAACTGACTGCTCTCCAAACTCAGAAGCTGAATTTACAATTTGTTCAAACTACTAAGCTTTGTTTTTCTTTTGTACCACAGAAACACCTCTCATACCTGATTGTTCACATCATACGGAGGTCTAATTTAGGTGGAAGCTCATCTGCATCACCATCTCCTGAAATAAAATATCTTCATATCCATCCTGTCCTAAGTAATCATGAGTATATGTGATTGCTAATACATCAGGGTGTGCCCATGTACATAACTTTAAAAAAAATGATAACCCATTTAAGTTATTTAATTGGTAAAATCTTGGCTCCTGGGAATCTCTGCTCCAAGAAATTTTTCGATCCTTGGCTATTGTTCCCTTTTAGTCACCATATCTCTCTAGTGCGTTGTATATGCTCAAAGGTTTTAAATGCCTATCGGCAGCCACTCATATGCCAAATGACATCTATCAGAATCACTGGGTCGTTTCTTGCTTATGCCTCTGGAAATGATAAGCAAACTTAAACTGTTTCCCAAGGTTGATATGAGGTGACTACTAACCAATTCCCTACCATTTAGGAAAATTCTAATATTATAACCAATCATTGTGAAGAATAAACAGTGACTGGTTTCTCACTATATAAGCTGCTTTATAACCACATACCCCTGAGCCTCCTTCCATGTTTTGGTTTGAGTGCTCCCAGTTTGCAAACTGTCTCTTTAGTGTGTGTACAATATTATAAATAAAATAATAGAGCAAAATAAAATTTTATTAATTACTACTCCAGTGATGCCCTGACTTTGCTTCTGCTATTTCTGGGCTTTTGAAATACTCATGGAATGTAAATTAAGAATACCAAAATTCTAGGACACTTTGAAACTGAGATGCCGGCAATCCAGTGTTCATTAAGACCAGACTTGTAAATGGTATATTCAGAGAGAAAAACTGAGATTGAGATAAACTAATGAAGTATACTTGTAGGTACATAAAAGTTCTGTTAAAATACACAAGAAGCTATTAATCACACTAATTACATCTGTAGACTGGAATGATAGAGGGAAACTTTAACATTTCACTTTACACCTTGCTGTTCTTTTTTCCACCATAGATATGTATTACAGCAATAATAATAACAATAACACAAAAATGGGTGGAAAGAGTAAATTTGGAGGAGTGAACATTAAGAATCTTTAAACCATGGAGGCAAATGTCCTTTGCTCCCAAGTTAGACTATCTGGATATATACATAGCCATCTGATTTCTCTTATTCAGACACAAAAATTTAACAAGTTTTAAATCCCAGAAGTATCTACCTCATAGCCACAGTCCTTTTTGCCACTTAGAGAATCACCAGTACTGAAGAAAGGGCATTTTTTTAAGTTCTCTGTTAGAATTAAAAATAATTTTTTCTAATTGAAATTATAATAAAACTGGACAATAACTCACAAAACCCCATTTAACCTGTAATGTACCAATAATATGATACTAATAGCATTCAGTATGTGTATCACCCACACGTAAAAATCTGACTTCCCTGGGTCTGTGATTTGCATTCCAAACAACTGACTTAGAAATGAAAATTATTATTCTAGGCTTGCCATTTACACAGCTTTGAGGTATGTATATGTAGAGGATATAAATATGCCATGAATACGCCAGCTGTTTTTAAAAACCCAAATGACAAACACAAAGGAATAGAAAGCTAGATAATAAGCTAGTAAGTGGAAAATATTGATGATATAAACATTAAAAATCTAAGCTTGAATTAGTGCAAGTTCAAAGCCCAGAAAATTTTCATCTGAATTCTATAACACAAAATTATATCAATTCCAGAATGAAGTAAATAAATTCAGACACAAACTAGATGCTTTACTAAAAGACATTTAAACAGGCACATAATCAACTTATGAATTATTTGTATAACTTTATAGGATGCCAGTATACAAAAAACAAAGATGATCTCAAATCCTTAAAAAACAAGTATTCTACTTTAATGAATAAAAAAGTAAAGACCAGTTCTTGAAGAATGAATTGGATAATGATAGTAATTATATTTCCATGCTGATCTTAGTGTTCAGGAAAAGATTCTTGAAATACCACCAAATTAAATATATACATAATCAAACAACCCACAACTGAAACTAAAACCTACCAATATGGTACTAGACAAGTCAGGTCATCTCTCTGGACCTTAATTTGCTTGATTATCTTTCCTTTGGATAACATGATTTCTAAACCTCTTGTAGGCTCTAAGACAATTATTTTAATTATAATTATTATCATATCCCATATTCCGAGAATATAGTGAGTATATAATGTTATAGGAGAATATAAAAGGGAAAAGTATTTTCCAGCACTGTGATGAAAAGATAAAGGTTTATAACTAAGATTATCAGTTTCTGTCATTGAGCAAGCTCACAAATAATATAAAAAATCATAGCTAAAAATGTGTCAGACAGTCAGGAGACAATGACAAAATGACATGGCCTGTGCCCTTGGGAGTGTTAGATTACAGTAGAAATAGTAGATAGTTAAAAAGTAAGTACTTTAAAATATTACGGGTATAAGGACAGAAGTTTGTTGAGAGGATGGTGAAGATCATTACCAAAGTACCCTTTTGTTTTTCAGAATTGTTATTTATCATCACATAGTAGAAGGGAGAAGCACAATGAAATATGAAGTTAGATGGAGAAAGTATATTATATAGTGTTTTTATACAAATAAATAAAATGTTGAAATTCCAAAGAAAAAATGTTAGAAGAAAGGGCTAGGCCTGTAAGGAAAAAAATGAAGCCCTGAATCCCATAGCACTTCTCTAATGTAATAATTTCTGCTTTAGAGTCTGTGTTGCCAACACTTGTCTGTTTGCAAATAAACATCTCACAATTATTAATCATGTTTGCTCAAGCTGAACATTTCTCTCCTTGAAAATTCAGCACCTGCAGAGAAAACACACACAAACACACGTACACAAGAATATCTCTCTTCTGGGCATCCTCAGGCTGCAACTTTGGTACAGACATGCAAAAACATCTCTAACTACACAGCTGGTTTCCTGTGGAACCCATCAACCCAAAAGATAACATCCAAGCACGAAGCAGTTTGGTCAAAAACTGTAATACTTGTAGCATGTAAAAATTTGTGCTTTGATTTTTGTATTATGCCATGTGGTCTGCACTTAAAACTAACAAAAAACAGAATCCTGCTGGGTAGAGGTTTTCAAGAACACAACCAGCCACATGCTCTCCTTAAAGGCTGTGTGGCACCAAAGCTGTGGCAGCAGTGCTTCCCATGGCTTTAACTGGCACTGGGTTGTGGGTGTGTTTGGAAACCCACAATGATTGTGATCCCAGTTGAAAATTTTAAAAGAATAGTTTGCCATTTGCTACATGAAATTCTTCAAGCTGTCAAACTTGAGTTGAACCTTGAAAGAAATTGGTCATGAGCTCTTCGTCTGTAAAACTGGCTTCTTCAATCATGCTTTTCAGGAAAAATATGGTTCCTGTCAACCTGAGCTTTATGCTAATATACACACCTGGTTGGATGTGTATTTCCTTCCAAAGACTCAGCTATTGGAATAGGTTTATGGAGTTTATGGAGCATTTTGAAAAAGGCATAAAAATGGGTAAATTACTACATCTTTGTATTAAAAATAAAAAGAAAAAAACATGTGAGGGGCTAATGCCAGAACAGATAAGACTGTTAGATGACATAGTTGAATAACAGAACATTTAGATATGAGTAGAACTGGTAGTGTGATGATATGGGGAGTTGTACTTTTCAGGAGTCTAAACTAATACTTCTAGACATAAGAAAATGCCAAACAAAATGCCACATTTGGCTTACCTAGTCCTCTGACAATAACAGAAAGGACATTTTAAGAGAGAATACATAATTAGCCCCCTTGCTCCTAATTTTACTGATATAAATTGTTATTATGCTATCTTATTTAAATGAGATGATTATTTTACTATTATCACTGCATAAATTTGACAAAATATGGGCCTAGTCACTTCCACATACTACCCTGGACTTCAGGTAGAGTTCAGAACTATACCACTTAGTTTGTGTGGTCTTTCTGGCAACAGCAGGAAAGCAATACAAGCCAAATCAGTTCTTGATTGAGGCAAGAGCAAAATAGCACTGTTTAGATATTCTGGTGCTACTACAGATTATAATTACAAATAAGGACTGCCCAAGACTTCAGGTCAGAAGTTGTGTGGCCCATGCAAATCAATGTTAGTATTTTGAAACTCTATTTCCAAAAGTAGGAAGACAAAACACAGGCTATAAGAAAAAACAAGATAAAATTGCCTGTTATTAATGCTTCAAAAATCATTTGGGGGGCTTCCCTGGTGGCGCAGTGGTTGCGCGTCCGCCTGCTGATGCAGGGGAACCGGGTTCGCGCCCCGGTCTGGGAGGATCCCACATGCCGCGGAGCGGCTGGGCCCGTGAGCCATGGCCGCTGAGCCTGCGCGTCCGGAGCCTGTGCTCCCCAACGGGAGAGGCCACAACAGAGGGAGACCCGCATACCACAAAAAAAAAAAAAAAATCATTTGGGTATATTCAAAAAGAAAGAACTGTGAGATAAACTTTCAACTTAAACCACAGTGCTGAAAACATCAGATAAAATAATGCTGAGCATGATATAAGGTTTGAGGCTCCTAGAAGGGGACTCACTTCATTAAAATGGAAAAAGCCTTGGCCCTGGGGTCAGAACAAGTGTGTTCTACTGTGAGCTTTGCCTTTGGGTAGTTCAGCATGAAACTTTTGGAGCCCCAATGCTTTTTCCTTAATTGTGGTCAAATATATAGCCTCATCAATTTTTAGGACCCAATTCTTCCTCCTTAAAACAGGAAGTTGCGGGTGAGATGTTTAGTCTCAGTTATCTCTGAAATTTTACAAAACCTTTCTACTAATTCTAATGCATGTGCTTCTAAGAGCATTTTACATTTCCTTTACCTAAGAATGATTAAAAAAATGTTGGCATGAAGATTCTCAAGCAAGAGTTTGAGTCTCTACAGATAATTTTGGAGGTCTGCTATATTTTATTGGATTTATTGTGCTTTGTCATACCAAGAGCATAAACCCTCTGCCTCGAAAAAAAAAAAGGGAAAATCTTTGATTTTATCCTCTAATCCCATTCAACTGAAACTACAAAGACTGAAAAGCCCTGCATGTGTTATAAGAAGATGCTCTCATGACACTGCAGATTGTTTCAAAAGCTTTCTATGAAAGGAAAATTTAAACAGAAATTATGAAAACATATATTCCCTTTTGGACTATAACTCAATAGATGAAATTTATTTTCTTTCAAAGCATTGTTATGTCACCCTTGGCAGGAAAGTCATTCAACCTCTTTGGGTCTCAGATGGATGCTTTGTGTGAAATTAGAATTACACCTAACCTGCCTGTAGGCAGGCATCTAAAATATGTGATCTCTTAAGGTGGATTTGAGCTCTAAGATCTATATTTCTGTGGTTTTAAGTTGGAAAATAATTTGATATACATTCCTATAAGACTCAGTCTTATAGAATTTTAAGGTTCTCCTCAGTGAACTATATTAGATAAATTCTCAGTGGCAGAAATAGAGCCACTAGATATTAGAAGCAAGTGTCTGTGTACATCTTGACCTACACAATATTATTACTTGTAGACTTCCTAAGATTGCAGAATGCCTGTCATCTATCCATATAATCCATTTGGATCTGTGTCTCTCTTCCCAAAGTTTATTTTTCACGCCACCGAAAAGATCACTGACCCCCAACCCAAGTAGATATTATACAAAAAAAAGTCCACTTATCTAAGAATTTCCTGAAATTGCTCTTTGATAAAACCTAAGAACTTCTTAGTCATAAAAATATCTAATTTGGGAGAGGCCAAAGTCACTTGGAGACTCTAATTTATCCTTAGGTGCCAGCTGCAATACACTCTAATGGGTGATAACACCTTGTAACATGAACATCTTTGGTTATAACATGCAGTGGACTGCCATGGGCTAGAAGTAGCTAGATGTGCATGAGCTTCAAGAAAGAGGGGGTTTTGTCTGGAGTTCCTGTATCACCCCTTAGGTAACAAGTTCGATACCTGATGACAAAGACTACTCATGGAAATGCAAAGGTGAGACAGTTAAAAGGAAAACAAAATGATAGAGACAAAAGTAAGTAAATTTCATTCAACATGATTTATTAATTGAAAACCTGTCACCTGCCAAGCACTGTTCTAGACACTGAAGACAGAGCATTGGACAAAATTCTAGCAGAACATCACATGGGGACCCAGCCTGGGAAGACAGAGATTGCACCAAAGGAAGCTCAATTGTAGGGGAACAGAATATCAGGAATAGCACAGCCAAGGGACAGGAAGCAAAGAGAGGCAAGAACTAAGAGCCAGATACCCAGAATCAGGGGGAAAGATGATGCAGTAGTCTAGAGAGCAGTCAATGATCACATTAACTGACAGGGCAGGGCTGGGTTTTTAATGCTGGCCCAGTTCCCATTGCTCTGTCTCTCCGATTCTTGAGAATCAAATCTTCACAAGGTGAGAGGCCAGGGCAGATTCTGACATTTAGACTATTTTAATACCTACAGCGTTTTGGATAAGAGACAAAATTGGCTCATTAAGTACCAAATTCTGCACAATAACAATCCTGTGCAGCAATAAATCATCCTGAATAGTGCCTGTGTATTTCAATTGAGTATATAACTACATAGTAGATAAGCTAGTTACTGACAAGTATTGAAGACAGTTGCTCAAAAAGGCATTAGAAGGTTAAGTAGAAAATTAGAAGTTGAGGGTCATAAAAATGTCATGCATCAACCAGGCATCAAATCAATATGAGTCACCAAGACCTAAAACTAAACATTATGTCCCTGAGGCTATAACCCTATACTTAGAACACACACACACGCACACACAAACACCACAAAACATGCATGCATACAGAATCTAAGTATCAAAGAGAAGGGATCTATATCCTAGGAGGTGTGGAAGTGGGAAGGGAAGAGCTCAGATTGGTAAGTAATAAAAGCTATAATAACGAAGGGGTATAAGTACTTTATTGTCCTCTTGTGTATTTGTAATTGCATTTGTGTTCAACCACCTCATAAATTTCCTCCATCTCAAGTAGCAACAACACTGACTCAATCCCAGTTTCTTATTCCAGCAAATTATTCTATCTTTTCTTTTATCAGTATATTTAAACTGAATGTTCAAAATGCACCCCTCAGAATACCTAAAAGTCAAGGTTACTAATGATTTCCACTGTATCATAACAAAAGCTACCTAACATTGGTTAACATCCAGCCCATTCTAGATAACTTTTGTCTGACCATTTGCTAAATTAGAAGCCATAAGTTAATTGTAAGTCATTCTCTACTCTTACCTTAAGTCCCTGTACAGAACAGTATCCTCCATCTGATGGCCTTAACTAAATGAATCCACCTTTAATTTTTATTAAATGCACTGAAATTAAACTCACCAAGCCTCAATAAACTTTTCAGATATTTCAAAACATAACTCCTCTTAATTTAATTTCTAAAATACTGAGTGAATACATTCCCCTCATCTTCTACAGCTGGGAATCTATAGATAACCAAGCCTATAATCTACTCCAATGATAATTCAGAAACAGAAAGAAAGACCTTAAATTCATAACATTGAACTTAATAATGGAAGGAAACTTGACATTTGGCCTTTCTGTAGTTTTAGACTCAGCTAATAATATGACAAATAATATGTAATTCCCACGTGCACAATTAACTCTTAAATAAGCCTTTTAATCTTTGGAAATGTGAGATGAGAAGGTTCTTTCCTACTTTCTATTTTGAGATATTTTATTCATATTAATTATAAAAGTCATCTGTTGTTTTATTTACTTCAGGCTCCTAGGAAATTATAGAAAAATTCTGATAACTTAGTGCCACACAAATTTAACCCTTGTGCTATCAATACAGATTAAAGAACTAATTAGTCAACACTAACTCATTCAACATAATGATTTGAAGAAAACAAGTAATTTTCTGAGTCAGTATGGGAGCAAAGAACAAATCAAAATGCACCATGTGCAACAACATTTATGATCACAGTCTTCTTATTTCAGAGATATGAAAAGAATACATTGAAATTTAAGACATCCAGAAGATTCATGTCTTTTTCTCACAAAAATCTACTGATAGGACTTATACTCCAAAGAGATACCTTGTGAAGGTCCATCAGCATTGCTGAGGAGGAACACCTCTTTTTAGCATGCATGGATAGCCTACACTGAACCCTCCTTTCTATGAATTCCTGTAGCAGTTATAACCCTAACTCCACTTGCATAAAGACTTAATTCACTCTCATAGTAGGAAAAATGATGATCAAAGGCAGAGACATAGAAAGAAGAAATTGTTTTAACACCATAAGCTTTGCCAGTGGGAAGAAATGATGGAAATCTCTTCTGTGTTTTCAATCCAATAGTCCATAGGTATATCCAGAAACAGGGAATCTACAGAACAATCTCAACAATGTTGCTCTCCTTAATGGCAGTACTCTGAGACTAAGAGGGGAAGGGCAGGAGTCATAGTCATTAGTGGCACCAAGCAAATCATTCTTTTCATTTGAAATGTCAATAGGTCACTGCAGCTATAAGCTGTGAATCAGCCAGAATTACATTCTGTTTTGACTGCGTAAGGACCTCTATAGCAATACAGTGAGACAGTTCAATTTACTTTTGTCAGCAAATAGTAGATAACTGACATAAAAGTGTTTGGGGGTGGGGAGAGCTCAAGATGGAGGTCTACTAGTGGTATAGCTGCTTCAATTCTTCAGTTTGCATTGCCAGTGAATATTGGGAATTGTGAGGGAATCTCCCTTCTACCTTCCTCTTACCATGGGGAGTATCCTTAAAGGAAAAGTAAAAAGCAGGTTGATTCATATGTTTTCAAAAGTCTTTCTGAGGTATATTCAGAGTTCAATTTTATGAACAATATAGTATATGTTACCCAACCATCAACAGAATTTACACAAGAAACTGCTACTTGACTTACAGACTATGAAATGAATTCCTGTTTCTTTTATAGGCATTCTGATCAGAATTCAAAGATTTTCTGAAACAAAGATCTTCATGAGCCCATAGGAAGCCTTCTTTTGATCCTTTTGGGTTCCAGTAACTATATGTAACAGCAAAGCAAATAATCTCAGTGAAAGATTTGACACTTGTTGAAGATCGTACAAATAATATCACACGACCACACGTGAGGAATATACGTAAAAAGCACCCTGCCTCTCTTTAGAAGAAAACAATTACTGAAAGCTACTAGTTCCAAATTACTCTTCAACAACTGAGTAAGGTGACAAAAGGTCACTTCGAGGCAGTGGTTAGAACAAATTTTGATCATTAACTTGCTTTATGGTGATGATCCCCCTGTCCCCCACTAACAACTGGTATTTTAAATTCTATTTATGCTTTACTGACATCACAAGCAAATTGAAAATGACTAAAGACAATGCATGAGTCTTCTCAGCAAACAGTCTGAGGAATAAATAGCAATAACTCCTGATTAGCATGACTTTTAGCCAGAGGTTATAAATAATGGGTAACAGATGTCTGATCTGGAGTCCTTTATTACATTATCTTAAGTGAAATTCAGGTTTATTTTTAAGCTATTCTTGGATCAGATATTGTAAGGCAAAAAATGTGTTTTTATTAGTGGGAAAGAAATGTTTTTCTAGATGAACCAATTAGAAAAGATAAGGCTGAAAAATTAACAAGGGTATTTACCACATACTGAAGAAAGAGGGTTTTTATCTGAAAGATGCTGGAATACTGAAAAAGAACATCATGGATAAGAAGAAAAGAGATGTGAATTTTGTCTTGGATCTACCATGGCCTGGTTTGATGCAGAACAAGGTCAAGGAATAAAATGTATCACTGACTCATCTATAGCATGGGAACATTATGAGAATTCATACAGGTCAATAATTTGAAAGGGAAAGAATATAGTTAGGTAGAAGAGCAGCAAATGAAAAAAAATGGAACGATATTAGTTTTACTGGCTTTCACATAGTCACAAAATGCAACAATATTTTTTGCATTCCTCATTTTTTCTCTTTACCTCTCTTTCTACCCACTACTTCCCACACCAGCTTGGCCTGGTAATTGGAACTTCCAGTTGAATCAGTCCCATGGAAATGGAGCATAAAAAACCAATACTAACCATAGAAGGAAAAAAAAAATCTCTAAATATTTTAACTTGGATGTTAAATTTTCTCAGTTAATGAAAACTCACAAGTATAACTGCAAGATAGGGCAGTGAGCCAGTGAGTTATTAAGTACCTGATAAGTACATGGCATTGTCTCAAGCACTGTGGATTAATTAAAAAAATATATAAAATCAGATACTTGGTCTTAAGGAGCATAGAATATGTTAGGGACACAGACTGGAGAATATAATGTAATATATAATATAATAAAGGATTAAATTCTAAGATTACATTTTAGAAAGTAAGAGAAAAAATATTCACTATTATGTATATTTTAGTAACTATGATACCTAATTTCTTGCATTAAAAACTACATAGAAATAAAAGATTAGAACAATGGTAAAAAGCTCAGAAGGGAAAGAGTGAAGTTAATTTTAAATCCCTTATATTGCACTGAAAGAAGGTAAAGATACTCGTAGACTTTGTTAAACATACACATTAAGATATCTAGAGAAATCACTAAAAGGATAGACATGGAAATTATAACTCCCAAAATAGGAGAGTTATAACTCATTTCAAAAGAAAACAGAAAAGAAGGGAGAAAACTCATTTCAAAAGAAAACAGAAAAGAAGGAAAAGAAACAGAAAAATTAAAAATTGAAAACCCAAAGTAAGATTACAGATATGAATTTTAAAGTATTGGTAATTAAAACTAATGTAAATAAACTAAAATCTTTGGTTAAAAACCAGATTGGTAAAGTGAATTTTTAAAAAATACAACTCTGGGGGCTTCCCTGGTGGCGCAGTGGTTGAGGATCTGCCTGCCAATGCAGGGGACACGGGTTCAAGCCCTGGTCTGGGAAGATCCCACATGCCGCGGAGCAACTAGGCCCGTGAGCCACAACTACTGAGCCTGCGCATCTGGAGCCTGTGCTCCGCAACAAGAGAGGCCGCGACAGTGAGAGGCCCGTGCACCGTGATGAAGAGTGGCCCCCGCTCGCCGCAACTAGAGAAAGCCCTTGCACAGAAACGAAGACCCAACACAGCCAAAAATAAATAAATAAATTAATTAATTTTTAAAAAAAGATTTAAAAATATAACTATGAACTGTTTACAAGAGATTCAAGAGTGTAAGAACACTGAAAAGTTGAACGTTAAAGGCTAAAATTTATATGACAGATAAATTATAATCAAAATAATTATGGTATTAATAACAGATAAAATAGACCTCCACCTAAATATTATTGTTAGAGATAAATGCAAATACTGCTAGAGATCTAATACTTTAAAAATTATTGCTAGAGATATAATGAATGCATTATAGACATTAGATGCATAATAGTGATATGTAGAGTAACTACATATTGATCAAAATTTCAATCCCCTAGAAAAACATAATTTTAAGACACAATTTTAAATTAGTATGTACCTTGGTTTAAAATGTAAGTGTACAAGGAGATTTTGAAAAATTTATAAAGATAATTGGAGCTATTTATACATCTCTCTTAACTGACTTATCGAGCAGATAAAAAAATCATTAAAGATACTGAATAACACAATTCATAAGCCACAAAAACTGGAGAATTTAATTCTTCTCAAACATACAAGGAATGTTAACAAAAATTGACTACATCAAGCCATAAAACAAGTCTTGACAAATTTAAAAAACACTAGTACAATGCATAATATATTTTCTGACTAAAAATACAATTAAGTAAGCAGTCAATAGCAAAAATAAAATAAAACACTCATGCATTTAGAAATGTTAAAATAGGCTTTTATATAACCTATTGGTCAAAGAAGAAAGAGGATATCAAAATAGAAATTAGAAAATACTTAGAGCTGAGCACTATCTTCTAATCTAAGGCATGCAGTTTTTCACATTTTAATATTTCTGAAATCAGAATGTATCTTATAATCAATGATGACTTTCAATTTTAGTTGACCAGATGTAATTGCATTAACTGCACATAATTGTTATTCCAAAATTGCACCCTCCATATTTTATATTTCATATTTAGAACCATTTGAGGAAGAAATACAAATCTTGTTTGTTGATCAAATATGATCCAGTGACATACTTCTGGTAAGATAAAAAAAAGCACCAGCATCAAAACTCACAGAATAGCTGTGAGCATTTTGGAAGAAAATCCCAGGAAAAATAGTAAAGCACTCTTTAATAAAAGCTCTTGATAGCACAGAGGATGACATAATGTGGACAAAAATAAGAGTCCATGATTCTGAATCAATAAGTGATTCAGAAGAGTTGAATTCTGGATGTGAAGAAGTTTATTAAATATCTTAACCAATTTAGTTTTATATATTTTTTCACATGTATGCACAAGAGCAATGTACAGCACAATTATATAATTTAAAACATTTAAAGAATCTCTAAACAAGTATAAAATAAAAATTATAAATGATGAGAAGCTATTGTTATCATCGTATTTTTTCTAAGGTTATATAAAATAATGGTTATAATAGGTGATGAATTATGGTACTACATATGAAAATTGTATGATAAACCTAAGAGAAAGTAAGTACTGAATACTTACAATACAGAGATGAAAATCTGAAAATAAATGAGCTCAGCAACCAAATGAAGAAATTTTTTTAAAAATAAAAATAAATTTAATGAATGAAATAGCGAAGTGTAAAAACTAATGAAGATGAAAACAAAAAATCTGATGAAGACAGTAAACAAACCAAAAGTTGGTTCTTTGAAAAAAAGAATAAAAGTGCCTAAAATCATTGGTCAAGGAAAAAGACAGAAATAAATAAAAATATAATTAAAAATAAATATAAACGATGGTGCAGCAAACTTAAAACAACTTTGTGTCAGAGATAAAAACCGTATGCTAATAAATATGAAAATGTATGCAGAATAAACAAATTTCTACAAAATGTAATTTAGCAAAACTTAACAGAGCAAAATGGCTCAAAAAAAGAGAAAACCTTTTCTTGATACTACAAATATTATAAATGGTACTATAAGTATTGAAAAAAATGAATCAGAATTAATATGTTATCACAAAAAGTATCACCAGGTGTAGATGGTTTTTCAGGAATGTTCTATGAAACATTCAAGAAACAGATTAATTCAGTCTAACATTAACTCCTTCAGAATCTGGAAAAGTTAGGAAAAGTCTTATTCTTTTCTGAAGCTAGTTTACCTTGATACCAAATTAGACAAGCAGTATGTAAAAAAATATTACTGCCACTCTCACTTATGTATACAGATACAAAATTCTCAATAAAATATCAGCAAAAAAACTCAACAATCTATAAAAAAGTTACACATCCACATATAATTATGCATAATTATCAAATAAGTCCACTCTAAAAATGCAAGATTGAGTCATCATTATAAACTGTATTGCTCGAATTCACTGTTATCAGATTAAAAGAGAAAATAAAATGATCTCAATAAATATAGAAAAGGATTTGATAATATTTGACTATTTGTTACAAAATTATCAGCAGAGTAGAGTAAACGGACCCTTCTGTAACATGACAAAGGGTATTTTTTTAAAAACCCTAGAGCAAACATCATAATTGATGGTAAAACAGAAAACTATTTTTCTGAAATCTAGAACAAGGTAAGAATATTCGCTTTCATCACTGAACTAGAAATTCTAACCAGTTCCAATAAGACGAGAAAATGAATTAAAGTGTTTAGATCAAAAGAAAAATCATGTTGTACTTCATAACATACAAATCACAAAAGAATATTCGACAAATTTTTAGATATGATCAAAGTTTGTTATTATAATTGGCTATAAGTTTAATAAAGAAACATTAAGGGCTTTCCTATTCAATATCTATAAATGGTTAGAAAACACAGTTTTTAAGTATGCTATTATAATTTATTAGTTCAAGAAATATTCATTAAGTGGCCATTATGTGTCATGTACTAGCTCATGTACTGGGACTTCATAAGTTAAAAATAGGTAAATAAAAGACAAAAATTTCTGTCCTTGTGAAGCTCACAAATGAAGTAAATGAGTTAACATATAATACATAATATGTTTTATACATATGTTTTTAGAAATAAACTTAACAATAGACATGTAAAACCTTTATGGAGAAAATTATAAACACATGGAAAGATAGACCATGCTTAGTATCATGAGATGCCAGTTGTCTACCAACTGACCTACAGTTTCAATGTAAGATCAAATTTATATCAACAGTTCATAGGTATTCCTCTGTGTGTGTGTGTGTGTGTGTGTGTGTATAAATTTATTTGGTGATTCTAAAACTTATATGGAAAACAAAAGTACCAAGAAAGGTCACAGCACTCTGAGATGAGCAACACAAGATTGGAAGATTTGCTGTACGTTATACTAATATTAACCATAAACCTCTAGTACTATGAGGCAACAAGTAAGTACTGGAGAGGCAGCACAGTATACAGAGCCATACTGCTTGTGCTGGAACGCTGGGTCTGCCACTTCCTGGATAGTGTGACCTTGGATAAGTTAACTCTTTGCACTTCAGTTGCTACATCTATAAATTGAGGATATAAGAGTACCTTCCTTATAAATTACACGTTATCTTAGAACAGTGTTTGGCATGTGGTAAACACATATACAAATGTGATAATGTGGCTTATCACACTAAATTATATGGAAAGACAGATAACTCCCAATAACGCCATATATCTATGAAAGCCTGATATATGAAAAAGGTAACACTGTAGATGTGGGCGAGGGGGAATGAACAATTCAATAATGGTGCTAGAATCACTGACTATCCATATGTAGGAAAGTGAAAAGAAATCCCTACCTCATTTCCTAATAAAAATAAATTCTAGATCTGTCTAGAATTTAAGCAAAAGTGGAAAAATTTTTAAATAAGCAGAAGGAAACATAGGAGAATATTTCTATGACCTCAAACAAGATGACAAAAGCAGAAACCATGAAAGATTGACTTGACCACATTAAATGAAGATCTCTTCATAAGAAGATACCAGAATGAAAATGAAAAGATATGTGACATACTGTGAGAAGATACCTGCAACACATATACAGGTAACCAATAAAGGATATATTCAGAATATGGAAAGAACTCTAATGAATCAATTAAAAAGACAGTTCAATGAAAATGAACAGAAGACTTGAAAAGGCCCATTATAGTAGGAGACGTATGAAATGATTGTCATCTTTTAAAAAATTCTTATTAATAATCAGAGAAATGTAACCTGAAAACGCAGTTATCACATTCCCAGAGATCTGGTGGTAATGGAATAAAATTTCACATATCTTGTAAAACTGACGAAGTGCACGGCAATTTCACTCCCAGGTGTATATATACTTAGTGCGCATGTGCACTGAGAGATGTGTACAAAAATGTTTATAGAAGCACTGTTTGTACAAAACATAGAACTAGAGATAATCATGATATCTACCTTACATTGGACTGGTTAAAAAAGAATTGCAGCCGTCATACAATGGAACACTTCAGCTGTGGGAGAAAAATGAACTACAGTCTCACATATCATGATGAATGAATCTAAAACACATAATGTTGAGGCAAATAAGCAAGTCACGTATAGTATAGAAATCCATTTATACTAAATGCAAAAACAGGCAAAACTAAACAATACATTGTGTGTGGACACATTCCTTGCTATGGAAACAAAACCAGGATAGTGGTCTCTAAGGCAGAGGGAAGGGTGTTGGATTATAAAGGGCCATGATGACACCTAAACTATTGGTAGAGTTTTCCTTTTTTTCCTTTAAGCTGCATGGTAGGTACATTTTACTGCTTTGATACTGTATATATATTTGATAAACACTCTTTAGATATATATCACACAACAAAAATTATTTTAACAAACAAATAAAAAGTACTTATAATTCCTCCCCTCATCCAACTACATAATACTTTTTAAAATATATGTAAACAGATGTTTATTTTATAATCCATATAGAATTTTTTAATTTTATTGTGGTAAGAACATTTAACATGAGTTCTACCCTCAACAGATTTTTAAGTGTACAACACATTATTGTCATCTGTAGGCACAATGTTGTACAGCAGATCTATAGAACTTACTCATTTTGCATAACTGAATCTTGCTAACCAATGGGTACAAGGTTTCATACCCATTTTTTACTTGCATATTTATCTCCCCACTCTTGGAAACTATGACATAATTCCCTCTATAAGACCAGCATAGGTTGGGTCTGATAGAAGCAGTAAGGTTTATTTCTTAAGAGTTGGAGAGGGGCTTCCCTGGTGGCGCAGTGGTTGAGAGTCCACCTGCCGATGCAGGGGACACGGGTTCGTGCCCCGATCCGGGAAGATCCCACATGCCGCAGAGCGGCTGGGCCCGTGAGCCATGGCCACTGGGCCTGCGCCGGAGCCTGTGCTCCGCAATGGGAGAGGCCACAACAGTGAGAGGCCCACGTACCACAAAAAAAAAAAAAAAAAAAAAAAAAAGAGTTGGAGAAATCTGGCTTAAATCTTAGCTCTGACACCAGTTAGTGGTAAGACTTTAGAAAAATCACTTAATTTTTCTTTGCTATAATTTTCTCATCTGAAAAAATGTGGGTAATAATATTTATTTCATAAGACTTATAAATACATTGATGAAAATTATGTGATTTTTCATAAATTATCAAAATTAAAAAGTGTCAGGCCCATCATTAGGGCATAATAAATAGTTGTGGATAAGAGCAGAATACTGTAGTCCTCCAATTAATGTTTTCCAAATGAAACAGCAGACCTCCCTTCTTCCTCTTCCCTCTATGTGTTCCTGTCAAAAGATGGAGTCCTCAAACCACCGCCACCACACACACACACACACACACACACACACACACGCATCCATGCACACACACAAGCACACACACATACCCTTATTCTACCAAATTTCAATCCATTCCTGGTTTCCATTTGGCTAAAAATCTCAGGATGAGAATATGTCAAGTGTTTATTATGGAAATTAGGTTCCTCCCAGAGAGGGAAGGAATGGGACCCAACTCGGAGTCTCTCCCTTTATAAATGAGGAGCGACCTCTCTTCTGAGATTAAAGGGAAAGATGGGCTAGAAATGCAGACAGTTAAAATGAATATAACAATAGTCTTGGTATCATCAATCTTATTACTTTGTATCTCTGGACCTCAGTTTCATTGAAAAGTTTGGTCAGACAACATGTATGGTCCTCTTCAGTTCTCTCTACTAGCCCATGAAGAACACTGAGTCACTGTGAGCTCAGAAAAAGTCATCTAGAAGTGACAGGAAATGTGCCAGGGTTTCAGTGATAAATAAATAAAAAGATTGTTTCACAACGACGAATATGAAACTAGACTGCATCATTCATATGGCCTGAGGAAGTAGCTAGAAAAGTAATGAATGGATAGATGGATGGATGATTGGCCCCATTCCTAAGGCTATCAAGTTATATAAAATGTATGATTACTAATGTTATTATAATAGTTTAATACTAAAAAGTTGATCGGACACCATACATCAAAAAGTTTATCATATTGTAAATCATATTTGTTTACTTTTCAGAAAATATAGTGAGGCAACCATAGCCTTTTTTCTTGAATGAAAAATATTCTTACATCAGTTTCTTAAGAAATTGTAACATTTATGTGCAATTAAGAGAGTACGTTTTCCAATAGGTCAAAAATAGTGGCATGCCTATAAAAATACTCTAAGAATACCCTGCTGAATTTGTTACAAATGCAGCCTCCTCAGAAATGCACATCATCTTCATTAATAATGCAAGTAAGTTGAAAAGTAATTGTTTCCACATTGGCATATAAATAATTTTAGTCTAAGCAATCTTTCTACACTTCAAGAATGAGATTACCAGAATATTTTCTCTCAGTCACTACACATGTTTTTCCTTCGATGGCATGAATCCGTTATTTCACACAAGTGAAGGGTCTCCACCACACTGAATTCATTCACACTATCTCACTTTTATATTATTATTACAGAAGTAAAAGCAGAGAAAACCTAGTTAGCAGCTGCCTAGTTCATTATATTGGAAAGCGTGTTATGTTTGATTTCTCCATTCCAACCACAGAGATCCTCTCATTTTCAGCAAAATCCCACCCACACACTAACCCACCCAGGTACCCCATGATCCTCAATGGTTTCCTCATAAACAATACCTTCTCTGATCTGGAGAAGCTGCCTTGGGTCACCTCACACACAGGCACATAAACACACATACACACTTCACAGAAATTAAGCCTTCATCAAAGGTAGAAAAACAGTTTTCTTTCAGACATGTTTATCATTTCTCACAGATATATCATCTTAATCATTATAATCATAATAATCATCTTAAGTTGAGGCTTAAGTGGCTGCTAGTGATCATCTCTAGCCCAGACGTTGACAAAAGTACTGAATTCCAACTCGGGATGTACTTCTCAATTCACTTCCCCTCACCACAAGCCAAACTGAGGTCTTACATCTGAAATTTGATTATGTCTGACTTCCACAAACCCTTCCACCAGTAATAATTATTAGTTTATGTGTTCAAGTTTTGCTTTTCAGATAAAAGGCAGTTCAAAAGGAAATGGAAGTAACTTAGATTATAATGTAAAGGACATTCATTCATAAAATTCAAAATTTACCCACCACTGACCTAGATGCACTTCTGAGTATCAGTTTATTTCTTTAGCATTGTTCACAAATCAAAGAGCTTAAGGAGTCTTTGAAAAGTCACCAAGCCAATCATCTGGGTTCAGATGGGGTAGAATCCATACTAGACTAAGAAAAGAAAATATCTCCTTCTAATGAAGTCCAAATAAGTAACCACAATTTCCCTTTTTATCTCCAAATCTCAAAACCTCACCAGTTCATCAGATCCTTTGGAGTAAGCCTCTTTTGTTTTGTTTTAGCTTCAAATGAAAGGGAAAACACTTGGTAACCTTTACATTATAACCCTAATACAAAAATTATTAATGAATATGGAAAATAATGAGTCACAGAGAAAAGGCTGTAGGAGGTGAGAATCATGTATGTCTGCCCTGAAAGCCACCATCATTCTGGACTTGATTTCATAGTGACTACAAGATGAAAGTTTGTATTCTTTCCATCTTATTTTTCTCTTCCTTGCTAAGACCTCTTTCCCTCTGTTCTCCTTTACTTTAGGAAAAAACAAAATGACAGATGTAAGATACAAGTCCTGGACTTTCCCAACAAAGAGGTAGCCATGAAATCATGAAGTCGCCAAAAATTAGAAAATTAATCTAGATGTGTTCAATTGCTGTGAAAATCACTACTACCTTTCCTGCCCTCCAGTAAATGAACCAACTTTCGGTTCCGTGAAACAATTGTTAGTGGAGGGGAGTGAAAAAGCCAGGCTTCCAGGGTGAGCCAACAACGTCTAGTTCTCTCATGGCTTTGATCACTCTCACTTGCTATATCAGAAGGACCCACTGAGCGCTTTTAAAGAGACTTTCAATTGCGCGATGAAAGAGAAACATGTTCAGCAACAGTTGCTGAAATTGGGTCAAGCGGAGGCTGGAACAAAGCCCACTTCATATCCATCTGCCACCCACCCAGAACGTGACAGTATTGCCTCCTACCCACCACTCTGCCTCTTCCATATATTTGGGAAGTTGTCTTCCTTGCTCAAAAGGTAATACACATACTATAAAACTTTTTAAGTGAAAACTCCTTTCATGGGCAATGACCACATTTTTATTCATCCTCATAGTCTAGGGTTTTTTTTTGAAGTATTTTAGTATCTAGACTACATTCACTCATTCACTGTCGCATTCATTTATTGATAGTCTAATAGGTGTCAGACACTAGGCTTCGGTTAGAAAATAGTGAGCCAGAACTTGTGAGTGCCTATGTTCAGAGGCACTTCATATTCTCTATCTAGGGTTTTTTTTTGAAGTATTTTAGTATCTAGACTACATTCACTCATTCACTGTCGCATTCATTTATTGATAGTCTAATAGGTGTCAGACACTAGGCTTCGGTTAGAAAATAGTGAGCCAGAACTTGTGAGTGCCTATGTTCAGAGGCACTTACAGTCTATCTACTGGGAAGATTAAACTAAAAATCACAAATATGACCTTTGTATGCGGATGTGTGTCACACACAGACAGCTATACATACTTGGTGCTGTGAATTTATCAAAGGCTGAGCTGACCTAGTCTGGAGGTCAGAGAAGACTTTTCTAATGAAACAGTGATCGAGCTGAGGGGTAGAGGAAACACAGAAGCTCATTCGGTAACAAAACCACTTTCCTCTCTTTTACACAAATCTATATTTCAGTTGGGTCAACACTGTTCACAGTTTCCATTAAGAATGAGAATAATCCATCTTCCCTTTAAAAAAAAAAGATTGGATACTGAAAATATAAAACCCATTCATCTCTCTGTTAAACAACAAACAGAACTCAGCTGGGCTTTTATCCTTTGCTTTGCAACTGAAATTGTTAAATTCATAAAGAAAAAAATGAATAGACCACCTTTCACATGTAAAAGTCATGTTGCTCACCCACCACAAGTAGGATACAAATTAGAGAGTTTGTTTTCTTTTTCATTTAATAACAAAACTTTTTTTTTCTTGTCTCATCTGCTGGTGACATCCATATTCTTTCTCATTCCACTTTCCCCATGAAAGTACACATGCATAAAAATACTTTACTGGATTGAAGGAAGGGATCCAAATCCAACCCACTTCAAAGCATTCTCAAACACCTTGCTTAAAGTGTCTCAAAAACAAAAGTTGTATCCTTCATTGAAAACTTTAAAACACCCTCTCAATTCTTCCTGGATTTTTTGTTAAGACATAGCTTGCATCTTCAAGCCCCAATGTGTTTTCTTAACCTTACAATCTGAACCCCTTCCTGCTATTCTGACTATAATTTTACACATGTACGAAGCCTCTCGTGGTCTTTTTTAAATGGATAGAGTTATTTTAATTCTTTATTTAGCTCTGTTGCCCTGGTTTTTGTTAGCACAACTTATTCAGCATATCAGTTTGGATGCAGACTCTCAGAAAAACTGGACAGATTAATCAGGTCCAGTGACAAAGATCCTGTTTCTCAACTGTATGGAAACATAAAATATGGTCCGTCATACCTGGAGTGTTTCAGGAGTAATTACAGGGAAGCAACATAGATCTTGTCCATTACTCCCCCTTGTTTATGAGGCCTGTCACTCTATCAGAGACGAAAATGAAATAAGTCTGCCATGATTTGTCTTCGCACTGCCACACTGACTGTTTCATAGTTTATCATGCATTTGTATTCTCTCCTACATGATGGTCTCATTGACAGTTTCATGCAAGTCTTGAAGTAAAGGGCAACTGCCAAGGTTAATACATAACAAGGGGCCTGTAATCCAAGGAGATCAGTATCTGGAACAAGAAACAAAGTAGCTGCAATCCAGGAATGCCTGCAGAATCAGGAAACTGAAAGTTGATACCTAGACAAGGAGTTTGAGTAACAAGTATTAGAAATTAAAAGAAAGTAGGATCTCAATACTAAGTCACATCTTTTTGTCATTCTCTATTTATTCATGTTTTCTGTAAAGCAGGAAGCAGTTCTCAAACTCGAGTTACTGGCTGCAGTGGCAAGTGACAGGCCCAAAGCAGAGAAGCATCTGAACCTTACTCTGGACCCCTGCCCTATGTAACAGCATCATAAATAACTCAGCGATCAACTGATAGTCAATGCCCTCCTACTGCTGTATCCACATGATGGCATTATGCAAGACAGGGTCATCTACCACAACACTGTCTTCAAAATATTGGGGGTATATTCCCAGACATCCCAAGGGTATCCTCGATCAATATGTCACCAAAGACCTTATTTATTTTAGTTATTTTAAAAATAAATTTCACTAGCATATTTTTTCCACCACTTTTATTTGGGGTTTTTCTGGGGCCACACCACGTGGCATGTGGGATCTTAGTTCCCCAACCAAGGATCAAACCTGTGCCCCCTGCAGTGGAAGCACAGAGTCTTAACCAGTGGACCACCAAGGAAGTTCCCCAAAGACCTTATTTAAATGATTTTCAAACATAATTGTGTATACAAACTAAACAACCTCTTGGGAGTAATATATTCCACATGTCTACAGCTTAGTTTGATTAAAAGTATCATATTTCGGGCTTCCCTGGTGGCGCAGTGGTTGAGAGTCCGCCTGCCGATACAGGGGACACGGGTTCGTGCCCCGGTCTGGGAGGATCCCACATGCCGCGGAGCGGCTGGGCCCGTGAGCCATGGCCACTGAGCCTGCGCGTCCGGAGCCTGTGCTCCGCAACGGGAGAGGCCACAGCAGTGAGAGGCCCGCGTAAAGCAAAAAAAAAAAAAAAAAAAAAGTATCATATTTCATTTTATTTGACCAGAAAAGAAAAGAGATCAATATTTATTAAGCAAAAAACATGTAGTAATACAAGCCTATTTGTCATTCTTCAACTCATTTCATCTTTACAAGACTGCTATGATGTCCATTTTACAGGTTAGGAAAGTGAAGCTCAATGAGGTCAACTACTTTGTTAGTAGTCAGGGGAGCAGAGATGAGCAGACATGTGACAGACAAGTCTGACTTCCAAATACCTGCCTGCATTCTGTTCACACAAAAAGTGCCCCCTGAGTTGCTGGTCAAGATGGCAGCCTTAGAATATGCCATGGTCCCTCCTTCCTATCCCAAATTTCTATTACAAAATAGATTTTGAAACTTAGATGAGGAACGTTCAGCAAACTTCAAATTCAGGAAAACTATTGAGAATCCCTGCAAGATGAGAAACAGCATCTAAACAAAGAAAGAAAACAAAACTGCAACATCCAGAGGAATGGACTGGAACTTAACAGCTGTAAATAAGGAGTGAATGTTAATACTAACAACAAAACTACAAAAGGATGAAACAAATTATAGATAATGTCAATATAATAGTTGACAGGAGATAGGGAAGTAGGGGTGAAAATTAAAAGAATGCTACAGGTCTTTTCTTGGACAAGGTGGAGTAGTGTATAATTAATTCTGAGCCCTGTTAAATATATATATACATATATATATAACATATATATAACACATGTTTTAATATATGTTAAAAATAAATATATATTTAGCAGGGCTCTGAATTGATTATATGTTATATATCAATATACATATTTTTATATAAACCAAATATGCATGTTTGAAATATATAATTATATGTAAATCAAACAGATATATTTGAAATATATGTCAAAATATAAAATTTTACATTTTAAATATATGTAGTTTATTGTTTTTATATTATATATTGTTACACGTCAATGTACTTCAATAAATTTACTTTAAAAAGAGGCCAAGTATGTACATTAAAAATTTAGAATGCCAACCAGAGAAACTTTCAAATAATTAAAGGGAATATAAATTTTAAAAACAACTACAACAACAAACACAAGATAGTCAATTCAGCAAAAGTCTGGAAAGAATGTGGGGAAAGAGTGAAAAACATGAGAAACAAAAAATAATTCCAATTTGGCAAAATTCAAATTAAACATAACTATGTTAAACATAATTTTTAAACCGCAAGTTTTCATCAGTGCTGTTGAAAAGAAATATACCTAAAGCAAAATTTCATACAAATGTAGAAATTAGAGGGGGAAAAAGATATACCCCGAAAATGTTAATTAAAATAAGAATCTTTGCAATGGAGAAAAAGAAGAAGAGGAGGAGGAAAAGGGGAGGGGAAGGGGAAGCAGCAGTATGAAAAGCAAGAAGAACAAGAACCAAAAGGAATATTTAAGATTGATAAAAGCAACAATCAACAAAGAAAACACTGATGAAGCAAGCAACATAATTTTTAAGAAAAATGTAATAAAAATACAAGGAGAAATTGAGAAATCCACAAACATATTGGGAATTCAATGCACCTCTCTAGCTAACAAATCAAAATATTTAAACAGGACATAGAAGATTTGATTAAAAGTTAATTAATAGATATATATAATTGATCCAAGAGTTTTATATATATATAACACAACAGAGGATGTGCATCCTTTTCAAACATGCAAGACACAGCCTGAAAAACTTATGGAATACATCATATTCCAAAAGAACTTATTTCATGATAGTCACAATCACCAGGCAGGATGAAGTAAAATTGCAACTAAAAGACATCAAAAAGCAAAGCAATAACCTAAACTTGGAGATAAAGTACTTTAAAATAATTCATGTAATAAGAAATAAATTTAAAGATAAATTGGAAATAGAAAATTTAAGGATAATGACAGCATTGTATATCAAAACCTGTGGTTTATATCCAAAGAAATTCTCAAAGGAAGTTTTCAGACTTAGATATGCTTAAGAGAAAATAAAAATACAAACAAAAAGATGTAAGTTTCAAACTAAAGATAAAAACAAAATAAACTCAAAGAAAATACAAAGGTAAAAGTTTGAATTAATTAAATCAAGAATAAAATTATCAACTAAATGAAATAAGTTCTTTTAAAATAATCAGAGAAAGGAGGGAAGACAGCAGAAGCAAGAAGAACTACAATCCTGCAGCCTGTGGAACAAAAACCACATTCACAGAAAGATAGACAATATGAAAAGGCAGAGGGCTATGTACCAGATGAAGGAACACGATAAAACCCCAGAAAAACAACTAAATGAAGTGGAGATAGGCAACCTTCCAGCAAAACAATTCAGAATAATGGTAGTGAAGATGATCCAGTACCTCGGAAAAAGAATGGAGGCAAAGATAGAGAAGACGCAAGAAATGTTTAACAAAGACCTAGAAGAATTAAAGAACAAACAAACAGAGATGAACAATACAATAACTGAAATGAAAACTACACGAGAAGGAATCAATAGCAGAATAACTGAGGCAGAAGAA
>NC_041224.1:144334502-144335731 GCF_002837175.3 Physeter macrocephalus
TATAGGGGTCCCAGAAGGAGAAGAGAGAGAGAAAGGACCAGAGAAAGTATTTGAAGAGACTATAGTCAAAAACTTCCCTAACATGGGAAAGGAAATAGCCACCCAAGTCCAGGAAGCACAGCGAGTCCCATACAGGATAAACCCAAGGAGAAACATGCCGAGACACATAGTAATAAAACTGGCAAAAATTAAAGAAAAAGAAAAATAATTGAAAGCAGCAAGGGAAAAATGACAAATAACATACAACGGAAATCCCATAAGATTAACAGCTGATTTCTCAGCAGAAACTGTATAAGCCGGAAGGGACTGGCATGATACACTTAAAGTGATGAAAGGGAAGAACCTACAACCCAGATTACTCTACCCAGCAAGGATCTCATTCAGATTAGATGGAGATATCAAAAGCTTTAGAGACAAGCAAAAGCTAAGAGAATTCAGCACCACCAAACCAGCTCTATAACAAATGCTAAAGGAACTTCTCTAAGTGGGAAATACAAGAGAAGAAAAGGACCTACAAAAACAAACCCAAAACAATTAAGAAAATGGTCATAGGAACATACATATCGATAATTACCTTAAAATTGAATGGATTAAATGTTCCAACCAAAAGACACAGGCTTGCTGAAAGGATACAAAAACAAGACCCATATATATGCTGTCTACAAGAGACCCAGTTCAGACCTAGGGACACATACAGACTGAAAGCGAGGGGATGGAAAAAGATATTCCATACAAATGGAAATCAAAAGAAAGCTGGAGTAGCAATACTCATATCAGATAAAATAGACTTTAAAATAAAGAATGTTACAAGAGACAAGGAAGGACACTACATAATGATCAAGGGATCAATCCAAGAAGAAGATATAACAATTATAAATATATATGCACCCAACGTAGGAGCACCTCAATACATAAGGCAATTGCTAACAGCTATAAAAGAGGAAATCGACAGTAACACCATAATAGTGGGGGACTTTAACACCTCATTTACACCAATGGACAGATAATCCAAAATGAAAATAAATAAGGAAACAGCTTTAAATGACACAATAGACTAGATAGATTTAATTGATATTTATAGGACATTCCTTCCAAAAACAGCAGATTACACTTTCTCCTCAAGTGCTCATGGAACATTCTCCAGGATAGATCCCATCTTGGGTCACAAATCAAGCCTTAGTAAATTTAAGAAAATTGAAATCATATCAAGAATCTTTTCTGACCACAAC
>NC_041224.1:144336285-144337077 GCF_002837175.3 Physeter macrocephalus
AACAGACCAATCACAAGTAATGAAATTGAAACTGTGATTAAAAATCTTCCAACAAACAAAAGTCCAGGACCAGATGGCTTCACAGGTGAAATCTATCAAATATTTAGAGAAGAGCTAACACCCATCCTTCTCAAACTCTTCCAACAAATTGCAGAGGAAGGAACACTCCCAAACTCATTCTACAAGGCCACCGTCAATCACCCTGATACCAAAATCAGACAAAGATACTACAAAAAAAGAAATTACAGACCAATATCACAGATGAATATAGATGCAAAAATCCTCAACAAAATACGAGCAAACAGAATCCAACAACACATTAAAAGGATCATACACCATTTTGAAGTGGGGTTTATCCCAGGGATGCAAGGATTCTTCAATATACGCAAATCAATCAATGTGACATACCATATTAACAAATTGAAGAATAAAAACCATATGATCATCTCAATAGATGCAGAAAAAGCTTCTGACAAAATTCAACATCCACTTATGATAAAAACTCTCCAGAAAGTGGACATAGAGGGAACCTACCTCAGGATAATAAAGGCCATATATGACAAACCCACAGCAAACATTATTCTCAATGGTTAAAACCTGAAAGCATTTCCTCTAAGATCAGGAACAAGACAAGCATGTCCACTCTCACCACTACTATTCAACATAGTTTTGTAAGTCCTAGCCATGGCAATCAGAGAAGAATAAGAAATAAAAGGAATACAAATTGGAAAAGAATAAGTAAAACTGTCACTGTTTGCAGATGACATGATACTATACATAGACAATCCTAAA
>NC_041224.1:144338419-144356630 GCF_002837175.3 Physeter macrocephalus
AAACAAATATCGTATATTAACGCATGTATGTGGAACCTAGAAAAATGGTACAGATGAACCGGTTTGCAGGGCAGAAATTGAGACACAGATGTAGAGAACAAATGTATGGACACCAAATGGGGAAAGCCATGGGGGCTGGGGGTGGTGGTGTGATGAATTGGGCAATTGGATTGACATGTATACACTGATGTGTATAAAACTGATGACTAATAAGAACCTACTGTATAAAAAAGTAAATAAAATAAAATTAATAATATATAATAAATAAATAAATAAAATAATCAGGGACATGGCAAATAAGCAAATAAAAAGATGTTCACGGGCTTCCCTGGTGGCGCAGTGGTTGGGAGTCCGCCTGCCGATGCAGGGGACGTGGGTTCGTGCCCCGGTCCGGGAGGATCCCGCGTGCCGCGGAGCGGCTGGGCCCGTGGGCCATGGCTGCTGGGCCTGCGCTTCCGGAGCCTGTGCTCTGCAGCGGGAGAGGCCACGGCGGTGGGAGGCCCGTGTACCGCAAAAACAAAAAAACAAAAAAACAAACAAAAAAAAAAGATGTTCACCATCATCAGCCACCAGAAAAACAAAAATTAAAACCATGGTATCAATACACAGCTATCAGAATGCATAAAATAAGAAACAGTGAAAGCACCAATTGCTGGTAAGGAGAAACTGCATCATTCATGCATTGCTGGTGGAAATTTAAAATGGTACAACCTGTCCAGAAAACAGTTTGGAAGTTTCTTATCAAACGCAACACACAATTACCATAAGACCCAGCAATGGCACTCTTGAGCATTTATCCCAGAGAAATGAAAATGTATATTCACACAAAAACTTGTTAACACATGCTCACAGCAGTTTTATTCATAACAGCTAGATGTCTATTTATATATACCATGGAATACCATTCAGCAATAAAAAGGAACGAATTATTGATACACACAACAATTTGGATGAATCTTCAGGGAATTATGCTGAGTGAGAAACATAACAATTCGAAAGAAAAATACTTAGGAATGGAAAACAGATCGCCAGATTAGTGATTGCCAGGGGTTAAGGATGGGGGAGGGTGTCTGTGTAGGAGGCAGGTTGGTGTGCTTACAAAAGGTGGTGGAAGTTTAGTATCTTTACATCTTGTTCAATAATATAAATTGTATAGAACAAATGAGTTCAAGTAAAACTAGAGAAACTTGAGTAAGATTAACAGATTGCGTCAATGTCAGTATACTGGTTGTGGTATTATACTATAGATATGCAAAATGTTACCATTGGGGAAACTTGGTAAAGGGCCTATGGGATGTCTTTGTATTATTTCTTACAACTTCATGTTAATCTACAATTAATCTCAATTCAGGTGTAGAGGCAAACTTTTGGCAAGTATAATCTAGAAAAGTGAGACAAGTTACAAATAAATATTAGAAATAAAAAAGGGAACAAAGCCTGGAAAATAATATCAAAGTTATATGACAGTATTATAAACTTGTCAATAACTTGAAATCAAATTGTCAATAACTTGAAATCAAATTAAAATGACAAGTTTTCTGAGGAAAAAATACCCAAATTTTCTCATGAAGAAATTAAAACTCTAAATCGATCAATAAATACAGAAGAAATTGAAACAGTAATCAATATGATCTACCTCCTATCAGTATAATACCCAATTCCTCTGGACAGAAAAGAGTTACTGTAACAAGTCTGTGACTGCAATCCCTAAAAAGGTCAGTTTGCAAGGTTGGCCCTTGGCTGCCCTCTGGGAACTTGATTGGTAAACAGTTCCCTACACTGACATAAAATTTTATATGAGTGGTTCACTGTGCCTACACTGTTTGCGTAAATAGTATGGTTTATGCTAAACACCTGCTTTCTTTCTGGCTGTCTGGAATTTGGTTGTATGCTATACACAGGGTGCTTATGTAACCAGCCACCAAGAAAATCCCTGGGCACTGAGTCTCTAATGAGCTTCCCTGTAGACCACACTTCACAGATATTCATCTTGTTGATGGTGGAATAAGTGTAGCCTGTGTGACTCCACTAGGAGAGGACTCTTGGAAGCTTGCACCTGGGTTCCTCCAAACTGCCCCATGCCCTGTGCCTTTGTTCCTTTTTTATTTTTAATTTTTATTGGAGTACAGTTGATTTACAATGTTGCATTAGTTTCTGCCATACAGCATAGTGAATCTGTTATACATATACATATACCCACTCTTTTTTTAGATTATTTTCCCATATAGGCCATTACAGAGTATTGAGTAGAGTACCATATGCTATACAGTAGGTCCTTATTATCATACTGAGTGAAGTAAGTCAGACAAAGACAAATATCATATGATATCTCTTATATGTGGAATCTTACAAAAGTGTACAAATGAACTTATCTACAAAACAGAAATAGAGTCACAGATGTAGAAAACAAACTTATGATTACCAGCAGGGAGGGGAGGAAGGGTAAACCGGAAGATTGGGATTGACATATACACGCTACTATATGCCTTTGCTCTTTGTTGATTGTGCTTTGCACCTTTTGCTGAAATAAATCTTAGTCCCGAGTACAACTAAATACTGAGTCCTGTGAGTCCTTCTAGCAAATCACCGAACTTGGGGTTGGTCTCAGAGACCCCTGACATATCCCTCCACTACCCAAAAAAAGGCAAAGGTCTAAATGAGTTTCTGAGCATGCTTCACCAAAATTTTAGGTAAAAGAAAACTCAATTCATACAAAGGTCTCCTAAACATGCAGAAAGCTGCCCTATGTATCTTTAAAGGCTAATATAACCAGGCAAAGCTTATGGAAGAACAGACAATCCCAGAATAATTTTAATTTGACTATCATCAAAGTCCTAAATAAATTATTAGCAAACCAAATCTAGCCATTTACTAAAAGAAAGGTTGTGATCAGGTTACTCAGGCCAAAAGCCTTAACCTCTCTCTTCTTCTCATACCCCATATACAACTGAAAATCCAGAAAACCCAGTTATCTCTACTTCAAAATAGAAGTAGGTCTTCATCACCTCCACTGTTATTTACCAGATCTGTCTCTACCATCTCTCTTTTATTAATATAATGAGCTCTTAACATGTCTCCTTCTTCTTGCCCTGCTCAGGTTCTCCATACAGTCTAATAGTCCAGAGTGAGCCTGCAGAGCCACAAGGCAGGTCATGCCACTGTGCTCAGAACCCACGATGTCAGCCCATTTAAATCAGAGTACAAACCCACACCCCACATCTGATTCCCCTTGTCTGCTCTGCTGTCTCTGTTTTACATTGCACTTATCTCTTCCTACTAAAAAATATAATTTTCGCATTTATTATATTTATCGTTTATTTTTTCTACCTTCCATCATTAGAATGTAAGCTCCATGAAGTCAGGAATTTGGGGGTGTTTTGTTCAATGATGCAACTCAAGTGCCTAGAACATTGTCTGCACCTGTAGACACAATATTTTTTAATCAATGTATGTCTGAAAATTGAAAAATAGTTCTATATAAAGGTGCAATTTACAACATTAACATGTTACACACACAGAGACACACACACACTCATACAAGCTTTGTAAGAGATGTTGAAAAGTTTTTACTTAAAAAAAATTGGCTTACCAAATTATAAATATGGGGAAAACTCCCCCGCTTCATTAAAGAAAGACATAGTAAACATCATGTTTTATTGAGAAATTGGAAGCATTTCATTAAAACTAGAGAAAGAAAAAAAGATGCTCACTTTCATAGCTATTGCTACGTATTTTACTGAGCATCATAGAAATGTAGTGAGACAAGGAAAAAATAAATAAAACATATAGTTAGGAGGGAAGAGATAGTCATTAGGCAGGATTGTCACTGAATAGAAAATCAAATGAAATCAACTGTTAAAATATTAACCAGTAATGTGACAGGATATAAAATCAACACACAAGAATCAGAAATTGTCTGATACACCTGCAATAACCAGTTAGAAAGCTAATTTTAGAAAGAACGTAAAAAAGATATTCAGAGCAAGACTGAAAAATATTCAAGATCTTTATGGTGACAACTACAAAATGTTTCTCCCTCTCTCTCTAGTCTACCCATGCTGGGCTCTGTACTGTGTTTTCAACGTATCAGGCCTCTTACCTCACAGATTTGTATCTTTTGTTCCCTCTGGAAAACAGCTCTCTCTCAAGGTATACACATGCTCACTTACACTTCGGATTTAACTCTGTTGCTTTATCAGTGAAAATTTCCCTAACCAAAAAGGGTGCATGCCTATACACACACACACACACACACACACACACACACACACACACACACACTTCTATTGTTCTCTCTCCTTACACCCTACTTTATTTTTCTTCTGGGTGCTTATCCAATGAAACATACCATATATTTGAATCTTATTTGTTTATCTTCTCTCTTCTTCCACTAGAATATAAGCTACTTAAGAGTAGGGGCATTTTAATCAATGTTATATCCCCAACACCTATAACAGTGCCCTAAAAATAGTATGTGCTCAAAAAATATTAAGCAAAGGACATATAAGAATACTTGAATAAACTGAGATGTACCATGTGCATGGAAGGAAAGTGTTGATGCTATAAATATATTAATGATCCCAATTTAACCCATAAATTTAATATAATATTGAGTCCAATAGACTGCTTTTATGTAACTTGACAAGATAATTCTGAAATTCGTATAGAAGAGTTAATGCTTAGAAACAGTCAAATCTTGGAATTGTACCGTACTAGTTATCAGAATATATTACAAAGATATATAAATAAATAAAACATGACATTGGTTCAGAAATTGACATCTTGATCAATAAAACAGAAGAAAGATAAGTGGGCCCAGTGTGAAAATTGTGTGTGTGTGAAAAATCAGTATTTCAGGTTAGTAGATAAAGGCTTTTAACTAGCTACTGTTTAAAAATTCAAGAAATATAAAGTGCTTTACATACTCCACTGTTTATTTCACAATATAAACATGTTACACTTAAGCACATTGTACACCTTAAACTTGCCCAATATTATATGTAAACTATATCTCAATGAAGCTAATGAGAAAAATATACATATATATGACTAAAGATTATTTATACCTAAGCCTGCCTACCTTTAGTGTTGTGATAATTAAATGAAATGCTACATGTAAAAGAACAATAGAATGTATTAAAATGCCCCTAACATAATAAACACAGTAAATTAAGTATTAATAATTATTTTACAATTTTATAATAATGAATTGAAAACTGAGTGATGGCAACAATCAAATCTTATTCTTTTTTTCTCATTCTCCTCAGGTTTTTTTTTGTTTTTTTTTGTTTGTTTCTTGTGATTTAACATCTTTATTGGAGTATAATTGCTTTACAATGTTGTGTTACTTTCTGATGTATAACAAAGTGAATCAGCTGTACATATACATATATCCCCATATCTCCTCCCTCTTACGTCTCCCTCCCAGGCTCCCTTTCCTACCCCTCTAGGTGTTCACAAAGCACCAACCTGATCTCCCTGAGCTATGCACCTGCTTCCCACTAGCTATCTATTTTACATTTGGTAGTGTATATATGCCATGCCGCTCTCTCACTTCATTGCAGCTTACCCTTTCCCCTCCCTGTGTCCTCAAGTCCATTCTCTATGTCTGCATCTTTATTCCTGTTCTGTCCCTAGATTCTTCAGAAACTTTTTTTTTTGACTCCATGTATATGTGTTACCATACAGTGTTTGTTTTTCTCTTTCTGACTTTCTTCACTCTGTATGACGGACTCTAGGTCCATCCACGTCACTACAAAAAATTCAATTTCATTTCTTTTTATGTCTGGAAATATTCCATTGTATATATGTGCCACATTTTATTTATTCATTCACCTGTCGATGGGCACTTAGGTTGTTCCATGTCCTGACTATCGTAAATAGAGCTGCAATGAACATTGTGGTACATGACTCTTTTGGAATTGTGGTTTTCTCGGGGTATATGCCCAGTAGTGGGATTGCTGTGTCGTATGGTAGTTATATTTTAGTATTTTAAGGAACCTCCATATGGGTCGTATGGTAGTTCTATTTTTAGTTTTTTAAGGAACATCCATACTGTTCTCCATAATGGCTGTATCAATTTATATTCCCACTAACAGTGCAAGAGGGTTCCCTTTTCTCCACACCCTCTCCAGCATTTATTGTTTGTAGATATTTTGATGATGGCCATTCTGACTGGTGTGAGGTGATACCTCACTGCAATTTTTATTTGAATTTCTCTAATGATTAGTTATGTTGAGCATCCTTTCATGTGTTTGTTGGCAACCTGTATCTGTTCTTTGGAGAAATGTCTGTTCAGTTCATCTGACCACTTTTGGATTGGGTTGTTTGTTTTTCTGATATTCAACTGCATGAGCTGCTTGTAAAATTTGGAGATTAATCCATTGTCAGTTGCTTCATTTGGAAATATTTTCTCCCATTCTGAGGGTTGTCTTTTCATTTTGTTTATGGTTTCCTTTGCTGTGAAAAAGCTTTTAAGTTTCATTAGGTCCCGTTTGTTTATTTTTGCTTTTATTTCCATTTCTCTAGGAGGTGGGTCAAAAAGGATTGTGCTGTGATTTATGTCTTGCTTTTATTTCCATTTCTCTAGGAGGTGGGTCAAAAAGGATTGTGCTGTGATTTATGTCATACAGTGTTCTTCCTACGTTTTCCTCCAAGAGTTTTATAGTGTCTGGTCTTACATTTAGGTCTCTAATCCATTTTGAGTTTATTTTTCCGTATGGTGTTAGGAAGTGTTCTAATTTCATTTTTTAACTTATAGCTGTCCAGTTTTCCCAGCACCACTTATGAAGAAGCTGCCTTTCTCCATTGTATATTCTTGCCTCCTTTATCAAAAATAAAGTAACCATAGGTCCGTGGGTTTATCTCTGGGCTTTCTATTCTGTTCCATTGATCTATATTTCTGTTTTTGTGCTGGTACCATACTGTCTTGATTACTGTAGCTTTGCAGCATAGTCTGAAGTCTGAGAGCCTGGTTCCTCCAACTCCATTTCTCTTCTCAAGACCGCTTTGGCTATTAGGGGTCTTTGTGTTTCCATACAAATGGTGAAAATTTTTGTTCTAGTTCCGTGAAAAATGCCAGTAGTAGTTTGATAGGGATTGCATTGAATCTGTAGATTGCTTTGGGTAGTATAGTCATTTTCACAATGTTGATTCTTCCAATCCAAGAACATGGTATATCTCTCCATCTATTTGTATCATCATTAACTTCTTTCATCAATGTCTTATAGTTTTCTGCATACAGGTCTTTTGTCTCCTTAGGTAGATTTATTCCTAGGTATTTTATTTTTTGTTGCAATGGTAAGTGGGAATGTTTGCTTAATTTCTCTATCAGATTTTTCATCATTAGTGTATAGGAATGCAAGAGATTTCTGTACATTAATTTTGTAACTTGCTACTTTACCAAACTCATTGATTAGCTCTAGTAGTTTTCTGGTAGCATCTTTAGGATTCTCTATGTATAGTAACATGTCATCTGCAAACAGTGACAGCTTTACTGCTTCTTTTCCAATTTGGATTCCTTTTATTTCTTTTTCTTCTCTGATGCTGTGGCTAAAACTTCCAAAACTATGTCAAATACTAGTGGTGAGAGTCGGTAACCTTGTCTTGTTCCTGATCTCAGTGGAAATGGTTACAGTTTTCACCATTGAGAATGATGCTGGCTGCGGGTTCGTCATACATGGCCTTTATTATGTTGAGGTAAGTTCCCCCTATGCCTACTTTCTGTAGTGTTTTTATCATAAATCCATGTGGAATATTGTCAAAAGCTTTTTCTGCATCTATTGAGATGATCATATTGTTTTTCTTGTTAATATGGTTTGTTACATTGATTGATTTGCATATACTGAAGAATCCTTGCATTCCTGGGATAAACCCCACTTGATCATGGTGTATGATCCTTTTAATGTGCTGTTGGATTCTGTTTGCTAGTATTTTGTTGAGGATTTTTGCATCTATGTTCATCAGTGATATTGGCCTGTAGTTTTCTTTCTTTGTGACGCCTTTGTCTCGTTTTGGTATCAGGGTGATGGTGGCCTCATAGAATGAGTTTGGGAGTGTTCCTCCCTCTGCTATCTTTTGGAAGAGTTTGAGAAGGATAGATGTTAACTCTTCTCTAAATGTTTGATAGAATTCGCCTGTGAAGCCATCTGGTCCTTCCTGGGCTTTTGTTTCTTGGAAGATTTTTAATCACAGTCTCAATTTCAGTGCTTGTGATTTTCTGTTTATATTTTCTACTTCTTCCTGGTCCAGTCTCAGAAGGTTGTGCTTTTCTAAGAATTTGTCTATTTCTTCCAGGTTGTCCATTTTATTGGCATAGAGTTGCTTGTAGTAATCTCTCATGATCCTTTGTATTCCTGCAATGTCAGTTGTTACATCTCCTTTTTCATTTCTAATTCTATTGATTTGAGTCTTCTCCCTTTTATTCTTGATGAGTCTGGCTAATGGTTTATCAATTTTATTTATCTTCTCAAAGAACCAGCTTTTAGTTTTATTGATCTTTGCTATTGTTTCCTTCATTTCTTTTTCATTTATTTCTGATCTGATCTTTATGATTTCTTTCCTTCTGTTAAATTTGGGGTTTTTTTGTTCTTCTTTCTCTAATTGCTTTAGATGTAAGGTTAGGTCATTTATTTCAGATGTTTCTTGTTTCTTGAGGTAGGATTGTATTGCTAGAATGTTCCCTCTTGGAACTGCTGTTGCTGTATCCCATAGGTTTTGGGTCATCGTGTTTTCACTGTCATTTGTTTCTAGGTATTTTTTTATTTCCTCTTTGATTTCTTCAGTGATCGCTTGGTTATTTAGTAGTGTATTGTTTAACCTCCATGTGTTTGTATTTTTTACAGATATTTTCCTGTAATTGACATCTAGTCTCATAGCATTGTGGTTGGAAAAGATACTTGATATGATTTCAGTTTTTTTAAATTTACCAAGGTTTGATTTGTGAACGAAGATATCATCTACCCTGGAGAATGTTCCATGAGCACTTTAGAAGAAAGTGTATTCTGTTGTTTTTGGATGGAATGTCCTATAAATATCAATTCAGTCCATCTTGTTTAATGTATCATTTAAAGCTGTGCTTTCTTATTTATTTTCATTTTGAGTGATCTGTCCATTGGTGAAAGTGGGGGGTTAGAGTCCCCTACTATGATTGTGTTGCTGTCGATTTCCACTTTTATGGCTGTTAGCATTTGCCTTATGTATTGAGGTGCTCCTATGTTGGGTGCATACATATTTACAATTGTTATATCTTCTTCCTGGATTGATCCCTTGATCATTATGTAGTGTCCTTCTTTGTCTCTTGTAATAGTCTTTGTTTTAAAGTCTATTTTGTCTGATATGAGAATTGATACTCCAGCTTCCTTTTGATTTCCATTTGCATGGATTATCTTTTTCCATCCCCTCACTTTCAGTCTGTACGTGTACATAGGTCTGAAGTGGGTCTCTTATAGACAGCATATATATGGGTCTTGTTACTGTATTCATTCAGTCATTTTATGTCTTTTGGTCGGAGCATTTAATCCATTTATATTTAAGGTAGTTATCGATATGTATGTTCCTTAAACTTGGATGTAGGTTTTTCTCTTTCATCATTTTAAATATGTCCTGCAACTCCCTTCTGGCTTGCAGACTTTCTGCTGAAAGATCAGCTGTTAACCTTATGGGAACTCCCTTTTATGTTATTTGTTGTTTTTCCCTTGCTGCTTTTAATATTTTATCTTTGTATTATTTTTTGATAGTTTGATTAATATGTTTCTTGGCATGTTTCTCCTTGGATTTTTCCTGTGTCGGACTCTCTGCTATTCCTGGACTTGATTATTTCCTTTCCCATATTAGGGAAGTTTTCAACTATAATCTCTTCAAATTTTTTCTCAGTCCCTTCCTTTTTCACTTCTTCTTCTGGGACCCCTATAATTCGAATGTTGGTGTGTTTAATGTTGTCCCAGGGGCCTCTGCGACTGTCCTCAATTCTCTTCATTCTTTTTCTTTATTCTGCTCTGTGGTAGCATTTCCACTATTTTATCTCCCAGGTCACTTATCCATTCTTCTGTCTCAGTTATTCTGCTATTGATTCCTTCTAAAGAATTTTTAATTTCATTTATTTTGTTGTTCATCATTGTTTGTTTGCTCTTTAGTTCTTCTAGGTCCCTGTTAAATGTTTCTTGTATTTTCTCCATTCTGTTTCCAAGATTTTGGACCATCTTGACTATCATTACTCTGAATTCTTTTCCTCTGCGACTGTCCTCAATTCTCTTCATTCTTTTTCTTTATTCTGCTCTGTGGTAGCATTTCCACTATTTTATCTCCCAGGTCACTTATCCATTCTTCTGTCTCAGTTATTCTGCTATTGATTCCTTCTAAAGAATTTTTAATTTCATTTATTTTGTTGTTCATCATTGTTTGTTTGCTCTTTAGTTCTTCTAGGTCCCTGTTAAATGTTTCTTGTATTTTCTCCATTCTGTTTCCAAGATTTTGGACCATCTTTACTATCATTACTCTGAATTCTTTTTCAGGTAGACTGCCTAATTCCTCTTCATTTGTTTGGTCTGGTGGGTGTTTACCTTGCACCTTCATCTGCTGTGTGTCTCTCTGTCTTCTCATTTTGCTTAACTTACCGTGTTTGGGGTCTCCTGTTCACAGGCTGCAGGTTCGTAGTTCCCGTTGTTTATGGTGTTTGCCTCCAGTGGGTAAGATTGGTTCAGTGGGTTGTGTAGGCTTCCTGGTGGAGGGGACTGGTGCTGTGTTCTGGTGGATGAGGCTGGATCTTGTCTTTCTGGTGGGCAGCGCTGTATCCAGTGGTGTGTTTTGGGGTGTCTGTGACCTTACTATAATTTTAGGCAGCCTCTCTGCTAATGCGTGGGGTTACGTTCCTGTCTTGCTAGTTGTTTGGCATAGGGTATTCAGCACTGTAGCTTGCTGGTTGCTGAGTGGAGCTAGGTCTTGGCGTTGAGATGGAGATCTATGGGAGACCTTTAGCCATTTGATATTACCTGGAGCCAGGATGTCTCTGGTGTACCAATATCCTGAACTCGCCTCTCCCACCTCAGAGGCACAGGGCTGACACCCGGCTGGAGCTCCAAGACCCTGTCAGTCACACAGCTCTCTCCAATGAGATGTGTTTCAAGGGCATCAGGGGGGACTTTGAGTAACCAGTTGTTTTCACTGAGCTGAGGGAAACATCAAGGTGGTCTTAATAAATGATTAGCTGTGTTTCTGAAGTTTTGCACCAATGAACTCAAATTATGAGCTTCCAATCTCTCATGGTTTCTTCATGCAAAGAGCTGCTGAATACTTTACACAACTTTTTTTTTTGTTTTCTTTCTTACTTGTGAGCCAACCACAGAGCTCTTTCCCTTGCCTTCTGGCAGAGTGAGTGCTCAAATCTTATTCTTGTATTTTAGTCCTGAGAGTGTTTGTTGAATTACATCAGAATCAGTCTTCCATTCTCTTACCTTGCTCTATTATCTTTTAATTTCTCTTATGTTTTGATTTATTTTAATAATTAGCTAAAAAAAGCAATCTTCCATGCACAAATGCAACACAGTTAAATATAAGATTAACCACTCTTATAAGCCATTTTGAGTGTGAAAATAAGAGGGAATGGAATGCTTCAACTGTTTTGTTTTTTTTTTAAACAGTGAAGTAATTTACACATAGCAAGGTATGTTTCCCTTCAAGTTTCAGGGATTGGTACATCTATCTACTATATCTAAACCCCTACTGGGATTATTAATCACTACACAGAGCAAAAAGTGGTACGTTTTTCTTCCCTTAAACCGTGTAGGTTTACCTAACAAATATATTTATATTTTCTAATAACATCTATTTGAAAATAACTTCTAAATTAGTACTTAGTTAAAAATTTCTTCCCAAGGAGTAAAAATGTAAGTGGCGAGGGATTAGGGCAGTGATTTGTCAAGACAAATGAAGCCACAGGATAAATCGAATGCATCTTCATGGCCTAGGATATAAAATAAGCTATGAAAAATCAATAGTGACATAAATCAAGAATAGACCACATGTTAAAATAAATTTGAAACTTCTGTATTTGGCAAGTAGCGGTGGGCAACTGATTCAGAATTGTAGGTAATATAGCAATGGTTTGTCTAATTTATAGAGACTCTCTAAATTCAATTTATATAACCCCCTAGAAAATTACAGTACTCTGGAGAAGTTAAAGAGCACGAACACTACAAAATCCAAGCCAAAATGGTTTTTAATGCATACTGGAAAAAGCTTTGGTTTCTTAATGATTCATAATTATCACCTAAAACAACACAGTTTGTCACAGAATTTTATTCATCTTTCAAGTAACTGTAGGGCAGTAATACATCCCTGAGGTTTAACAACAAAAAAAAATTGCTCTTGGCTTTCTTCCTATAATAGGTTCATGGAGTCTTGGAGAGAGAAGCAACAATTTTAGCCTCAAACCTCCCCAACTAAAATCCCTCACCCTGTGTATAAAAATCAAGAATTAATTCTCACTTCATCCTCAAGTCTGAGAGAGTATCAACAAAAAAACACAGTCACAGAAATTCTGGTAATGGATATACACAGAGTGAAAATGGATGAATTTTTAGGAGTAGATGAACACTAATTTGTTTTCTTAAAATAGGAAAATATATCAGGAGTTATTATAAAAAATTAAATTTGCTAATGATGTATAAAGAGCTCTTAGATGTGAACCATATTCCTTCTACAAAAATAGAAATCATTAATCACCATCTCAATTGAGTTACTCATGGTGAGTCATCATTTATGTTGGCCTAATGTGGTCTGGGATAGTCTCACTCATGATTATATTTTCTAGAGGCCCCCAAACCACCCTTTTAAATTGGAAGAGATACACTGAGGGGATAGAGGTAAAGAATGTGATAGGGATCTGTACCACCATAGAACTCCAGTCTATGAGTTATCTAGGACTTACCGAATAAATTAAGTAAAAGTGGCCTCTAACAGAGACACAGCTGAAAACAGCTCATGAAAATCATGATTTTATACAAAACTTCATTAAAAAAGTATGGTTACAATGCAGCTTTATAATATAAGTGACCAGAACTGTTCTTTTCCTGGGAATTTTCCATTGCAAGAAAAGGAAACCATCTCATTTCCCTCTTCTCACATTTACATGTACTCTACATGTACATAAAACATATTACATGTACATTTACACTTATTGCATGTACACGTTTCTTTGAAGAGACATAAGGAACATGCAGAATATCAGTGGGAAAGAAATCTTACAGTACCTAACCTTTGGCAATGAAAACCGGAGAGTTGGTTAGATCATGTTGCTAGGACGACAAAACAGTTTGGGGTAAAGTCTTAGCCCCTTTTTGGTGCAAGGACTAAATAACAAAATTCAGGCTAATTTGCATGCATTGTCTATGTCCTAATCTATGCTTTAAATTACATCTCAAATACCACTGATTCCACAAAAACAGTTTGATGCCTACCTCAGACCATTTGGCCTCCTGCTGTAGTAATATAACTGAATAGTGCCTATTATTTGTCAAACACCATGTGGGGCACATTACATGTCTGTAGTTTCCCTTCACCCCCTTACAATGCTGTAGTCACATTGGCTTTCTCCTCATTATTCCTCAGATATTAACACGGCAGCCACAATCCCACCAAAGCCCTTTCCATCAGCTGTTGCTTCTGTTTGTAAGGTGTTTTCACAAGATATGCACAGGGTAACTCTCACCACCTTCAAGTCTTTCTTCGAACATCACCTTCTCAGTGAACATACCTGACTCCCTCCCTGCCCCCAACCCTCCCGAACACCCAGGTCCTGCTCTACTTATCCTTTTTCTATCTGCTAATTATTATCTGCTAATATACTATCAATTCCCTTATTTACTATGTTTATTATTTATCACTTGTCTCCTCCCTTTAGAATGTAGGCTCCATGAGAGTAGGAATCTTTGCTTAGCTCACTCTTGTATTCCAAGAGCCCACAACAGTATCTGACACATAGAAGGTGTGCAATAAATATTTGGTGAGTGAACAAATGAACATATATCTTTGACCCTCACAACAACCCATAAGATAGGTGTTACCTTTCATTAAAGATAAAAAACAAACCTTATAAAGATCAATAAGTGATCCAAGGTGACACAACCAGGAAGTGCAGAATTACTACTGCATGGTCTTAGGGCACCTACATTATTACACCTACTACTTTGACCTCAAATGTAACCTCAGTTCTATGCATGCCTCATCATTTTCCCTAGGAGTACAGTGTCTGGTGTTCATTAAGTGCTCAGTAAACACAGGAGAGAAAGGAAGGAGAAAGAACAGGTCAAAACCATTATCCATTATCAGCAGTTCTGATTTTCAGAAAGTAAGCTATGAATGGTAACAACAGTAGAGCAAACTAATAGTCCATTTTCCAGCACCACCATCCTTAAGAAAGTAAAGTAGAAGAAGAATCCATCTGTCATAATAAGAGCAGACTACACATTCCCAGTTACCTTAATTCTTCTTTAGAAGAATGATATATTCTTATTCCAGTCTGTGGGTACTAGTCTAGAAAATGACCTGAAATTAATAATACAAGTTTCAAAGTTTGACAGTCTAGAAATCAATGACATGCTTTTACCTAATCTTTCTTTACTTATGTCATTTTTCAGCTTCAGTATGAAGTATGATTCCACTGAAAAAAGTATTTATTAGAAATTATCATGAAGCTAGTTTCTTTGATATTTTCTTTATGTTCCCTCTTCTTACTTTTTAAGGAATACTCAGTCACCACATTAATACACTACTTCTAAACACAGTAGTGCTTATTTGTAGAAATACACACATGTCCCTCATAATCCGGCAACTGTATGCAATATTGCCATATGAGAGGTGACAAAGAATGAACACTTTGATAAAACACTCATGAGAATATTCACATTTCAAAGGTGAATATCTTGCCATTTGAGCAGTGAGAAAAGACAGAAAGTGAATTCTCAAGCATAAATTATCAGGAAAATTCCCACTAGATTTTGGATTTTATATTCCTTGAGAACAGGTTCTTTGTCTTATTCACCTTTGTATTTTTAGAGCTGAGCCAGTGCATGGCACAGAACAAACTTTCAATAAATGTTTATGGAATCAAATCAATATACCACAGGTCTCAACCAGAAATCTCCCTGCTCCAATTAAGCAGTAATATGAAGTATAACAATCTTTTTATCTAATTGGCTCTGTGACTTTTTAACTGGCCAAAACTCTTGTGAGGTTCCCACCAATTATTTGGGTAGAACTAATTATGCTTTTGTATTTTTTTCTGCATTGGATTAATACCATCAACACACTATAAAAATTTGTATATTCTTCTAACTCTTTCTCTCCCTATTTCTTGAAAATGGGTACTATATGTTCTGGTGTGCACCACATTGAATAGAATATTTAAGGCTTGTAAAGTTCCAGAACTACTGTCATTTGTAGAAGAAATCTAATGAAGAAACACCAAAGCAAGAAATGGAATTCTTAGGGGGTGTAGGCTTTTACTCTTTCCCAGGAGAAATTTTTGGGGTTACAAATCCCATGAAAATTTACACATGATATTGAAACAAGTGAAGGCAGTAAAAGTAAAGGTGGCATTATCTCCTGAGCTCCTAAGCTCCCAAGAGCCATGTACTATTCTGTCTGTATCCCAATGTTGGACCCATGGCAGGTCCTCAACTGGTGTTGAAGCAAAAGTATATATAAATGGGGAAAAATGTTATTCCAAAAGTTATTTATAAAGGTTAGCTGTTTATGGAAGTACCAACAGTTTGGTACAATCAGTACATAATAGTAGTACTAAATCCTTTTTTATTGAACACTTATCTGATGTCAGGTACTATGAAAGCATTTGTGTACATTATCTCATTTAATCTTAAGTTGCAACTTCAATGAAAGAAAGGCATTATAATGCCCACTTGACAAATGAGGAAACTGTAGCTTAGAAATAAGCAACTTGCCCACAGTCACTCGCCCAGTAACTGGTAAAGCCAGGCTTTGAATCCAAGTGTGGCTGATGTTCAGTTCATGTTCTTTACCACAGCAACACCTGATTGATGGGGGGACACTACTGAAAGGAAGACACAGCTAAAAAGGTCAATACGTTTCTTGAGCCTCCAAATTCCTTAATGTTATTTTTTATAACATGTCAAAAATTTGGCTTCTTCCTAAGGCCACTGCTTTGTTTTATTAGAAAAACAATCCTGACGTGAGAAGTAATTAACTTCAGGGGAAAGCCCTGCTTCAATGAAGCCTTTTTATTAGAACACTAAAACAATTAAGTTTATTGTACCACCGAGGTGCCTCTTCTATTTTTCTGAAGAGAAAAAATCTTTCCCCACCGCCATATAAAAACTCTGGATTCTGCTCTGAAAACCTCTGGGCCAGAAAACACGACTAATGGGATTTGAGAACACAGAGAAAGAAGCTCTGGAACTGAAAGGTTTGATTAGAGAGGAGAGAAGCACAACTCGACAGAGGGTCACACCAATATGCTTTCAGTGTGGCACAGGTGCAAATAAATGCTGAGCCTCAGAAAACAGTCTTCTCTTCCTTTAGGGCTCTCGATCCCAACAGACGACTGACAATTCAACTGTAAGGGAAGAGGTCCACACGAAGGTAAAAATAACAGAGCCCACATTATACAGTGAGGAAATTTTCTATCCACTTAATCACTGAGAAGAATCCTGAAAGATCTAGAAGCAACTCATATGGGAGGTAATGTGGCTCATTTTCTAGAAATCTGAGAAATTAGGGTTTGAGGATTAACACCAATAAAATGGGAATACAGAGTAGCATAAAAACTGGAGCCTACCCTACAGCTTAAAATATGTTTAACTGCCACGAAAGAAGTTACACTTTGTTTTGCCATAGTCAGCATAAGATCTGCTTTACTCCTGTTACCGAGCTTTACATTGTCACATAGCTTCTTTTGTTCCACACTGAATGTGCTAATATTTTTGATGAGACTGGGCTCTGTTCATCTCATTGCAAGACCAGAAATCATCCACTTACTACGGCCTATTCAGACTTATCCTTAGAGAGGGACAAGAGGGCAAAAAGAAATATTTACTTTTTGTATTGTCTGAAATACAGTGCTTGCTGAAAATATCAGTGCATTCATACAAGTGCTGATAGTTAATGATGTGATATCAACTGAAATCCATATACCTCTTTAACAGTAAATTCTGACCTGAAGACTGAAAATGTTCTGTGAATGAGAAATTTATCTGCATCAAAATCCAGTGTAATACCAGGGATAAAATCCTTCCTAACTGTACAAGTAAAATCCTGCTTAATACTTGCTCTGACTATTTACTGGAAATGAGAGGAGGGAAGAATTTCTTCAGTACGCCTGCTTGAAAATGGACCAAGCTCTCTGACGTGGTGCTCTCTCATTGACCCACTTCCACAAATTCATTTAACTACTTGGACTTCTTCCTCTTAATTCTTAAAATCCAAAGCATTCCCCACATTATTCTTAATCTTAACATTCCTATAGCTCTTTTCTTTTAATGCCTAATTGCTTTTCCACTGAAATTCCTCTCAAAAGACCCAACTGGAATCCAATTACTACAAGAAGCATCATATTAACAGTGAAGGATTCAGTTCCTAATCTTTCTATCGTAAAAGGGGAATACTTTTCAGCATAAGGCAGGCCATTTAACCTTTCTTTTCCTCTGTTTTCCCATCTGTGTAAGAGAGCAAAGTGAAGTGCCATGGCTGAGAGTATGGCTTTGCCATCAGACTAACCTACATTCTAATCCTTACTAGATGTGCGATTTGAGGTACATCCTCTTCATCTGATTTCCCTCACCTGAGAAATGTTAAAAGTAATATTAAATTATAAACAAATTTAAATGAGAAAGTGTTTGTGAAAGCTTAGTAAACTTAAAAGTGATTGACAAATAAATGACAGTTACATTGCCTGGTTCTGTGTCCTATTAAGAGGAAGCTATTTCTACAATGTTGGGGTAAAGGAGGTTTTATTAAGAATGCCTCAAAATCCAGAAGAATCCATTAAAAAATTTGTTTGATCACATAAAAATTTTTAAATGTTCATGGCAAATAATAAATAGACAAATCATATATATACTACTAAACAAGGTAGAAGAAGTAACCCCTGACTGGAAAAAAAATATTTGCAACACATAGGATGAACAAAAGACTAATATCCTTAATATGTAAAAAAAAAAAAAAAAAAAAAAAAAAAAAA
>NC_041224.1:144356640-144378242 GCF_002837175.3 Physeter macrocephalus
GTCCGGAGCCTGTGCTCCGCAACGGGAGAGGCCACAACAGAGAGAGGCCCGCATACCACCAAAAAAAAAAAAAAAAAAAAAAAAAAAAGATAACAAAAATCAATAAAAAGGAAACCACAGACTAGCAAAAACAATGGATAGATGACATTAATAGTTACATAATTTGCAACACATATATATAAATGGTCAATAAGCATAATAAATACATTCAACCCCACTAATCATTGAAGTATCAGAAATAAAGACAAAATTTTTTTTCAACTATCAAACAGGCAAAGATATTTTAAAATAGACAAAATCAACAATAGAAAGAAACAAAAGAAATGGGCACACTAAAAATATATTGGTAGAGTGTTAAGTTGTTACAACCTTTCAGGTTTGGCACTATATAACCCCCGCAAAATATGAATGTCCTTTGTGCCAACAATTCCACTTCCACTCCCCAAAAGGCAACTGTTGACATACCAGAAGATTTGTGGAAATCATGTTTATAATAAGATTGTTTATAATGTAAACATTGGAAGTAATCTAAATGTTCATCAATATGGGACTGCTTAAATACATTATGTTACAGCCAAACAAAGCAGTATCACATAACCATTCTAAAACATGGTATACCAAAAAAAAAAAAAAAAATGGTATATACTTATAGTCACTGCCACAGAAGACATCCCTAAAACACTGAGAGCATACGAATAGGTTACAAAATAATATGTATAGTATTGTCTTACTTACAAAAAAGCTATAGGTACCTGTACATGGAGAAATTTCAGAAAGTGTATTCACCCAAATACCTTTAGGTAGTAGGACTTCAGGTGATATGATCTCTCATTTGTATTTTCTGTATTATTTCAATTGTCTTCAAAAGTATGTATTATTTTTATAACCAGAAAAAAATGAAGCTATTTTCATCTTATTAGCGAACAAATATAGCTCCTTCCCTAGAGATGATTATTTTAATAACAATGTAACTGCTCTAGGGTTTTTGTTTTTCTGTATGCTTTATAAGGTTAAAAAATCATTCTGGGATGCACAGGGATGAAAAGGAAAACATAAAAAGAAATTACAGTATTGCTGAGATTATTAAACTGAGAGCATCTCACATCCTAGGCTAGAGTAAAACTGCCTAACCAAGTCCCATGACTTACAACCTGGGTGGCTTTCAACAAGTTACTCCATCTGTCTTTGCTCTGTTTCTCTCCCCTGTAAAATATGGGCAATAATATCACTTAACCAAGAAAATTATTATGGGGATGAAATGAGTCAAATTATGTAAAGCACTTAGATTCATACCTGACATCCTAAAAAAATGTTAGCTGTTCACTGTAAAATGAGATACTGTAAAGAATCATCCTTCCCTGTCATGGAAGTACATTAAATATTTACTATTGTTATCATCTACCTGCTCATCATGCGTCACCTAAGGACACTGTGAGAGGATGAATCATTTTCTCTGTCTCAGAATACCGAGGGTCAAACAGTCTATTGAACGTGATGAAATTTAAATATAATATCTCCAAACCAAAAGTAGAGAGGTCAATGAAGGCTTAGGAAGGTAGACCAGACAGCCAAGGTCCCAGGGTATCTAAGGGTGTCCAATTTTGGCAAGATGATATTAGTTACTTTAACAAACCAATAAACTCCTATATAAAACTATTACTAATACCTTGCATTTACACAGTGCATGACAGTTTTCAGGGAGCTTGCCCATCTCCATAATTGGTTGGCAGTGTTTCTGATCACTGTGCCAGTGCAATAGGGAAATACAGACTGATGCTTGACCAGCACTTTAGGACACTGACTCCCACTGGGGCTAGTGGTACAGGGGAGCTGGCGGTCTAGGAAGAACTTGGTGGAGAGAAATGTGGAAGAGAAGGCAGATGATAGGAAGAGTAGCCAGGACACTCAGTGTGTGTGCGTAGCAGCAATAGGGCAGGACCCCCCAGAGAATATTTTATATCATCTCTGGAACTGCTCTAGTGAACTTTGGAAAACTTACTCTGAGTGCAGTAAAGAAAACGGGAAGAACCGAGTCTCTCAAGTTAAAGCAGGGATGGAGGGGTGGGGGTCAATTTGTTCATTCATTTATTCCAATGTACAGAGCACTTTAAGTGCCAGATTACAGTGAGGTACAAAACCCTCATGGATCATCCAGTGTGGTGCCTGCCTGCTCACCTCCCCTACCCCTCTTCCAGTTCCAGGCTGACCCCTCAGAACTCTTCGACTCTCCAGTGCAACTCAAAAACCACTGGACTCAGTGTTGTTTTGTGTTTTGAAAAAATTCATCACAATAAACTTATTTAGGTTATGTTCCCAAGAAATTAAAATTAGTCTTGAAAATAAGATTCAGTAAACATGAAATCTGAAACACCAATAAATTATTCAAAGCTGTTAGTTTCTTAAAAATAATTTCACTTCCCTCCCTCTCCCAACAATTTATAATAATTTATCTCATTAGGAACTCAGTTCTGAATGTATAAAATAAGAAAGAAAAATGCTGTCTGAAAATTTAAAAAACAGAGATGCATTACCAAAACTCCCTAAATCAGAGGTTATGCACTCACTTATAAATTTATGAACATTCTCATTACACAAAAGAAATCATGCAAACTATGAAAGAGCTTTTTGTTTCAATAAAGCAATTAAGTGCATTAATTGTTTGGTGTTACCACTTAAAGGCAGCACAATTAATTTGTCATTCTACCAATTCCTGTATGCTTTTGTTTGGCTCTCTATCTTTAGCTATCTCAAAGCGCTTTCCCAAACATTTATTTTATTTTTATCCTTTGTTGTGGAGCTGCAAAACACATTTTGTAGCAGACTAGAGAGGCTGACATTAGTTCAGCAACAAAAAACGGTCAAATGTGGCTCAGCGTGTTTCGTAATTAAACACATCTGCAAGGACGTAGGGCTCCATTTTCACTCTCTTGCTACCAAAAATCTGCTCATTAATCCAAAGCAAATCAAAAATAGGATCTTAAAAACCTATCATTTCTATGAATAAATGGAAGATAAATTAAGCTTGTTCTTTAAAACACAGGTAAGTATGATTTGTGTTTTCATGACTTTGTGGATAGAATTTCAAAACCCTAACTGATATGTAGTGTCTGACAGACCATTAGTAAGGAGAAGAAAATGCTTCAGCTCATACCTAGAAATTGAAAGCCGTGGAGAAAAGTTTAGAGACAATTCCAGCCTGGTCTGACGAAGTTTTGCGTCATCAACATCCTGGGAAATCTCCAAAAAGCCACATGATTTTTCATGACCACAAATGACTCTCTAGAGCCACACAGCTCTGGACACAGGAAGAGCAGACAACCACCCTGGGGAAAGCATCACACCAGACAACCACACAGAAACAGCTCTGCACCGTCTCACTGGCTGTTCTCGAGGCCTTCAGTGGATCAGGACCGACCTGTCCCTCAGTGTCCACCAGGCTGGTTATGACCTGATTTCAGGATGGGCAAGAACAGATTCTTTCACCTGTCAGCCTTCTGGGCCCAGATATGATGAATAAAATACATCTTGACTTGCCTCCTTTTGACAGAGACAGACACATAGGGGCTGGATTTTGAGTATTATGAGAATATCAACAATAATTTTTTTGTGCTTAAAAGTTTAAAACAAAACATATTCATTATGCATTCTTTCATCTGACCTCATAACAACACTATGACACACATAGGACTGTATGATTATATCTATAACCAAGGCTCTTTTTCTGGTTTATTCCAAGAGACAATGATGAAGAGGACATACATTCTGAGTTCCACCTTACATGAGTGCATTCAGGTATCTAAATTTACTTCTTCCATATTCAACTTCATAGGGCAGTTTTTCTTTGATATCCCTGAGGTTTGGAGAGCAGGAAGAGGATTCTATTTCATTTTGTATCCTTAGGCTCAGATATCTATATTTATATCTATACCTATCTCTATTAGATAGATAGATAGATAGGCAGATAGATAAAAAAAGACAGCCAGACAAAGATAAATATATCTCTGGTATTAAGGTATTAAGGCACTGTGGACACACATAAATTTGTATTACATAGTGGATATACATAAATATGAAATTTGTCAAATAAGTGTTTGATTAATAGATGAATGAAGACGTAGAAATTCTTTCTTTTCAGTTAAGCAAAGTGTAATGAGAAGAAAAAAAAAAAACCACATTCTCAACACAATAAGGATGGGCTGACCTGGGTCTCTGGACGACATTTTTTTGGTTAACTTGAAAACCTAGCACCAAGAATGAGAGAGAATACCACATAAATTACTCTGTGTTTAACTAAAAAACATATGCTTCCCTATCCCACTTCAAAACTAATTAAGGCACATATTCATTTTAAATCAAAAATAAACCGCAAAAGGTTTAAAACAAACTAATGTACGACATTAAACCATATGGGCTTTCTTTTGTGTAACTATAGCTTGCATATTAAACTGTTCATCTAAATGTTTCTTCTTTCTTTTTGAAAATTCTCCACAAGTACACTGTTTTATTTTTTCTCCTGAGTACCATAATGAATATCCTTCAACATTAGTGTCAGCCTAAAATATATATTTATATATAATAAGATACATAATGTTACATAGGATATACATATAGATAATACAGATATTACACATTCATTCTACATCTCACAGGTAGAAGATAGAGAAATTAAAGTATTAACCAACCCCTCCATTGCCCCTGGCACATACACCTGGTGTCTTTAAACCATTAAATTCCCAGTGAGTAGCCATTCTCTTTCGTTCGTATGTTATAGGGATGGTCCACAGTCTGGACCACATAGCCACAGTGCAGCCTATAATCAACCCTTGTAGACATAATTCTGGAATCTGAAGTTAGATTTCCAATTATGGATTTCCAGAGACTACGAATAATTGTTTAAAGTTTTAGTGCTTTCTGACAAAATATTAAAGAAAGAAAAGCCCATATTAAGAAAAATAAAATCTGGAAGAATCAGAGAAAAGACCTCACAGGTACTGACTTTTTCGTTGTTGTTAATGCATAAACCAGAGAAAGAGATAAGCTCTTCTTGCCACTACAGGCTTACAAAGGCTTTAAAAATTACAAACGCTACATATTGATCAATACCGGATGAATGTTTCATAAATCCTGGAATACCATAGAGTAAACATTTCAAAGTGTTTCAGGCAGGAAATATTGCAAGTAATTAGTACAGAAGGAAAATAAGGGGGTGAAAGGAGAGAAAAGGATGCAAGGAAGGCAAGAAAGATAGGCTTGCCTCAGCAACTCAACCTTTAATTCTAGGAAGTTAAAGTAATTCAATGCAAAAGAGCCTGATAAGCTAGGAGTACATCTTCATAGCTGTTCTGTTATGAAACTTTTAGATGCTCTTCAGCACAAAGTACTATGTTGGATTCAGTTAAAGAAGCTGCCAGTATTTCAAAGCCTAAATGGAGAGTTATTGCTATGCAGACAGTAAACTAGATTGTTAAGAGATCTAAAGTCCCCAAAGAACTAATGTTTGAAAAAATGCTGAGAATAAATAGTAGAAAGAAAGCAGAGCTCCACTATGTTAGTCTGTCTGGGTTGCCATAACAATATACCATAGACTGGGTGGCTTAAACAACAAAAATTTATTTTCTCATAGTTCTAGAGACTGGTAGTTAAGGCTCCAGCATAGGGTTCTGGTAAGAGCTTTCTTCCTGGCTTCCAGCAGTCCGCCTTTTGCTGTGTCCTCACATGGTGGAGAAAGAGCTCTGTTGCCTCTTCCTCTTCTTATAAAGGCACAAGTTCTATTAGATCAGGGCTTCGTGCTATGACTTCATTTAACTTCAGTTAACCTTAATCAACTCCTTAACGGCCTTATCGCCAACACAGTCACTTGGAGGTTAGGGCTTCAACATATGTGTTTTGGGGAGAAACAATTCAGTCCATAGTACCTGCTTCTTGGGTTGGAGGTCAATGATAATGGATGACACAAAGGATACACAAGTCCTTGACCCTGCTTGGCCTGTCCTCTACTTCAGGCAGAATGATATTCAGACTAGGGTATAGATTATAAAGAGCACTGCTAAGAGAAGACATAAACCCAACAGGAGACAAACTGACTAAAAAAGAAAGCAAAACATCAATAGCTCTAAAAGAGTTGACGTGTTCTGGCCCCATCAGATTTCATCCCGAGACACTGTGGAGAACTTGCCAAAGAGAAAACAGTGCTCTTGTCACAGATGTTTGAGGAAAAGAGAGGTTCCATCAAGATCACCAGTGACCTCCAGACTGAAAAATTCAATGATCAATTCCCAGGTGTCGTTCTGTCTGACTTGTAAGTGGCACTTGCCACGGATGCAAACTCATCTTTCCTTGCCCTCAGGACATTTTACTTCTAGATTTCTTCCTACCTCCAAAGCAGCCTTTCCCATCTCTTTGCTGGTTTCACCTTGTCTTACTGACCACTAAATATTTGAATGCCCCAGGGCTTAGTTCTTAGACCGCTTCTCTATCTACATTAAATCCTGCGGAGTTCAACCAGTCTCACCCAGACTTTAAATATCAGCTCGATACCAACAATTCTCAAATGTATATGTTTCCAGCCAGAATCTCTCCCCTGAAAACCAGACTTCTCACCCAACTGCCTATTAGACATCTTATATGTCTAACAAACATCCCAAACTTATATCTTATCAAAATTTAACTCCTAATTCTACATCTTGCTCAAAAAAAAAAAAAAACCTTTCTGCTTTCCCCATAATCATCTCCATCTCTACCTGTGCAGAGAACCCAAAACAAAAATAAATAACTTGGCATCCTCCTTAATTTCTCTCTTCCTTTTACAGCCCACATCAACAGATGAGTGGATAAAGAAGATGTGGAGATATATATATATATATAATACATACATACATATATATATACATACATACATATACATACAATGGAATATCCACCATAAAGAAGAATGAAATCCTGCTATTTGCAGCAACATGGGTGGAACTAGAGAATATTGTGCTTAGTGAAATAAGTCAGACAGAGAAAGACAAATACTGTATGATATCACTTATATGTGGAATCTAAAAAAAAAAAAATGAATATATATGCAAAACATAAACAGACTCACAGATATAGAAAACAAACTAGTGGTTACCAAAGGGGAGAGGGAAGGTGGGAGAAACAAATCAGGAGTTTGGTATTAAGAGTAGTTTATACAAACTACTATGTATAAAATAGATAAGCAATAAGGATGTATTGTATGGCACAGGGGATTCTAGCCATCATCTTGTAATAACTTTTGATGGAGTATAATCTGCAAAAATACTGAATCACTATACTGGCACACTTAAAGTTTAATATAATATTGTAAAACAACTATACTTTAATTTAAAAATGTACCACGTCTGATTTTCAAAATATAACTAGGACCTACCCACTGCCCTCTATCTCCACTGCTACTATCTTTATCCAAGCCACCATCAACTCTCACTAAAATTACTGCAAGAATTTCCCTGAATTGTCTCTTCCATCCCTTGTCACCTAGAGTTAACTTTCAACACAGTGGCCAGAGTGATCCTGTTAAAATGCAAATTCATGTCATTGTCTGCTCAGAACACTCTTGAGGTTCCCGTCCACAAAATAACATAGTCTCCATGGCTCTGAATGATCAGGTCCCATTACCTTTCTGACCTCATCCCACACCATTTTCTCCCTTCTTCATTCCAGAAATTCTGGCTACTTGATTTATAATGAGGACACAGCCTTTAATCATAATGCCTTTAAAGTTTACTTTTTACCACTAATCAGGCTTCTCTTGATTAAAATTTATGTATTCAAAGTTCTATCTGACAACAGAAAAGCTCCACATAACACAATAGTGAAATATTTCATTTTTACTCCTGCTCAGCTGGTAGGCCTGTACTCTATAAACCTATTTAGGACTTCAGACTCAAGCCAAATATTTTAAAGGTAGTGCTCATATAACAATGTTCACAAGATAGAGCTTCACAGGAATCCCAGTGATTTTCACTGCAAAGCAGCTTTCATCAAAGGCACATGTGTTCCCATCCCACAATGACTGCCTCAGTGAAGTATTCCAGCTGACAGTGTTTCAGAGCAAATACAAACTGAGAAACACCTATAACAGGTTTATCAACAAAATCCAAACATCACTGTGCTGAATTCACTGTGGACTATAGAATGCTGTTTATTAAAGGCTGATAGAAGAGGAATTTAGCCCTGATTGACTTAAATTTAGGGTTACCAAAGGGGAGAGGGAAGGTGGGAGAAACAAATCAGGAGTTTGGTATTAAGAGTAGTTTATACAAACTACTATGTATAAAATAGATAAGCAATAAGGATGTATTGTATGGCACAGGGGATTCTAGCCATCATCTTGTAATAACTTTTGATGGAGTATAATCTGCAAAAATACTGAATCACTATACTGGCACACTTAAAGTTTAATATAATATTGTAAAACAACTATACTTTAATTTAAAAATGTACCACGTCTGATTTTCAAAATATAACTAGGACCTACCCACTGCCCTCTATCTCCACTGCTACTATCTTTATCCAAGCCACCATCAACTCTCACTAAAATTACTGCAAGAATTTCCCTGAATTGTCTCTTCCATCCCTTGTCACCTAGAGTTAACTTTCAACACAGTGGCCAGAGTGATCCTGTTAAAATGCAAATTCATGTCATTGTCTGCTCAGAACACTCTTGAGGTTCCCGTCCACAAAATAACATAGTCTCCATGGCTCTGAATGATCAGGTCCCATTACCTTTCTGACCTCATCCCACACCATTTTCTCCCTTCTTCATTCCAGAAATTCTGGCTACTTGATTTATAATGAGGACACAGCCTTTAATCATAATGCCTTTAAAGTTTACTTTTTACCACTAATCAGGCTTCTCTTGATTAAAATTTATGTATTCAAAGTTCTATCTGACAACAGAAAAGCTCCACATAACACAATAGTGAAATATTTCATTTTTACTCCTGCTCAGCTGGTAGGCCTGTACTCTATAAACCTATTTAGGACTTCAGACTCAAGCCAAATATTTTAAAGGTAGTGCTCATATAACAATGTTCACAAGATAGAGCTTCACAGGAATCCCAGTGATTTTCACTGCAAAGCAGCTTTCATCAAAGGCACATGTGTTCCCATCCCACAATGACTGCCTCAGTGAAGTATTCCAGCTGACAGTGTTTCAGAGCAAATACAAACTGAGAAACACCTATAACAGGTTTATCAACAAAATCCAAACATCACTGTGCTGAATTCACTGTGGACTATAGAATGCTGTTTATTAAAGGCTGATAGAAGAGGAATTTAGCCCTGATTGACTTAAATTTAGGCCATAGTACTGAGAGTGGTTTTTCCTTTCACCCCTTTATTGCCAACCACTTCTAGTCCTAAGAGTATAACAGAATCCTGACTTTAAGAAATTGAATATATTTTGGTCTGGCTTCATCCATGATACTGATAAATTTTATGCCTCCCTTTAATTCTAAAGTATAAACCTACTTGAAAAGGTTAGACCTCCCCCCACCCAATTCAATCTAGCTAATGACAGAGTATTTGATCATTTTTACAGTGTCATTCTATATATTTAAGGGATTGGAAAAAGATGCTCTGCTGGAGATGGGCTTGAGGACTAATGTAGTATAAGAGAAAGCTTGGCTCTAAAGAATACAGGGGGAAAGAATGCCAGAGAGAATGACTGAGCAGAGATTGTCACAACAGCACAGGACTTCCAAAGATCAGGGACCATAGAGCATAGCTGAGAGGCCAAGCAGACAGTGGAGTAGACTTACAGGTTAAGTAGACAGATATTATAGCAGTGGACTTCTGATGGGTTTAGTAAGGATGGTATATTCCCTACTAACCAAGTAGCTTGAGACAAATGGTAAATAGCAGTGAAAATTTTTAGATCAAGAGCTGTATAAATCTGGATAATAAACAAAGGAAAGAGAAGTAAGAACCAGCGTAACTGAGAGAACCATGCAATAAGACAGAAAGGCTCAGCCAATATGGTCAATATGGAGGATTGTCCACATGCACGTGCCTCTGCTTTTTCTCAAAACTCCACAAAAAATACAGTAAATGGATTTTTTAAACTATGATGCTACAAGGACAAAGAAAATAGGAGAACACACAACAACGAAAACTTCTGAAACCAGGAAAGCATAGGACAAGTAGTAGGACAAGTAGTAACTGACTTAGCAGATCCAAGAAAACTGAATCTTAAACCAGCAGAGGGAAAGCCAAGAACCAAACTGATCTGCAGTACAGAACCTCCAAATATCCCAGGAATTGCTACCATCAGATACTTCTGGAAGTGAGGGGGCAAAAGGGAGCTGAAAATGGAGGATTTGTTGAAAGTCTGTTCAAAAAGTAGATGGATATCCATCTCCCAGATGCCTTCTTAATTCCACAGAGCTGGGCAATTGTCCATTTCACACCTCAGCTGAAAACTAGGGAGAGTCTCAAGTAGGGGTAGCATGCTGAAATCAGGGGTTTATTTGAAAGTGTACAAACTGAATGTCAAACCCCTAGCTCTATTTCCACATTCAGCTCCCAGAAAGCTGGAAGCAAGGAATATTCAGACTAGAAATTGGAAAAATTCCTCTCTGGGAAAATGGGCAGCCCAACAGAAATGAAGTAAAAAATAGTGATGTTGAGTATTCCCCACAAAATGACGCAATCAGATCTCCCTACATTAAGGTCACGGTCACAAATTCAGCCATGAAAAGAAAGCCAGGATTCCCAGACATCTGCATAAAGCCTCCAAAATGAGAAACAGAGACTAAAACCAACAAACCAAAAATCAACTTAAAGGAAACAGAGACTATGTGAGGATATGAAAACTGTATATAAACTCTCTTACATCCTCAGAGAGAAAAGAGGAGATTTTGAAGTTATGAAACAAAAACAGCATGTTATAAGAAGGAACAAAGATAAAGCTCGAGAGCTCTTGGAAATTAACACAGGCTGCTAGAAAAAAAAATTCAATAGAAAGATTAGAAAATGAGCTTGAGGAAAACTTCTAGACCATAGAGTGAAAAAAAAAAAGACAAAATTACAGAAAATCATAGAAAGAGGATAAGAAAATTAGAAAATCAATCCAGAAGACTCAACTTCCAAACAGTAGGAGTTTCCATAAAGATAAGAAAAAGGAGGAACTGTCAAGAAAATAACTCAAGAAAATTTCCCAGGAGTGAAAAATAGGTATATCCAAATGATGAAACATGCCCATTGAGAATCTAGAAAAGTGGATGAAAACAGAACTAAAGAAAAAGATATCACCATAGTACTTCCTAATACTGGGTACCAAAAGATTTTAAAGGTTTCCAGAAAGTAAGAAGAGAGAAAAATATATTATTTACAAGCATCAAGATTTGAATCGATCTGACACCAAAAGCAAAAGCAATAAAAGCAAAAATAAGCAAGTGGGACTACAACAAAATAAAAATCTTCTGACCAGCAAAGGAAACCATCAACAAAATGAAAATGCAACCTATTGAATGGCAGAAAATATTTGCAACTCAGATATCTTTTAAGGGGTTAATATTCAAAATGTATAAAGAGCTCATACAACTCAACTGCAAAAAAAAATTCAATTTAAATATGGGGCAGAAGATCTGAATAGACATTTTTCCAAAGAAGACATATAAATGGCCAACAGGTACATGAAAAGATGCTCAACATCACTAATCATCAGGAAAATGCAAATTAAAAACACAATGAGATATCACCTCACACCAGTTAGAATGGCAATTACAAAGAAGTCAAGAAATAACAAGTGTTGGTGAGGATGTGGAGAAAAGAGAATCATTGTGCACTGTTGGTGGGGATGAAATTGGTGCAGCCACTATGGAAAACAGTACAAATATTCCTCAAAAAATTAAAAACAGAAGTACCAGATGATCTAGCCATTCCACTTTTGGGTGTTTATCTGAAGAAAATAAGAACACTAACTGGAAAAGATATATGCATCCCCATGTTCATTGTAGCATTATTTACAATAGCCAAGATATAGAAACAAACCTTAGTGCCCATCAATGGACAAATGGAGAAAGAAAATGTGGTATATATAGATATATGTATTAGAATATTATTCAACCATGAAAAAATGACATCCTGCCAAAAAAAACAGAAACAAAAAATGGAGAAACCAAGCTCACAGATACAGATAATAGGTTGGTTGGTGCAGTTGTCAGAGACATTGGGTAAGGGGTGGGAGAACTGGGTGAAGGGAGTCAAAAGGTACAAACTTCTAGTTATAAAATAAGTCATGGTGATGTAATGTACAGCGTGGTGACTATAATATCATATTGCATATTTGAAAGTTGCTAACAGAGAAGATGTTAAAAGTTCTCATCACAAGAAATAAAATTTTTTGTAACTATGTAAGGTAATGGATGTTAACTAGACTAATTGTGATGATCATTTCACAATGTATACAAATAGCAAATCATTATGTTATACACCTGAAACTAATAAAAATGTTATAGGCCATTATACCTCAATTTAAAAAATAAAAATAAAAAGACTTGACTGGAATCAGTCTTCTGAATAGTTCCATTCAAAATTCAAAGGCTGAATGACCCAAAATTCTGACATAAAATCATTTCTAACCTTTAAATCTCTACCTAGATGAACTCTCAATTAAGTGTAAGGATAAATGAAAGCCATTTTAAAACATGTATAATCCTCCCCCCGCCCAAATAGCTTTTATCTATCCTTTCTCTGAAGGCTAATATTGTAAGAGTTGTTTCTTGAAAACAGACATAGAAAACAAGGAGTCCATAAAAGAGAAAGGCAAAGGGAATCCTGAAGATCACGGATGAAGGGAGGTATCAGGCTGAGAGCTGTGGATCAGACTCCAGAGATTAGGTCAGAATAGTCAGAAAGCTCCAAGAAAAGTGCCTCCAAAGACAAGATGTTGATCCCTACCTAATATGAGCATATTGAGAAAGAGCTACACAATACAGGAGATTTTGGAAATGAAATAAAGAGAAGCACATGGAAAACTAAGAAAAAATTTTGATGACCATAATTACCCTGGGGAAAACCAAATGTGGCATGGGAAAATAATGATAGAATACCACACAACTCAGATAGAAATACTGTTTGCAAGTCATAAAAATGAACACAGACTATTGATTCAATCAAAAGCATGATCTAAATATACTGAGAAGATAGAAAACTGGAAATGTATATATGTGTATGAAGTGGTGGTTAAGGGACAGGGAGCATTTTCCAAAGATGTAAGTCAATAGCTAATGACTGAAACTGAAACTCCTCTCCAATAATCATGGTATTTAGAGGAAAAAAAGATAAATATTACCCCAAAAGTAAAAATATTTTAAAGTAGTCTCTGGGAAATGGGAAAAGGTGTGGAGAAAAGTAAACCTCTATTTTTCAAAATAAACCTTAAAGTACTATTTGACTCTTTATGTGTATGTACTACTTTGATGTAAAAATTAAATTAAGAAAAAAACAAAACAGGCAGATAATCTGAATTACCTTGCAAATTAAAAAGAAGCCAGGAACACCAGAGGTTCAGAAAGTATTTGGGATTTCCATCCCTTCCTCTGTGTGACTTGGGTTCTTTCTTGTTTATCTCAGCTGTCTTGTCTGGTGCTGTCATATTAACCAACTTCCATTACAGTCACTTTTTTCCCTCTGGGAATTTCTCTCTAATGACTAAACTAACAGTTAGAGTCACACAGCTATAGGAAGCCTCTCACCAAACATCAAAATCCAGTAAAATCTTTCTTTGGGTGAATGGAAACACTTGCCGTTATCTTAACTTGTTTTAAGATGCATATTTCTCTAAAATACACTTATATGATTTTCTTTCTTTAGCAAACAAAAACCAAAAAATGATTATCTCTGCTTCTGACCTAAGTTGAAAGACTCCTAACCTTATGTTGCCTCTATAGAACAGAATATTCAAACTTTATCATCAAATTCTGTCTATGGTACAAATGGTTGTTTCCAAACCACTTAAATTCCCAGGTGGTTTCCTTCTATAAGCAATGAAAAGAAAGAGATTGGGAGTGCGGCAAATTCATTCACTTATGCCAGAAACTCACTTATGATTGAGGATGAGGAACACGTGAGATTGTGTGTGTGTGTGTGTGCACACACACCTACATACACACACACACAGTATTTTCGTCCCTCTAATCCCTTGCTCTTCCTAATGGCCCCTCTGCCATCCTCCCACTGAAACAGTGGCAGTCACTTTTCAAGGGAAGTGTAAATACAGCTGAGAACAAAGAAAGCAGCATAGCTTTGAATTTCAAATTAGACATTTTTCAATCCCATAGCCAAAACAATAATCTTGAAAGCATAGATTTCCTTTGCAAGTGCCAGGCCCCTGAGATAGCAAATGGCTTTTTTGTTGTTATTCTTATTGTGCTTTGTTTTTACTGTTAAATCTTAGCTCTTTTCCCAGAAAACATAGGGTCAGAGGAAGGGGCAGTGAAACCTAGGTGGGCAGAATGGAAAGAAATGTAGGTGAAAAAAAGAAACCTAAAATAGGTTGAGGGGAAATTTGAAAACAACAGAGAATTGTATCTTACTTCCCATCCAGAATTCTGGGACATGACAGAAACAGAGTGACAGGTACAACCACAGGACAGATGCAGCATCAAAGGGCACTTTGAAAGGTAGAAAAGAGTAGGGGGGTGTGGGTCACAAACTAAGTGAGCTCTGTTACAGAAAACTGAAGTCAATCACATATTCATATATCTAAGTTTTACTGTATATCTATTTAAACCCAACACTAAAATCTCAGTTCTGGAGAACGAGAATGGTTTTGCTTTGCTCTTAATTTACAACTTTTCACATATGGAGTACCAAAATCCATTCATTCATTTCTAAAGAATTTGTTGAGCACCTACTATGTTCCTGTTACACCAGAGATACAGAGTTGAATCAAACAGACAAGCTCTCTGTCTTCCTGGCTCCCATTCTAGCTGGAGAGACAAGCAGTAAATATATAAAGAATCAAAAAATATAATTACAGACCATAATAAAGGGATAATGGGATATAAATAAAGGGCAGGGATACTTTAGACAGGCTTTGGAAGGAGGTTCTCATGGCAGGAAACCAGAGAAAGGGGGCATGAATCATCAATCCCTGATTATTTTCCCACCATAGAGGTAGGAAGAAAAAAATATCCTTCTGGAAGAGTCTCTTCCCTCTTGACATCATCACCGTAGCTCCTTTCCCCCTGCCTGCCAAGCAGCACCCCATGCTCCAAATGCTTTCTCCACCCTCCTTTGAAATCTCAGCATCTCTTTTCTCTTCATTGTGACATGGAGCTAGTTTGTCAGCATAGCACATATCTGTGCTGACATGCTGATGGGGGATAGAGACTTCCACCTTTCAGAGAACAAAATGACAGTTTCACAGGGGTCTTCTGGAGCGAAGGACGTGCAAAGCAGGGATCATCAGGTGAAGTGATCAGGGATATATCTGAAAGATGGCTGGCTCCCTTAAATCACTCCTGGTAGGGAGACACTGCTCAGCCTATCAGGAGAGCTGCCCTTGATCTTTCAATAATTTGTTGCCAGTATCACAGTGTTCAATATTTAAGAGACAGAGTATAATGATCCAACAAAGCAACAGAAGAAATAGCCAGAGCAGTGGGAGGGGAACCAGGGAGAGATAAACATCAAAGAAGCTGTGAAAGATGACATTAGTAGAGCCATTTAAAATAAAGCCGGAACAACCATTCCAGAGGAATAACCTTGTACGTCCCATTTTCTGTACCTCTGAACTGGACGAATCTGCCACCATTCCAAGAAGTAAGCAAAAGAAACCGGAATATCCTGTCTATTGAAAGGATTGATAAATGAACATTTACCTCGTGACTACGTCACCTGACCAATCAATGAAGTACAAATCTAGCTTTACATCATCTTGTACCAATGAACACTTCTAAAAAACAACAACTTACCTCATCTTCCTTTCTTTCTCATGAGAGAAAACCCTGAGCCCCTCTCATATAATCAGAACACTATTTGGGTTTCTACCTATATCTGTATATCCTCAATTGTAATTCTCTTTTATCCCAAATAAACACTTTGCCTCTTGAACTGCATTCTTGTTTTTTAGGTCGACAAAGCCAAGGGAGATGTCTCTATATGCATGAAAAGGTGTTTGTGAAATTTGGCAAATGTACTTTGAGAGGTGGTACAGGAGAAGAAGTCCACTTTCAATAGGTAGAAAATGGAGATAAGAAAGTAAAGACACATGCTTTAGGAAGCCTACTTAAAATGGGAAGAATTTGTAGATAGTCAATAGTTAAAGAGAGTGCAAAGTCAACTGTTTTATTCACATACGTGTATTTTTTTTAGGATTGAAGAGACATGACCATGTTTATGGGCTGATGAGAAAGAGCCAGTAGAATGATAGAGAGATGGACAACACAGAAAAAAGAAGGGCAAAAAAATGGAGGAAATAAAATATCAAGAGACAAAGCATATCTATGTCCACACCCAAGACCACTTCACAGAACCCTGGGTTCATACATGTAACTGCCCATTAGACATGACAAATGACCATGCACAACTTAGCTTCACAGTTGTTTGTACCAAAAGCCTGAAAGTAAATGCTGACCTTCACTTTCTCTCCTACCCTCACATTTTATTGGTCCTAACCATTTGTCCAGAATCTAATCAATTCTAACTACTACCACCATCATCTCTCACCTTGACTATTATTAACCTGTCTGCCCTCTTGCATCCTTGCCCCCTTATAGCTCATGTTCCACGTAGCAGCCAGATTGATCTTTATAAAACATAAGACAAATCATACCACTCTTTGGCCCCAAACCTTCAAAAGTCCCCCCATCTGAGTCAGAAGAAAAGCCACTACCTTGGCCTACAAGATTTTGTGTGTGTTGCCCGCCCCCTCCCTCTCACCCCCACCCCTCCTCTACCCTGTCTTTGTCAGAGGGGGTCAGGAACGAAAGGAGTGCATGTTTGCTATAGTTGTCCTTTCTTTTTCAGAGAAATAAAAGGAGGGCCATCTGCTGAGATGAAGAAGGGTCGTCATAGGTTTAGAGAAGTGGAAAGAAAACATTGAGAGTTGCGGGATTCCCTGGTGGCGCAGTGGTTGCGAGTCCGCCTGCCAATGTAGGGGACACGGGTTCGTGCTCCAGTCCGGGAGGATCCCACATGCCGCGAGCGGCTAGGCCCGTGAGCCATGGCCGCTAAGCCTGTGCTGCCGGAGCCTGTGCTCCGCAACGGGAGAGGCCACAACAGTGAGAGTCCCGCATACCACAAAAAAAAAAAACCATTGCGAGTTGCATAAGAATAGCTGCTCAGCAAACGTGAGCAGGAGATGACCTAAAATAAGTAAAGATCCCTAAGGTTGTGAACCATGCATTTTAGTGGCACCTATTCACAGGGCTGTGTGGTTTATTCCAGCTAGTGCTCAGCAATCCTGGAACAGGAGCAAAAGAGGCAGGTAGATCCAGACTGGGAATTGTTTAGGGATCATGGAATCTAGAGAGTCAGTGTGAGTAATGGTGGGGAGAGGTGAAGGGAAGTAATGTTATTCTCAAGACTGGCCCTCCTAAGGGAAGGAGTTGGGGGAACACACCTACTGTGAAGGTCCTTTGAGGCCTTTTCTAAGGAATCTGACAGCCAAACACATACGCAGCTCAGTATAAGAAAAGTTCCCAATAACTTGGCTTCCACCCCAAAGGCTCATTAAAAGAGTCAACACTAGACCTGTCTGCTTTGCTAAAGTCTAACCAGAGGCATGAATTTAAGTTTCCTTCTCTTACAGATTCATTTTAAATCTGTAAGTCTCCCAAATTAGACTTTCACATATTAAGCCTTTTGGGGGTTGTTAAACATAAATTTGACTTTAAAGAAGATAGGATCTAAAAGGGTAGCTCCAGAGCTATCTTCAGAGAGAATTTTTAAAAGCCTCCAATATTTCCAGAGAGTCAACCTGGATACAGTTCTCATCCCATAGAAATCTTCTTTCCTACACACACAGCCCAAACCCAAGACCGTGTGCCTGGCACCTGAACTCCAAGGGAGGCCCACCTCAGTCACCACAATTTTTGTAAAAATTAAATAAGTAGGTAAGAAGCAGTCACCTGGGAACTAGTTGGCTTAGAAATTGCCCCAAAGAAAATCCCCTCTTGGAGCATTCCAAAGCAGTTCTTAAATCCATGCATAAAGGTCTTTGGGGATGATATTTATCTTAACATGTTCTAAATATATTCATCTATGGACTTGTTAGTCCTTCAACCTGTGGGAAAAAAACCTAACTATTTTATCTCCAGCAAAATTTAAATCATATGTCCACTGATTCTTGATACTACTTATGTAAGGATCATGCAAGTCCCCAGTGCTCTCTACGGCAGAGCACCACTTCTCCTACAAGGTAACAATCTGTCCCAGGCAATATACATTCACAGAAATCAAAACTAAATTTATTCTAAGGTCCCAAATCATCTTGTAGTCATCAGTAAATAAAATTCTCCCCTGACTAAAATGCCTGTTCTTAGAAAGTGGGATTTCATAAAAACGTCTCTCAAAGTCAGTTATTTGTTTTCTATTTTGTAACATGAAAGGAAACTCCATGCATATATAATACACCTAATAATCTAATTTAAATATATTTTATTGAACTTGAAAGTTGATTCAGATAAAAGCAACACTGGCAGTAAAAAATACTGTACAAGCATAGTCTACCTGCACTAGGTTAATGGCTACTGATTAAAATTATCTTCCTTCACATAGAAAAAAAAAGACTTAGAGCTCATAAAGACAAATGCCCCTGTGGCTCTCTCCCTTCAACTATCCAATGAAACTACTCATGGAAGGTCACATGGCCTCCTAATTCCAGCCAGATCGCCCCTGATTCAATATCCATTGTCTTGCTGTTCCCCCTTACTTCTTGAAGTTCTCTCTCGTTCTTTGTTAGCAACAAACCCTTCTTCTGGATCCATGCTTCCTTTTTACCACTCTGGGTTCTCCTCCTAACCTCTCTGGCTCTCCTTCCTCCAGGGTCCACCCTTGGCCAGCTTCATTCTGACTCTATCTTCCATGCTCTTGACATCAATTCCTTTCTCTACACTGTGATTCCTAAAGAGATTTCTCAGTGCCTCATGTCTCTGGAACCCAAAGCCACACTTCTAACTTCTATCACTTCTAACCTCATGGACATCTCTAACAAATGACCTGAAGACTCCTCACACTCAACATGTCCAAAAAAGAACTGCACTCTTGCCCCAGTAATTCCTGCCCCTTCTTTCTCATCTTAGAAAAGAGCTTTGTCTTTCACTCAGCTGAATTAGCCAGAAATCTACAAGTCCTTAACTCTTCCTTCTACCATATCTCACCCATTCGTTTGATCACCATAACAACTTAAAACGATGTTTCAGCAACTTTACATACAATCTCTGAGTATTTCAAATAACTCTGTAATGTAGGGACTATTATCTCCCTTTTACAGATGACAGTTTAGATAATTGATGTAAATTCTTAATAAGTGTTAAAAAAAAAAAATCGAACCTAGAGCTGTCTGACTCCAAAGTCCATGGTCTCTTCACAGCCGATACTGTCTTCGCTAGACCATGGGAGACGATGGGTCATGTGCCAAATGCCACCTGCTTAAAGCTTTACTGCAACACAGCTCTGCTCATTGGTTTGTGTACTGTCTATGGCTGCTTTAGCACCACAGCAGCACAATGAGTAGCTGCAGCAGAGACATTATGGCCCTTGAAACCTAAGACAGTTACAATCTGGCCCTTTACAGAAAAAAAAAAAAAAAAAAAAAAAAAAAGATTTTACCAATTCTAAGCCATACCATCATCCTCCCTATCCCTACCACTTCATTTATGTCTTCCTAGATTACTGCCACAGCCCCCAACTTGCTTCTCTGCCCACAGCCTGTATCTCCTCCAATCTATCTTCCGCACTGAAGAATAAAATCCTTCTTCTTTAGCTCATAACCTTTAGGATAAAAGACAAACTCCTCAAGCTATACAAAGCCTTTTGGCACCTTGGTTCCTTTCTTCCTCCCCATCCATATCTACTTTCTCTTCAAGTCAAAGTAAAATACACGGAGTGCAGCAGAAAAGGCCAACCCAGTTCATTCCTATGTTTTTTCACATGGGTTCTCTTTACCTGGAAAGTACCTAAATCCTGTCTCATTCACCGACTTGTTTTTGTATTCTGAGCTCAAGAATCACTTTCTCCTAGAATCCTTCCTGGATTCCTCAGGCTGAGGCAGGTGAACCTGTTTATTCATTTGTTTATTCAACATATGTTTAATTAGCACAGCTAGCAACTAGGCACAATACTTTGTGCTAAAAATACAATAAACAGGACAACCAGAGACTCTGTTCTTACCAGCCTTACTCTTCAGCCCAAGTTCCTTATTCACCTGTTCAAAGTCTTAGCTCTTAGTTCACAGTACAAAAAGAGATGAGATGAAGACAGAGATGGAGATGGAGAGGGAGATGGCGATGGAGAGATAGGGACTGGGACAGGACGGCTATGGGGATGGGGACTGAGATGGGAATGGAGATGGGGTTGAAAAGAATGAGAGAGGGAGAGAGAGAGAGGATTCAGTGATATTTTTTTGTCTGACACTCACCATACCGCTAACTTATTGAGGGCTAGGAAGTATCCAGGCTGTCTCCCTAATACCAATAACTACCAGAACACCTGGCATAATGCTGAATGAATTCAATAATTTTGAGTAATACAGGGACACAAGGTAGTTCCAGAGACCAAATCCTTGCAAAGAGGTGGGCTACTCAATAGGTGAATGAGAAAATTTCCTGTTGTTTTCTGGGAAAACTCAAACGTTATAGAATCTGAGAGGTTTTGTGAAAATGTGACTAGGCATAAAAAGAAACATGAGTATAAAAGAACATTCCTGCAAAAGATACAAGTTCTGTTTTGAATAAGAAACGGGGAGTAAAGTCCACATCACAGTCTTTTTCAAACTACTGGACTGTACATCTGAAACTACTAAACCATAAAAAAAGGTGCCTATAACCCTGAACTTTGGGCTCCACGAAATATTTTTCTTCACGGGATACTCAGCTCATTAAAGAAAAGAGAAGAGAAAAAGAAGAACTCTTTTTTACAAGCAGGGGTAAAGCAGATACAAAGAATTGACCCAGTTTCTAAAATAAACATTAAGCTTAAAGCTCTCTCCATCTGGTTAAAACTAAAACCAGAATTAAAAATCAGTATGTTCACACTCCATTTCCTACCTACACCACAGTAGTGAGGGCAAGAAAAAATTTAACATATAACTTAATATTATATCTGTGTCACCTAAAGTTTCATGTTAAGATTTGTAAAGAAACTTTTTTTTAATTTTGGAAAAGTGCAACAACTCACTTTTAACCTGCCTAGATATCCATCCAGGCCAAATATCCTTCAGAGTCCCCACTGGGCACTCTCCCTGGGGTCTATTCCTATGCCCTGAGGCACATGCCTTTCAGTCTTCCTAGCTTCCTAACTTCTATATGGAAAAACACTGCTCTTTCCAGAAGTATAATTTTTTTTTTTTTTTTTTTTTTTTTGCGGTACGCGGGCCTCTCACTGTTGTGGCCTCTCCCGTT
>NC_041224.1:144378428-144419272 GCF_002837175.3 Physeter macrocephalus
TCCCCTGCATCGGCAGGCGGACTCTCAACCACTGCGCCACCAGGGAAGCCTCAAAAGTATAATTTTTTTCTCCATAATATTCCCTGAAGTTCTTCCCTCTAAACTCTTTATTAAATATATTCCATATAAGACACATCTTATTCTCCATAAAACAAGATATGCACTGTATATGAAAAGCCCTAAAACTTTTAAGAGACACCCCTTCCTTTTCCATATTAACCTCATCTCCAATAACCAGTCCAATTCTAAGGACAGTGGCATAACTGTGCTAACCGAATCTTAGATATACAGAATGTTAGTACTGAAAGGAACCTTAAAAGTCATTTATCTCAAATCTGCATTTCACACTTGAAAAAATTAAAACCCAAAGAGATCCAAAAACCATCCAAGGTCACACAGGCCTTTGCTCCACCTTATTCTGTATTCTCCCAATCTCTGAGTCTCACCATCTTGTATTTATTTCCATTTCCTATGGAGGGAGTGAGGGCAATGCCCATAGTCTCAGCTTGGCTTTTATCTGAACCCCACAGAGAGTGCTAACTGAGCCCATGAACTGGAGAATATGATGTGTGGCATCAGTCTCCACTGCGTGACGCTGAGTGACCAGTGTGTAACTAAGTGTTCCCTGGTGGCTCTTAACCACCCACATGGAGATTGAAATTTCCTGTTATACACATCCCACTCCCCTGCTATTCTTCTAAATGTGCTAAACCATTTATTTGCCAGTGAATTACAGAAAGTCCTTAGACTCTTTGAGCTACCATGGATTACATCCTATTTAAAAATTGCAGATTAGCATTATTATAACTGGGTTTCCTCTCTACCAATTAAACCTAGGCAATTTTCATATTTTCATATTTGTAGTTTTTCATTTTCCTTTGCTTTATTTTTAAGGACTTAGTTTGCATGGCATCCTATCAGGACAGATTCTGAGTGTCATATACCACGTGAGGTAGGCTGCCTCAATTTAGCAACTAAGCAGACAACAATGGAAAGAGAGAAAAATGTTTTTAAATAAAATAAATACCCAAATATTTATAGTCCTTTGAAATATACTGTCTACATGTTTACTAATGTATTTAATATTTTATAGTATATTAAAACAAAACAAAGCAAACAAAAGCTAACAAATTTATGGTTGGACATGATTTATGGCAAAAAGTTATTCACATTTTTGTTTCTTTTTTTTATAAAATTGTAGTGAAAGATGCAAATGTAAAGTTTTTTATAATTGTTGGATTAAACTAAAATATTTTATGTGATTATTTAGTAATGAAGAAGGAGCTAAGCAATTGCTTTCTTGATAAATCTTTAAAAGAGGATTCATAAAAATACATTAAGACAAAAAGGATAATCATAGCAGAATATTCCAATTCATATTCCTTTGTTTTATAGCCATCAGAACAAATCATCAGTGTATGAAGGTGCTTTCTAAATAGAAGCAAAATCAGTCAGTCTGCTAATCTTCGGGAAAAAAAAAGGAAGTTACTAGGGGCTCAATAATAAGATTATATAAATGAAATGGATTTGAAAATATTTCAGGAAGGCATCACTAAGTATTTACTGAGCAAATTAGCAGAGATTACCCACATCTTGATCTAAAAAATAAAGTATGCTATTCTCCACAACTGCTGCAGAACTAAACTTCGAAAATGCTCTTTTTCACAAAAGCCCTTTAGTAGTGAATTTCGTGAATATCAGCAGAGTAGTCAGGTTCACTCAGAACTGACTGTCCTGTGGTAGTAATGGCTGCTACCAGAACCAAGGAGTGCACTCAAAGCATAGAGCATGCCAAAACTAAGAGAAGACAAATTTGAGGTAAAAAACACATGGTGCTAGGCGTATGTAAGAAACAACCCTTCCGGATCTGGAATCTGAGCAGGAGGGTTCTCTACCTTGAGGGAATGTAGGAACAAAGGATATAAGCCTAAGAAATCCCTAGCTAGCAGGTAAGAGAAATACTCTGGGATCCTGCTGACATAGAAGAGATCAAGAGGAAACATAAGGTGACTGGGATTGAAGGGAGGCCGTGGTCATAAACTTTGAAGATTTGTCTGATATCAACAAGGAGACCTTTGACACTGTGGTCCAGGACAGAGTCATTGCTTTTCTCATTATAATCACTACCTACAGCTGTAAGTATACATAATGGCCTGCCACAGGGAACCCTGACCCTCTGCCTGACAAACTAAAAGGCCTTTGTTCAGCTCACAGAGAGACATTCTGACCCTGCCCACCTGTGAATGGCTGCAGAAAAGAAGAAATTAACACATCCCTTCCCTGATGCAGGCCAAGCAAGAAGATTTTGCAAGACAAATGGCCTTTTTACTTTTCTTCCTCAACTCTTCGCCTCTCTGTTCTATAAAAGAAACTGGCATCCAGGCCCCGATAAGATGGTTTTCTGGGTACACTAGTCTGCCATCTTCTCGGTCTGCCGTCGTCTTTCCTTGCCTCAACACCTCGTCTACCGATTTACTGGCCTGTCTCGCGGTGAACAGAGCGAGCTGGGACTCAGTAACAGAAAGAACCAAGGAGTCTCAGAGGAAAGACCATTAAAGAAAGAAGAGGGCTCAGAAAGTCTCTAGGAACTGGAATTGCTGCCATTGAAATTTTTAAATTTTGCTGGAAGGCACAAAAATTTCAGATGACTTTCTCCAGAAAAATGAAGCTATCATTTACAAGCAGTGATTACTTTCTCAACAGAAAATAGGCACTTGGTATCTCCAACAACCTTTTGACAAAACATCTTTCTCAGTTATTGAGTTATAAGGTTACAAGTGGTGCTTCTCAAATAGCCGGAACAGATTGACTAGATCCCAGCACAGATGAAAGCATAAACCGGTTTTCTATCTCCCTCTTCCCTTACTCCCCTTTCTCCATCACACACACACACACACACACACACACACACACACACACGCACACACACGCGCTAAATCCCTGGCTAGGTCTGTGGCTGGTAACACATATTATTAGGTTTTGAGAACACTGGTGGTTTGTTTTCCTTTGTTTTCCCTGGTGCTACTGAAACTGAGCAGGGCCCTATGGGGCTCCCAGGCACAGAGGCCTTTTTGTCCCCCATTTCTTATAGGCAAGACTCCAGCCTCCATGACCTTCCCTGAGTTCCAAAGGGCAGATTTGAACAGTTGCAAATCAGGGAGGAGCAGCCAGGAAACCACCTGAGGCAAGATTAAAGGGACCAGGGAAGCTCATCAAGATTAGGAGAGTGACCACCTGAGACCCTGCACACACCCTAATCTTGTCAGCAACCCCACCCTTTTGAAACTGCAGAAGAAAGAAGAATGCAGGAGGACTGTTACCACCTTGATCCTTATTGCACACCCCTGCCCATGAGCCCTGACTATAAGACCTCTCCCTATTCCCCAGGGAGCGGGGCACAGTTCTTGAGGTGCTACCCTGCTGTGTTCCCCTCTTTGCCTGGCAAAGAATAAAGCCACCCTTTCTTTCTCCTCCAAAACTCTGTCTCTGTATCTCATTTTGGCATCGGTGTACAGGGAGCCAATCTCAGGAAAACAATTATACTAAGATCACAAACAGCTGAAATAGCCACATTTGGTTGATATTTTGTGCATGTGTGTCTAATAACTTTTGGAATTGTGGGAAGTTACTGTAACACTTCATGGGTCTTAACAGTTTTCTATCAGTTTCTTGGGTTGTTGCAAAGGAAATATTCCATGAAATTACTAAGGACCCAAGAACTAAGAAGGAAATTAAAAGGTATCTCCTTGGAACACTCTGGCTATAGAAGCTGGATTTGTTCAGAGGCATAAAAAGCAAACCAAATTCGACAGGTAAAAGATGTCAGATATTGGTTTATTCAGGTGTTGAAAGGAGATAGCAGAAACTCAGGAAGAAAAGGATCCTCTTTATGACCAGAACTTCATCTTGAAATTAAGACAGGAACTGACGAAGAGAGGAGAAAGAAGTTTTGATATAGCAATATAATTAGCCATACATGAAGTAAAGAAGAATGGGACCAACTGTGAACTAAATGAAGTTTTGAAAACTCAACTGAATCTATGTGAAAATTTCCAATGTAGGTAAATTCAGAACGTAGATGGTAAAAAAAAAAACAAAAAAATGGTGGGAGAAAGGGTTGTTGGCGCTTTTAATGACTAGCCTCTCAGAACTTACCATCAGGCCTCATGAGAGACTTAAGATTGGGGCAATCCAGCTGAAGGAGCTGCTACACTACCACAGGCAGACAATACAGGTGAGCTCACCAGGGCTTTCACAAAGGAATCATGGCTAAAATTCAGAGTGTGCATTTTTCTGGCATGTATGTTCATCAGAGACCTAACTGGGGCGGATTCAATGACAGGAGATTCCTATTATAATCATCAGGACATCTTCAACTTCATTCATTCATACAACAAATTTAGATTGAGCATGGCATTAAGAATTATTTAGAAGTTGAGTATATAGAGGCTTTTAAAAGGTAGACAAAGGCCCTAGTGTCATGCAGCTTACATTCTGAAGAAAAGAAAAACAGAGTAAACATGATTTCAGGTCTTGGTAGATACAATGAAGAAAAGATTAAAGGGAAGAGAATAAGAGTGATTGGCATTGTGGTGGTTTTTTATAGGAGGGTAGCATTGAGAAGAATTTCTGAAGAAGTGTTTTGAATGGAGTATTTTGAAGGTAAAGCCAATAAACTTGTTATGAATAGATGTAATACATGAAAAAAACAGGAAACTAGGATGATTCCCAAGTTTTGGGGCCTGAGAAACAAAGTAAATAATGGTGTCCTTCAACTCTACATAGATTTTATTTTTCTGTTATTCTCTTGTTGAAAAATCAAACTACACTAGTGTGTCTACTCTGCAAAATAGTTTGACAATTTCTTTAAAAAAATAAATAGACACTATACGTCCCAGAAATCTCTTTTCTGGGTATTTATCCCAGAGAACTAAAAACTTATGTCCAAACAAAAAACTACACAAATGTGCATGGAAGTTTTATAGTAATAGCCAAAAACTAGAAATAATCAAAATGTCCTTCAATGGATGAATGATTAAACAGCAGTATATCCAAACCATGGAATACTACTCAGGAATAAGAAGGAACAAACTATTAATACACTCAACAACTCAGATGGATCTCAAGGGTCTTATGCTGAGTGGAAAAGGCCAATTTCAAAAAATCACATTTTGCATGATTCCATTTATATAGCATTTTCAAAATTACAAAATTATATAGATAAAGAACAAATCAGTAGTTGCCAGGGTTAGGGAGGCTTGGGGGAAGGGGTGAGTATGACATGAGGGAGATCTCTGTGGTAATGGATCAATTCTGTGTCTTGATTTCAGTGGTGGTTACAGAATCTACACATGTGATAAAACAACACAGAACTATATACACACATGGTACCAATGCCAATGTTGATCTTGTACTAGAGTCATATAAGATATAACTATTGGAGGAAACTAAGGGAAGGGCACAAAGGCCCTCACTATACTGTCTTTGCAACTTCCAGTGAATCTATAATTCAAAATAAATTTGTTAATCTAACTATGCTCAAGTATAAGGCAAAATGTATATATTAAAAATAGTACAGTAATAAATACTACATCTGACAAAACGTTGCCTTCTGAATTTATAAACCACCATTTTTGCCAATACATCTTACCACTTTCAGGGTGTAGGCAGTAGTTTAATTAAGAGATCATCAAGATCTCTTTGTAAGAACATTTTCCTCCTAAAAGCCTCTGGAGGAAACAACACTTGGAATTCTCACTCTCCCTCTGTTATTTTTAAGCAGCAAAGAGAACCTGTGTGTTCTTGTTTCTGTACCTGTACAAAGGAGTACAGAAGGCTAAACAACTGTTAACATTGGCGACCAATAGCTTGCAGACATTATGAACTCTGAAAAGTACCTTGTTTAGACCCAAGATACTGACCTTTCATGAGTCAGCCAACATTCCTGAACTCTAACGTTTTTCCCATTAGTGTCATAACATAAAATTCTATAATGTGGAATCTCAAAAAGGATGGCTTAGACCAAAAACCAATTACCATGACCCAGAAGCTTAAAAGGTGCTAATAACACTAATCATAACGCCAGTCCTGGGACTTCCCTGGTGATCCAGTGGTTAAGAATCCGCCTTCAATGCAGGGGACACAGGTTTGATCCTTGGTCGGGAAACTAAGACCCCACATGACGCTGGACAACTAAGATCCCACATGCCATGGGGCAACTAAGCCCGCGCACTGCAACTACTGAGCCCGCACGCTCTGGAGCCCATGCGCCATAACTAGAGAGAAGCCTCCACACCACAGCTAGAAAAGTCCGCGTGCCGCAAGAAAAGATCCCGTGTGCCGCAACTAAGACCCAAAGCAGCCAAATAAATAAATAAAAATAACTCCAGTCCTAAGGTTACTCTAGGTCTCAGAACTAGGCTTGGATAAATCATCAAAGTCAACGTGAGAGTGTGTATGGTGATGAAGTTCCCCTCAAAAATCTCCTTTTTCAACATTTTCTTTTGTATGTATTTCCTTAATTCTGATCTTTTGTATCATCCAGTCTCAGTCTGAGGATAGAATACTTGGTCCTTCACTCCTGTAGAGAGAATTCTACTCCCAAGAACGTCATCAAGACATTTAGTACCCAGGTCTGTATGCTACATCCTAGACACTTTTGTCATTGCTGAATAAGCTTACATTTACTAATACTTTCATCCTCTCAGACCGGAATATATTCCAGCTAGAATTTTTTAATGGAGACTAGATTTATAAACTCTTTGCCTAGTCTTAATTGTAAAAGCCTACCTAAAACTAATTATTAAATAAAACATTTTCTAAACAGGGTATCTCACATCAGATCCTGTCTACTTTTTATGAATTTTATGCATTGCCCACTAAACCTATGGAATATGCCAGATGCTGCCTTTCTAGATATTGGTCTCCTTTTGGAAACAGCTCTGCCAGGTACAACGCTATGAACAGAATTAAATCAAAGAGTTCCCATTCTAATTTTTTTATCAGTCCATTCATATTGTTTTTCATTTCATGTGCTAAAACATTCTAAAAAGTAAAATATATTATTTTGCATTTTTATTTTTTAAGGCTGAATAAAAATTAAACCAATGTAAATGATATGAATTAAACATTTTTCTGAAGACAAAGTAGTTTCATTTACTCCTGTCAGAGACTGAAGCCTGGAGAATTATCAACAACAATAATTTTTTTAAAAAAAGAAAATAAAAGAAAAGATACTTACAGCCAACCATCATCATGGCCACGGAAAACATCTTTTCCACATCTGTGGTAGGAGCTATGTTTCCAAATCCTATGGTTGTAAGGCTTGTCATGGTAAAGTAGAGAGAGGACACATACAGTGAATCCTTGCTGGGTCCTCCTTCCCATATCCCTGCACTGGTATTGTATCGATACGGAGTCCCAATGCTCAAGGCCAGCTGGTAGAGCCAACTGTCTATTTGGATGGTGTTTGTGACTTCATCGATGACCTCATAGTCCCCAATGCTGTACCATATGCAGGCCAGCCAGTGAGCAACTAGTCCAAACACACACACCAGGAGCACAAGGACCGCTGCTCCATATTCTAGGTAATGGTCCAATTTCCTGGCAACACGGCCCAGTCGCAAGAGACGCACCACCTTTAAAGAACTGAAGAGACTGCTGATTCCCTGAATTAAAAAAAAAAGAAATGACACAACACTTTCAGAAAAGAAAAGGCTAAGGAAAACAATACAGTGGTTCACCTTAAGGAACTCAATCACCATTTATATACTAAGAACATACACATACTACAGCTCCGACTTTAAGTCAACAACAACAACAAAAAGCTGAAGTGATAAAGAAACTTTTTAAATGCAGATTCCTTCCCACCAGGAAATAAGATATTTGTAGATTATTAGATAAAAAATCTTTTCATTAGGTAAAGAAGACAGAGTTTATTTTCATAAGTGAAGTATAAATAGCACAGAGAAAAACCAAAGGAGAAAATAGCTCAAATGCAATATACTCAGAGTATAGAAATAGGGTGATGAATTTAGACCTTTTATTTCTTATTCCTACAAAACTTTTCCTGTACTCTAAAAGATTTAATTTTATTTCTTACTTTATAAATGCTACGAACAGCAAAACTTCTGAAAAAGGAATCCTAGTTTTAGTGTCAAGCAAACAGGAAATACTTCTGTGTATATGAGAATGAGCAAATGCCATTATTTCCACCACCTCCTGCCACAGTTATGATAAGCACTAAATTTGTAGAGCTGTGAAAAAGTGAAGAGTTGAACCTAGAATGGGAACATACCTACAAAACTCTATCATCTTCTGGCAGTAGTCATTGAAAAGAATACTATAAGGGAATGGCAGCAAGAAAATCCATATTTTGTTAAGAAGCTTAAAACATCAAATATAGCATTACCCAAATGGAAACACAGTACAGACTTTATTCAATCAGTGAAGTTCTCAAAGTTACTTTTTGAGGAAGCATGTGATAAGCCACCCAGGTAGAGAGGGTAAAGCCATTCCTGGTGCATGAGGAAAAGACAAAGCAGTGACCCAGGACCCTCTCATCTGATCATCACCTCCAAGTCTCAAGGAGTCCATGACTTCCTTACTGCTAATTCTATATCCCAGGGAGGAGACAAGGCATCTAACATAACCTACTCTAAACTTAAGTCTGATCAACATGGAGGAACTGGTTGGTATAGTAGAACAGATGTAACATTAATGAGACTCTAATTATGGCATCGTAAAGTTACAGTGAAAAAAGGCTGGGAATGCATTTGGTTATACTCTATATGATAGTATATATTTGAAATTTTGCACAATAAAAATTTGAAATAGAGAGAGAGAAAATAAAGAGAAGTAGAAACAGGAGACCTTATGGAAGCAAAAAAGGAACAGGAGCATCCTGACAGTTCTCTGTCTCAACCTCGATAACCTTAGGCCTGGCTCTATTTCTATTCCTACTCTCAAATGCTGTGGCATATACACAGACTTAAATCAATTCTTATTTCACTTGAACACTTGGGGGAGGCAGGGATATTGAACTTTAGACAGTAAGAGTAGCATTAATAAAATTCAGAAGATGAATTGGCATAATTCAATGAAATGAGATGTTGAAAGGTAAGAAGATTCAAGAGAGCCTGGAAGCTCTCAAAAAAGGAACTACATAATCATGAACAAGAAAGAAAAAAATAAGTTTTTATTGAGGATTTCTATGCGGCAGGCTCTGAGTTGTGCCCTGGGGACATTAAGACAAGTATGCCTTGCTTCTGCTCTAAAGAAACCCATAGTCAAAATGCATGAAAAACTCAAAGGGTTAAATTAAAAAATAAAAACAGTGTTATTGTAGATGTTGTCCTCCACTTAGCTCCAATTTTTAAAGGAACTGTATTACTTCTATTTAAATACTGGGTTGGCCAAAAAGTTCATTCGGGGTTTCCTATAAGATCTTACAAAAACCCAAACGAACTTTTTGGCCAACACAATACTACAGAGAAAATTATTTCTACTGGAATTCTTTTTTCTAAAAACAGCTAAAAACAAAAGAAGAAAAAACAGAGAGGAAACTTTTAACCCCATTTAAACTAAATACTACCCACAACCCTCAACTAGAATGTAAAGAATCAGGACCCACTAGAATTAGGCCCAAATAACGGGAGGACACACTCCCCTGACCTCTGATGTAGGCAGATCTCTCCAAGAGGAGGTGATCCACCCTGAGGGGTACCTACTCTGGACTCCACTTAATCGAAAAGCACCATTTTCTATAGCCATGTCCAATATTATTTAAATGTTACAAAATGTTTGGTAAGTATTGTAAACTCTCTCTGTCATAGGTTCTATGTCACCACTTTCTCCTAGATCTTAGCCAACTCCCCAGCTGACATCTCTTTCAAAATCATTTTCTGGGGCTAACCTTATCCATGCTTCATTTATGTGTTAGGATTCTCATTACGATTACCCTCAGCCTCTCCTGGTTGATTTATTGCATGCCCATGTTTCAACTGACTTCTATGAGTTCCTGATACAGAAGCCAAATACCTGCTGTACATTTCCATTTAGATATTCCATAGGTGTTCAAAAGGTAATATGTCCCTACTCTTGTGAACAACATCGTTATGAAACCGGTCTCTCAGACCTGGGGCTGAGCACCCCCTTTCCTGTCACATCCAACCGGTTATCAAGTCTTGAGGATCTCAGCATTCAAAGTGCTCAAAATATACCTGAATAAGTCTCTCAAAAACATCCCTTCTTTCTTATTCTCAAGGCCATGCCTTGGTCATGGCTTCATGTTTTTTCTCAATGTGTGACAGTAACAGCCTCTCCATCAGCCATATTACCTCTGTTCTCACTCCCTTTAATTATGTGATCACACTGTATAGGCTACCAGCCTGCTATCATTTTACATCATATATATCTAATCATGTCCCTCTCTGGTCTAAAATCTTTAGTATTAGCTCATTACCTATAGAATCAAGTATTCACTCCCTACTATGACATGCAAAGCCCTTCAGGACCTAGCATCTGCCTGTCTGGTCAGCATCTCTCCCAGCAAGTCCTCCTCCTGCTGTCTAGACTCCTGCCATGCTCAACTATGTGCAGTTCCCAGAGTGCCCATGCTGTTTCATGCCACATTAACAATTTGTCCCCTCTACTTAAAGCACTCTTCCCTCCCACTCTCTTGGTGGCCGGGGTCTTACTTATAGTTTATGGCAGAGACTCTCTCCTCCATGTCCATTTCCCTGACATCTTCTCTCCTCCCCCACCATCTTCACTGTTATACCCACTGTGACTTAGGTGTCCTTATTTTGTATTATCATATACACTTTGCCCATCTCTATTAAAACAATCGTCAAAATAGCACTTTATTACAAGTCTCTGTTTGCATGTATGGTATCCCAGGAAACTCTAAACCCCTTGAAGAATGTACCTAGTGTCAATTACAAAGCATGGCATATATTAATAGGTTAAGCAGTCAATACATTCAATAAATGTATGAAAAACTTTTTACTACACAAGTAAATGTGGGTGGGGTGAATTGAGTGTGTGGTGGGGCAGGGAGGGGGCATAGTTAATAATCTTATGTGATAGGTATCATTACTAAAACATAGCCTAGAAAAATTAAATAATTTGACTAAGTTCATGCAGCTGGTAAGAGGAGGGGCCAAGAATCAAACATAGGCAGTCTTTTCCACACTCCTTGCACTTCACTATCTGACCTCATTCTGAACCTCACTATATCTAGAGCATAATGTGCAATTTAACAAATCACATTTGTACCAGCAGTATTGTCTTAAATACAGGCAGTCTCTATAAGACTGAATAAAGGAGATTAAATACCTTGCCTCCCATTTATTCCCACCCAGGCCCAGCAGTGGCCCACTTAGGGGTCTGTGGAGGCCCCAGAACCCTAGAGAGTCTGCAATTCTCTAACATGGACCAACTCATTTCATTCTCACAATACCAGGACTCCTATCTCCACTGTTCATAGGAGGACACTGAAGCTCAGACAGGTTACACAACTTGTCTAAAGTCACACAGCTAGCAAGGAATGGACCTAGTTCTTCAGATTCTTCATGCATTTCCCACAATAGCCAACTGCTGTGCAGTCTTCCGGTCCTTATCCCAATAATCACTGCAATATTAATCTTCTTAAAAGACAGTATCGAGCATATCCTCCAGGGGCTCATTATAGACATTAAATACAATTTCTACAGGCCTTCAAGGTCCACAACCCCATTTCTGTCCACACTGCCAGGTCATTTCCAACCATGCCTTTGCCAAGCAGTAGTGCTCCAGTCAAACCAAACTCCTTTTTGCTCTCACACATAACCCCAAAGTTTCATCTTTTTTTTTTTTTTTTTAGTTTCATCTTTTAATTTGTCCACAGTGTCCCTTTCATCTACTTATCAAACCAGAAACTGTTATTCAAAATGAGTAATACAGAAGTTTTTTCTTTATTTGGAAAGTTTTGTGTTTTTTTTTGCGGTACGCAGGCCTCTCACTATTGTGGCCTCTCACTATTGTGGCCTCTCACTATTGTGGCCTCTCCCGTTGCGGAGCACAGGCTCCGGACGCGCAGGCCCAGCGGCCATGGCTCACGGGCCTAGCCGCTCCGCGGCATGTGGGATCTTCCCAGACCGGGGCACGAACCCGTGTCCCCTGCATCGGCAGGCGGGCTCTCAACCACTGCGCCACCAGGGAAGCCCTGGAAAGATTTTTTTTTAGCTATCTCATTCTCCACTGTTTTGTATCCAAAAGAATTTAATGCAATTACTATAATCAAAACTCAAAGTTAATGAGTTTGTTCTAAAATTTGATGAAATACTTAAAACTTGAAACAATCCAAATGTCCATCTCCAGTAGAATAGATAAATAAATCACTGCACCTTCACTCAATGCAATACTATCCAGAAATAAACATGAACAGACTAGAACTATATGAAATAACAAGAATGAATCTAAAAAGTATCATACTGAGCAAAAGAGATTAGACACAATAGTATATATTGCATGATTCCATTTATAAAAGTTTAAATACAAATGCAACTACTCTTAGGGATTAGATGTCACTAGAAGTCAAAGTGGCTTCCTTTGTTTGGGGAGGGGTAGTGACTATGCAAGATATGAAAGGGCTCTGGTAATATTCTGTTTCCTAATACAGCAGCATTACTGGGAATTACTAGGTGTGTCTGCTTTTTGAAATTCCTTGAGCTCTATATGTAATATTGATGTAATTTTTAAAGAATGTTTTATTTAAATATCAAAACAATGTTAAGGAAAATCCATTAGTCACTGTTGTGTTGTTAAGGTTAACATTTCACCACGGTACATAATTCAGATTAATGATTTCTTCTGCATCATGTGATTTGGGGAGGGGGGAAGAGGTGTCATATTCAACTCTATCTAAAATAAGAGATTTTACTTATTTTATAACTCACCCTCATAACCTTTAGATTGGTCCTCAAATTATACTTCTTTTACATACATAATTTTTTTTTAAGAATTTTCTTTTTGATGTGGACCATTTTTTAAAGTCTTTATTGAACTTGTTACAATATTGCTTCTGTTTTGTGTTTTGGTTTTTTGACGAGACATGTGGAATCTTAGCTCCCCAACCAGGGGTCGAACCCACACCCCCTGCATTGGAAGGTGAAGTCTTAACCACTGGGCTGCCAGGGAAGTCCCCTCAAATTATATTTAATCCCTTGTTGGGAATTTTAATTTAACCCATATGGTAATACTGGATACTTTGACAGGCCAAAATAAAATGACTCCCTTCTCTACTAATACCTTTTTATAACAACCTCTTGATTCTGTGCTTTCCACCAGTTTTGTCTGCTCATTCATTTTCTGCTTAATTTCACTCCATGCTTTCCAATCTTCCTGTGCCTTCCTCTGTACTCCAGTGGCATTCTGCCTCTATCCCAATCTCTGAGCTCTTAGCTCACAAATCCCTGGGGTTCCACTGGTGGAAGAGAATATCAAACACATCAAATGCATAATAGAACACAGCAGGGTTAATGGAGAACTTTCAGTCATCAGCCTTCCTTTCTAGCCAGTTTCCTTACTTGAAAATCCCCTCAGGCCATAGGAGCATAAAGAAAAACATCCAGGAGATATCTCAGTGTTATTAACTCTTCAGGATATTTTTGTGGATTCCCACATTAAAGAGCTGTGGGATGTAATCAGCATAAAAATAATGGCTTACAATGATAAAGCCATTTAAAATACAAATCAATTCTCTCATTTGATTATCACTAAGGATAGTAGGCAAATAACTCAGCTAGTATTCTTTCCTACTTTCTTCCCCCCTTGCTTTATAAACAAAAGAGGAATGATCAAAGAACTTTCTTGTCCAAGGACACATGACAATTAAGTGGGGGTGAGACAGCAGGAGTACAGACTTATAACATCCAGTTGCTTGGTTTTTCACCTACATCTAGCATTCTCGCACACAGGATGTGTAGTAGATTCTTTGGAAAAAAAATAGCTCGGGTCATTTCCTTCCCTGTATCCATACCCTTTGGCAATGTGACTTTGCAACCTCTCCCATCAAAAGATAGGGTCTATTTCCCCATCTTGACTTGAGTCTAGACTGGCCTTATGACTTACTTTGGCCAACAGAATGTGGTGTCAGTGACACTGTGCCAGTTCCAAGCCTAGACCTCAAGAAGCATAGCCTCCAGTCATGGTCTTAGAACCCATGGCCATTCTAAGTTGCCATATGAAGAATGAAGGCTTTTGGAGGATGAGAGACCATAGGAGCAGCCTCATGACATCCATCTGAGCCAGCCCGGATCACTTAGCCACCAGCCATCTCAGCCGCCTACCAGAGATGTACGGGTGAACTTCGTTGAGATAAGCCAAATCTAGTCAAAGTCAGCAGAATCACTCAGTTAGGTCACAGGAAAATGAGTTAAATAAATGGTGATTGTTATTATCCATAAAGTTTTGGAGCAGTTTGTTATGTGGGGAAAAAAAAGCTAACTGATACATATGTGAGGAAAGCATATGTATTTATGTGCACAGTATTTCATACTTGTTTGACTTAAAATGGGGGCAACATAGATATGTATGTGATATAGAAGTCTCATTTTAACAAGACATTCTTCCAAATAGGTAAGATATGAATATATAAAATAAATTTTAATATGCAATTGTTAGATATTATTTACCTTTTGTATTGGGAAACATGTCACTATTTTGCTTTGCAAGAATTTATGCCAGTAAATATTCCATGAGAACAAAGAACTCCAAGTTATTACTTCATAAACCTCCTAAATAGTTCTTAAATCCAACCTCACCTAAAGCTTGCCCTCACCCTATGTAACTTCAGTTTCCATGTGGATGACCCTGCTGAAAACCTGGCCTCGCAGCTTCTCCACCAATTCATCTCTAACAATCTTTTCACTTTTCCTTAGATGCCCACTCCCGAGGTCATAATCTGAAATTTGTCATATCTAAAACGTTTTCCGGCTCTGAAATCTTAAATTGAACCATCTTGTTTTCTGACCATATCTTCTTCTATGTTGAGCTAAACCGTCCAATTACATCAACATTCAACCTTATTCAATCTCCAGTCTACTGACAGATCTGCTTTTTCCCAATCTATTAACCCCTCCATTCTCCATTTTCTTCTTTATGTGGCCCCATAATTTCAACAACACCATACATCCTGAATTCGTTAGCATGTCTGTCTTTTCATTATAACCTGTATCAAAACCCTAATTCTAACTCAATTATCAGCTTTCTTCAGGGCTGTGTTTAAGAACTGCTTAAGAAAGTAATACAATAGGGCAGATTGATTCCACTAGAAACTCATTATCATCAATCTCAAAACATCTCCTCGGGGCTTCCCTGGTGGCGCAGTGGTTGAGAGTCCGCCTGACGATGCAGGGGACACGGGTTCGTGCCCCAGTCCGGGAGGATCCCACATGCCGCGGAGTGGCTGGGCCCGGGAGCCATGGCCGCTGAGCCTGCGCGTCCGGAGCCTGTGCTCCACAACGGGAGAGGCCACAACAGTGAGAGGCCCGCGTACCGCAAAAACAAAACAAAACATCTCCTAACTACCTAGCAATTTTACTACTTTTCTTATGAATTCATCTATCCACTATATTTTAAACTTTCTCTCCTCTGCTCAAAAATCCAGCCACTCCCCCTTCAACTATCTTTCCCATAGACATTTAAATATCTCATGTCTCTCCCATTAAAAAAAAAAAAATGTTATTACTCTCCCCTGCACCTTCCCATTCCAGACACTGCCCCTGGTTCTTTTCTAATATATAAGCAAATATAAGCATTAGCCATTTGATTACACAAACCAGAAACCAAGAAGTATTCATGTTTCCCCTTTCTTTGATATCTCCCATACCCAATTTATCTTAAAACCCTATTAACTTTAACTCCTAAATATCTTTCCAATTTATTCACTTTTCTTCATTGCCACTGACACCATCTTAAACCATGCTACTAGCATCTCTCTCTTAGACCTATGGAAGTGTTCTAATAAATCTTAAGGCGTTCATTTGACTCCATCCACTCTATTCTGAACACTATGTAAGAGTTATCTTTTGAAGTCACTCATAGTTTAAAACCATATGATAGCTTCCATTGTTCTAAAATCTGTTTTGGTTTAGTCTAGAGCAGGTAATTTCATTATATAATCTCAAAGGACCAGGTATGTTCCCTTCATGCCATTTGTCTCTTTCTGATTGTGTATTCATATCATGTTTTGTTCATTCTTTTATCCCTAGCACACACTCTAGAACTCCCTGCCACAGTGTAAGCACCAAATATTTATTAAGAAAATGAATACACTAATTAAAGAATAAACTAACCAATACAGAAATCTCTCATAATAATTTCTGACTCCTCTAGCACTGATACTGTAATTAAAAATTAATAGTTATTTAATCTTCATGGGTAGCACAATATCAGGCAATTATATAGAAACCACTCTGTTTTATAAGCATTGGGGTCTTATTCGAAGTAGATTTTGTACATGAATGACTAAATAGTCCATTTCCATTTCCTTTTGTAGAGTACAATTTAAAGACTGAAAGAAAACTAAGTAAACTAGAAAATGTAGCAAACTACAATTGTTATCTGCATCTCTAACCCATATAACAAGTTCTAATGCCTCCTTCCTATTCAGAACTCACTTCTCCAACTCATGTTACCAAGAGATCCATGGAGAAATAATACTAATTACTCCCTGCATTAGTTAATATGCTTCAGTAGAGAATCTCAATTTAAATAACTTGTACATACCACCTGTTTTAGTCTATTTATATTCTTATCAATACACAGTGGCATAAGTAGATAGACAGATAGATAGTAGATAGATAGTAGATAGATAGATAGACAGACATCTGTTTTAAGCAATATCCATGATATACTAATTTTAAATGCTTCTTATTATGGAAAAAAAATGTTCTCACTAATATCCATTGGTCCAGAGTGAATATAAAGCATGATCAAAATATGCACCAAAAAAGAGGTATATTGCCTAAGTCTCGATTTTTTTTTTCAAATATCATGATATATGCACAAGCAAACCAGGTTGGGAGATGCTTTAAATCCTTCAGTAACTTGTTTCCACCTTTACAATAATCCAAACTCCTTAACACAACCTGCCCCTGCCTACTTTTCCAGTCTCCCTTGTACATCTCTGTCTTCTGCTCTCTGTACTCCAGTTATAGAAAATGTCTTTCCTTTCTTCAAAAATTTTATATTCTCTCTCACCTGCTGGGGTCTCCAAAAGTGAATTTTAAAAACACTCTCCCTAACCCACTAACTACTCCTTTTGCCTAGTTATTCCTACTCATCTTTCAGGTCTAGGCTTAAACGTCACCTAACCCAGCACCTATAATAACAACACAGGTATAGCTTTCAGAATTCCACAAGGGATATGCTTGGAGTTGTATCAATCAGGGAACCCTTAAGCTGTGGTATCCTCATCAGGTTATTTACAGCTCATTAAAAGTCCTTCATAGTCCAGATGTAATTTACAAATCAGAGATCTTTTTAAAATACAAGTAATATAGTCTAGAAACATAGATAGCATATTTCCTTCATCAGTCCCTGGGAGAACAAAGGAAGACAGTTGACCAAAGGTATAATCTGTCAATGCAGAAGGAAAAATAGTTTTGTTAACCCTTTATCCATTTGTCTAATAAACAAACTTCCTAAAGATGAAAAATTCCAATATAAAGATAAACATGTTCCTTGTGAGTTAGCATGTGTTATGTGAAAGCAGAGATAAAATCATGGAATAAAATGAAGTAATAGAAAGACCAAAGGGAGTAGGGATGGAGGTTTAGAACTTCCTTCAAAGAAGAGTGAAGAAATGATGTATTCTCAAGCATAGTGATAATTACTATGCAGAAAGATAAAGAGCAATTTCTATGCAAGTATCCATAGATAGTTAAGGCAAAAAAATTTTAAGGATTATAGTATACATATTGCAATATATTTCAACCTTCTTTGCCTCCATGTCAGAATTATTCCCTAATGTTTAACAATAGGAAGCCTTCATCATGAATGAAGATCAGTTCGGATAAAAATTTCTATTCCTGTAAGCAACAAAATCAAATAAAGGAATCCTATTGCTATCCTGATTGCTTGCAGCTTCCTATCCTCCCAAAGCTAATTCCCTCAGTTAGGCAGACTGCTTTGTCTCTGTAGAAAATTAATGCAAAGAATATATCCTGGAGCATCACCAAATTTTTCAAATATAAAAAAGATATCGATCTTTAAATCTGTTTATTACCATTCTGTACCACCAATCTCCACTTGGAATAGAATTTAAAAGTTCAGCCTACTGCCACTATCCTCCAATATAGAACCTGTGGCTGACTCTTACCCATTCTCCAAATCCTTACCTCATCTCCTCCTTCACACTGACTCCTCCTTTATTCACACTCCTGAATAATTTTTGAGAAGGTTTTTTCTCTCAAGCTAGAAGGTAGGTACATTTGAGTTCAGTGACTTTGCCTTGTACATCTTTGTATTCATTAGTCTACAATGTTTTGCACTCCTAGTGGGAGATCCCAGCTTAGTAACCTATACCCTAAGGTAACCTCTAAACATGTATGGAAAGCTAGCAGTGTAGGTCATATGACTGGAAGATTATTTAAGTGAGAATATTCATGGAAAGGAACTTATGAACAGAGAGGTGAGCATAGCGGCCAAAGGATAACGCCCTACTGTCTGAACGAAGAAGTCTGGGGCACAGATAAGGTTATGCCACAAAGACTGCCCTTTGGCCCTAACTTTTCCATTACTAACAAGAAACAGGTATATTTAGGAAACAGTGTAAACTTTAATCCCTCATTCACTTTAATAGAAATATATATAGTATGGCAATTATGTGTCAGGCACTGCATCCAGGCTATTAGAAAGACAGAGTCTTTGCATTGAGGAAGCATAAGGTCTAATTTTGATTCCTCCAGAAATGAGCAGAGGGTCTAACCCTTAGTTTTCTAAAGATCTTTGTTGGATTTGATTTCTTAACTTGAAGTAGAATTGAAGGTTGCAAAATAGGGTCATTCATAAACCTTCCCCTGAGCACACAGATGAAAGACAAGTGTTGATAAACCACTAATCCAATCATCGATAAAAATATAAATGGTTTTTTATTATTATTAGAAGCACTAGTGTTATTAATGTGCTTTCTTAAGCAGAGAAGAACTGGGAGGTATATAGGACTTAAAATTACAGCACAAGTTTTTAAAGCAGGCTAATAAGAAACTAAGTAAGTCCCATATAGAAGGTAAAATCATCCCAGAGATAATACATTTCATTGCATTAAAAGTCTCATACTCTTCAGACTAACTAGGTTTATCAGGGATAAACAGGAGCATTACATAATGATAAAGGGGTAAATTCTCCAAGAAGACATAACAATCCTTATACTGTATGCACCTAACAAGACCATCAAAATATGTGAAGCAAAAACTAATACAAATGCAAGGAGAAATAAAATGAATCCACTATTATATACTTCAATATCCCTCTGTCAGAGATGGTCAGGTCTAGCAGGCAGAAATCAGTAAGGACAAAGCAGAACTCAACAGCACCATCAATTAGCTGGCTATTATTGACATCTTTGACTACTTTACACAACAACAGCAAAACAACAACAACAACAAAAACCCACATTCTTCTCAAGGTCATGTAAAATATTCACCAAGATAGACCACATCCTGTGTTATAAAACACACTTTAACAAATTTAAAACAATAGAAATCATACAATACCTGCTTTTAGACCACAATGAAATTAAACTAGAAATCAATAACTGAAATATACCTGGAAAATCCAAAAATACGTGGAAATTAAACAACACACTTATAAGTAAGACATGGATTAAAGAGAAAATTTCAAGTAAAATATAATGCTTTTTTAATTAACTGAAAATGAAAATACAACTTAACAAAGTTCGTGGGATGCAGCAAAGCAGTACTTAGAGGAAAATATATAACTTAGAATGCATATATTAGAAAGCAATAAAAACTATAATCAATAACCTAAATTTCCACTTTAGCAAACTAGAAAAAGAAAAGCAAATTAAATCCAAAGTAACAAGATGAAAAGACATATTAAAAATATAGCAAAAATCAATGAAATTGAAAACAGGAAATCGGTAGAGAAAATCAACAAAATCTTAAAAGCTTTTTCTTTGATAATATCAATAAAATTGATACACCTCTAGCCACACTAAGAAAAATAAAAAAGAGAGGACACAATTACTAACATGGCAAATGAAAGAGAGGATGTCACTACAGATGCCATAGACATTAAAAGGATAATAATAATAACAACAATAAAGTGGAATCATATGAACAACTCTATGCCCGTAAATTTGAGAACCTAGATGATAGGACTAACTCCATGAAAGACACAATCTGCCAAAACTCACACACATACAAAAATAGGTTATTTGAAGAGAACTACATCTATTAAACAAATTGATTCAATAAATTAATAACCTTCCAAAACAGCACCAGGCCCAGATGGGCTCATGAGTGAATTCTACTAGATATTTAAGGAAGAAATTCTACCAATTGCCTATAATCTCGTCCAAAAGGTAGAAGCAGAAACAATACTTCCTAACCCAGATTTATGAGGCTAGCATTACCCTAATACCAAAAGCAAAGACAATATGAGAAAAGAAAACTACAAAAGAATATCTCTCATGTACATAGATGCAAAAATCCTCAACAAGATATTAGCAAATCAAATCCAACAATATATAAAAATAATTATATAGTATGGCCAAGTAAGATTTATCCTAGGTATGCATGGCTGGTTTGACACTCAAAAATCAATTAATAGAATCCATAACATCACAGACTAAAGAAGAAAAATCATATATTCATATCAATAGATGCAAAAAAAGGCATTTGACAAAATGCAAAATCTATTCATGATAAAAACTCTCAGAAAACTAGGAACAGAGAGGAACTTCCTCATCTTGTAAAAGAACATCTACAGCTTATATCATATTACATCATATTTAATGGTGAGAAACTAGAAGTTTTCCCACTAAGATCAGGAACAAGGAAAGAATGTCTATTCTCACCACTCCTATTCAACTTCATACTGGAAGTCCTAGCAAATGCAATAAGAAAAGAAAAGGAAATAAAAGGTATACAGACTGGGAAGGGGAAATAGAAAACTGTCTTTGTTTGCAGATGACATAATTGTCTATGCAGAAAATCCAAACAACTTGACCCAGAAAAAAAAAAAAAATCCTGGAACTAATTAGCAATTAAAGCAAGTTTGCAGGATATATGGTCAACATACAAAAGTCAATCACTTTCCTATATACCAACAATGAACAAGTGGAATTTAAAAACGCAATACCATTTACATTAGCACAACAAAAATGAAAAACTTAGATATAAATCTAACAAAAAAATGTACAAGATGTATATGAGGAAAACTATGAAACTCTGATGAAAGAAATCAAAAAAGAACTAAATAAATGGAGCAATAGTTCATGTTTATGGACAGAAATACTCAATATTGTCAAGATGTCAATTTTTCTCTACTTGATCTAAAGCTACAATGTAATCTCAGTCAAAATCCCATTAAGTTATTTTGTGTATATCAATAAACTGATGGTAAAGATTATGTGGAAGGATAAAAACTGTGCAAAATAGCCAACACAATATTGAAGGAGAAGAACAAAATCAGAGGAAAGACACTCAACTATAGTAAGGCTACAGTAATCAAGACAGTGTGGTATTGGTGGAAAAAAATAAACAAACAGATCAATGGAACAGAATAGAGAGCCCAGATAGACCCCCATAAATATAGTCAACTTATCTTTGACAAAGGAGCAAGGGCAATACAATAAAGAAAAGATAGTTTTTTTCAACAAATGGTGATAGAACATATGGACATCCAATGCAAAAAAGTATGAATCTAGTCACAGACCTTATACCCTTCACAAAAATTGACTCAAAATGGATCATAGACCTAAACGTAAAACATAAACTATAAAACTTTGAGAAGATAATGTGGGAGAAAATCTAGGTTACCTTGGGCATGGTGATAATTTTTCAGATACAACACCAAAGGCATAATTCATGAAACAAATAATTAATAAACTAGAATTCATTAAAATTAAAAACTGCTCTGTGAAAGATACTATCAAAAGAATGAGAAGACAATCTACAGACTGGGAGAAAATATTTGCAAAAGACATTTGCAAATAATACGGAGCCTGTGCTCCGCAACGGGAGAGGCCAAAACAGTGAGAGGCCCACGTACCGAAAATAAATAAATAAAAAATAAAATAAAATAAAATATATTAAAAAACTCTTAAAACTCAACAATAAGAAAATTAAGAACCCCATTAAAAATGGGCAAAAGATCTGGACATCTGACAAAAGTAGATATTCAGATGGCAAATAAGCATATGAAAAGATGTTCATATATCATTAGAAAATTGCATATTAAAACAACAAGATACCACTACACATCTACTATAATGGCTAAAATCCAAAACACTGATGATACCAAATGCTGGTGAGAATGTGTGCCAACCAGAACTCTCATTCATTGCTGGTGGAAACATAAAATGGTAAAACCACTATGAAAGATAGTTTGGTAGTTTCTTACAAAACGGACATATTCTTACCTTAATATTTACCCAAATGAGTTGATAACTTACGCCTACACAAAAACCTGCATATAAAAGTTTATAGCAGCTTTATTCATAATTGCCAAAACTTAGGAGCAATCAAGATAGCCTTCAGTAGGTGAATGGATAAACAAACTGTGATACATCCAGACAGTGGAATATTATTCAGTACTAAAAAGAAATGAGCTATCAGCCATGAAAAGACATGGAAGAACCTTAAATGCATATTACTAAGTGAAAGAAGTCAATCTGAAAAAGCTACCTGCTGTATGATTCCGACTATATGACTTTCCGGAAAAGGCAAAACTGTGGAGATAGTAAAAGGATTAGTGGTTGCTAGGGGTTAGGAGGGAAGAAAGGATGAATAGGCAGAGCACAGAGTTTCAGGACAGTGAAACTACTCTGTATGATACTACAATATGCTATTATGCATTTGTCAAAACCCATAAAATGTACAATGCCAAGAGTGAGCCTACTGCAAACTATGGACTTTTAGCAATAAGATATGTCAATACAGTTTCACTCTGATGGGGGTGTTGATAATGGGGGAGGTTATGCATGTGTGGGGGCAATCTCTGTATGGGGAGTCTCTATACCTTCCTCTCAATTTTGCTGTGAACCTAAAATGGCTCTTTAAAAAAAGTCTATTATCAGCTGAGCAAACACGTTGATAAGAAAAATGAATCAGTTCTAAGGTAGACTTGGCAATGTTTCTATGGGTTTAATAAGATTAAAACTAGTAAAACTAAAAACAAAAAAAATACTATGTAATCCTTACCTATACCACTCAAACATTATTTCAATTACCTACAGGCTTTAATAAAAAAGTAATGGTGATCAAATTGTATAAAATAGCAATTTCTAAAATGTTATTCTTGGTAGAGCATCTGAAATTCCACAAAAGGGGACAAAAAGCCTCTAAAATCTATGAGTATAATTAGCTTCTTTGATTTCCAATTCTTGTTTTGATGACTAGACAAGAGATGAAAATTTGCTATGTAAACAGATATGCTAAAATGAAACAACGCATGTGGCCACTTGACAAGCATAATTCAAGAAAATAATAATTTAGAAAATTATTTTCCATAAACTTCCCTGGAAATTAAAAATATTTATAATACTTCCACTTAGCAGTCACTGGCCCAATCATTTTGTCTCCTGAAACAATACATAATGATCATTTTTCCAATTTCAATTTGTTCTAACCTAGTTTATTCATATTTACCACTTACTAATACCACACATTGTCCCCTGAATTCCGCATGTATCACATTTCCTAAGTCCACTCAGGCTACCAAACTGTGTGTTACCTGCAGCTGCCCCATTTTTCTCTGATGTCTTATAATTCAGTTCCCCCTAACCTCCCAGAGCTGTATTCAAATGCATACTACAAAAGAGCTTGTTTCTATTCCTTGGATTCCTGGTGATAACATCTTTTACCCCCTGTTATGGTTTCTAGGTAATTTACATTACATATTTCTTTTCAAACAGAATTATTTCCTTTAATGGATTCTGTCTTCCCAGCCTCACAGTTCTCTTAAAGAATGTCATATCCAGTTTGTGAATTCCTAGTAAATCAAGTTGCCTTAAGATAGCATGTTGACTGAGACAATCTTGAATACAAAGTGTTATTAAGTCCTCTAAGTCATTCTGCACTCGTAGCATGTCAAAGGATTAAATTGTGATCTTCAGACTCATACTCTCCTATTCCCAAGCCACCACTAGCTCAATTTCTTATTTTTAAGTTCTATTTTGTTTTATGTTATTGTACAATCTACTAAAACCTTGCTAACACTTTATTGCTTCAGGTCGGTGAGTCACCAATATGTACTAAGAGCAACGAAGGACTACCAAGGAGATGGAACACATCCCTCAATATCACAGGGCTTATCACCAAGCTGAGGAAACAGACATACACAAATGAAATAATAATATCCCCTCAGACATGCACAATTCTACAAACAAAAATCATTCATATCTGTTTTCCCATCTATTCCTTAAAACCGTTGTGTGAAGTAAAAAAGTCAAGCATTCCTTCCCTTTTTTTTACAGGTATGGAAACTGAGACCCAGAGTCACCATCCCAAAGACTCACAACAAACATGTCCTAAAGAAGGCCTCTAATAATTGAAAGAGAAAGTTAAAAATAATGTGGAACCAAAATATAAGACAATACTAGTTTGAAAGATGAGAAGGTAAACAGAAGCCCTTGATTTATTTAGAAGGGCAAAGATACTCATAAGTCAAATACTGATGCTAAAAATATTAAGAGTAATCAATTAACAGAAAAACTTCTAATCCTGTAGAGGAAATCCAGGAGATTTTAAAAATTCAATCAATCCAAAAGACGGCAGAAAAGAAGCAAAAATAAAAATAGAGAAAAGTGAAGAAAAAGCATTTTACAATGGAAAATAAGATGCTCTAAGAAAATCAAAAGGTAATTAATCACAATAAGTGTAAATAGACTAAACTTCCCAGTTAGAAATACTCTTAGAATGTATAGACTATTTATAAAAGACACAACTAGAGTATAATAATCTAGAATGATAAAAAGTTAAATAATAGAAATACATATATCAAATACTATACAAATGCTAGTTTAGCTCTATTAGTATCAAGCCAAAAAGACTTGAAGCAAAAAAAAAGCATTATTAGTTACAAGAAAAGTTGGAAAATAATGTTGAGAAAATCTTCCAGGAAGTACAGCAAAAATATAAAGGATTGGAAAATAAGGGAAGAAAAAAAAAGGAATCAGAGGAGAAGTCTAGTAGGTATAAGAACAAAAGGAATTCCAGCAAGAGAGAGAATGGAAAAGAGTGGGGAAAGGGATGGAGAAAATCATCATAAGAAAAAAATCAAAACAGAAGACATGCTTTTCTAGATTGAAAAAAGTTACCCAGTCAGTGCCCAGCAAAACTGATGAAAATGGGACTTACACTAAAGCATATTACTGGAAAGATTCAGAACCCTGGACAGAGAAGATACATCAAATTTCCAGAAGGAGAAAACAGGTCACAGGAAGGTAGACTGTAATGGCACTGTGTCTTTCAAAATCTAAGGAGAAATTATCTCTGGTCTAGGATATTACAGCTAGCCAAACTGTCCATGTGGGAGGGTAGAGTGTAGAGAGATCTGTTTAAGAAAATGATGTTGATAGAATATTACTTGTATCAATGTACTGGAGGGAGATTTAGACAACTGGCATAGAGCTTAGCGACTGAGTTAGTGATTAGTACATAAGACTAAGCAAATGATAAAACCAACTCTCAGGAAAATGGAAAGTGCAGAAAAGGAAAAGTAATCACAGCATGTTGAAGATTCAGCTATAAATAGCATATTTGTAGTGGTAATGATATAAATACCTACTATTTATGGAACCAAAAGGATGGTATACCTATATTGTGAGAATGAGGTGATGGAAATAGTGCATATATACAGTTAGGGCAGGGAGAAAGAGGCTAAAACTTCAAATTCCATAGTGAGAAGTCAAAGACAAGTCCTAAAACTGAAAAACCAAGAGGTAGGTACATAATCTTGCTGTTTGGTGATGGAAGCAAATAACAAAGAATCCCTTAAACAAGGGGATTGCCCCTAGTGGCTGCCCCTAGTGTCTTTTCTTTTTTAAAATGAGATATTGCCAATTATTCTTCATGGAAGTTTTACCAACATTCCCTTGAGCAATGTATGAGAGGCCTCACCCCATTGCTTCATCAGTTCAGGTCCCCTACAGAGTAATGCCAAGTCAGGGTTAGATATTCAAGACTTTTACTGAGATAAATGCCTATGAAGGAGAAACAGAGGAGGGAGGAGCCTTCAGACCACAATGCAGGTCTGAAACCTGTGAAGAGGGGAGGAAGAATTGTGTAGAAAGAGCCTCAACCACAGCACAGGTAAATGGGGAGTCCCAGAGCAAAAGTTGCTCAATAGAGGAGCTCTTTATTGAGCAGGAGTAAACTAATCATAATGTTACCACCATTCTTAGTCACTGGCTGGGCACAATGTTGGGGAAATATGGCTTCGATGTGTGATCTGCAGCAGATCAGAAAACCATAGCAGGTGTCAGTCAACTGTGTTCAGTAGTGTGCTGGTAAATGATTAACAACTAATTCCATAGAAAGTTAAAGAAAAGTTTTTATTCATAGCATTTGTGACTTTCTGGATGTAAATACTCCCATTGTAGCCAGTTTCAAGCTACCAGTGTGATAGTGTGATATCACTGACTGCTGAGTTTGAAAGAGATGCTAATGATTGGCTTTCCCAAACCAGGAGCCACTTCCAGGAATCCCCTAACTGTGCTCCGTGCAGCAGGTTTTCATGAAAGGAGATCTGAGCAGTGCACATCCTTAGCCACCTTCTCAACAATCAAGTGTGTGTGGTAAATGATGGTATGTCAGTGTAGTTTGTAGGTTTACTTTGCATTTTCCTTAATATCGGTAAGTCTGAGGATCTCTTCATGTATTTGTATGGTATATTAAATGATTTATTATTATGTAATCTGTTTAATTATTCACTTTTCTATGAATTAAACTAATCTTTTAATTATTTTTATTAGAATCTTTATGCCTATGTTCTAAATAATGGAAATCTTAATGCATTGATCTTAATATATTAATCCATTTAGTAAGTGAACATATAAATACTACTTATTATCTTCTTGTCATATGATTAGCATTTTCAAAATTAGCCCCTCTCAACCCTTCCAGAAGGTAAATAGGGAAGAAATAAATGTACCTTAAAAAGCTTGATGTAGGTAAAATCTAAAATTAGAAAACAAATTACTACGATTCCTTTTTTTCCCCCAATTTTTAAAGTAACAATTACATGTATAGCATCAAAATACAATGTCTATACTTAACTTTCAGGGAAATATTTTTAATATCATTAAAGTTGATTGAATGCAGAAATTTTAAGGAAAAAGTTACTGAGAAAAGTTGCAAACTACCTCCCAAATACACACACAATGACAACAATGTAGTGCAGAATTTTCCATCTGAACAGTCTATGAGGACAGAGTAAAATCTTCAGGGAAATTAAGTTTGTAATTATTATTATGAAAATATTTTAATAATAGATACATTCTATATTGACTCATTTATATACATCCTTCGTGGAGCAAGTTGAAAATCATCCACTCCTAGGTTAGAAGCTAAGAAGCTCTGAATAAAATGGTCCTCCAAGATATTACACATGTTTTAAGTATTTCTCATTGTGCAGATAACATTGAATAAGCAGAATCTTGAATGTGACCAGACATCAGAAGTCATCCAATATAGTCTCTAACCACAAATGTACTTAGACAAAATTTAAAGCAAAAACTATAACAAAGAAACCAAAAAGGCAAAAATTCAAGAATTTGTCTTCCATAAAATTTTCTGTATCTTTTTGTTAACTCAAGCACTGCTATCTGGAGGACAAGGAGTCAAAACACCTATGGGTGCACAGAGTTTTAAAATGCCACAGTTTTCCCCAAAAAAAAACCCCCAAAACTCACATCTATTTCATCACCTTTCAATCAATTATCTAGTTCATAAACCAAATTTGACTCCAAATGCTGTGGCTTTTCTTCTGCTCCACCTCTTTCAACCACAACCTCCAACCATAGCCATTTTTCTAGTCATCAGTATTTTCAACCAGAAATCAAGAAAAAAAAGGCAGATGAAAATTATAAGGTAACCAACTATGATAATTTACGGCAAGTGTTTAGTAGGATGAAGATTGAAAGTGGTGGCTAAAAAGAAGTTTGAATTATCTGTAAACGCCTTTTATCCTAATTTTCTCAAAACATGTGATTCAAGTACTAAAAAGAAAAAGAAACTTACCTCATCAACATTTTCAAAGGCATTGATGATGTCATAAGGTAAACAAGACAACAGATCGATCACAAACCAAGTTTTCAGATAGTTCATCCTGATCAACTTGGGGTCAGAAATGACCTCTCCACCAGGTCCCACAAAGGTCGTGTGAAAATTTAAAACAATGTCAACCAGAAAAATAACATCCACCACACTGTCCAGCACCAGCCAGGCTATGTTGTTCTGCTTCGTTTTGAAGGAAACGTTATAAGGAACCATAATGGCGGTGTAGAAGGTAAGAATTAAAATCACCCAATCCCAAGTTGTTTTAAAAGCACAATAGTGTAAAATAATATGTGGTGGCGTCTTTGGCGCTTCTTGCTTGTACTGAGGAAGGATATCTGATCCCAGCTGAAGAACCTAAAAGAGAGAAAATGTATATATAATGACCCGGACATCTCTGCACAGTTAGTAATGAATTCAAATTTACTGGCAGCCAAACCACAGCCTATTAATCATGACACCGGGTTTCAAGGCCAGTCAGGCTCTGTAATTTCATCTCCCTCTTCTAAGTTGTATCAAGGTTTGTTCAAAGTCACTCCATGTCCAATCACTCTACCAAAGTTGACCTGTCTGCCATTCCCTCTGGCTTTCTCTCGAGTGGCCAACTGTTGGTTCAAAAACTGGCCCCCATACATGGATGGCAGGGAGAGACCAAAGAAAGAGGCAGACCACTCCAGATTGATAGGTGGCAGTTTTAATATGCAAGGGAACTTACTTACAAGGCTTTTATTGGGCAGCCACAAGACCAGTAGATCTCTGAACCCACCCACCAAATATTAAAAGTTTATACAGAAGCCTTAACTGGGTTCAGTCACACATACAGATGTGACTGAAGGTCACAACAACACCTGAAGGTCTCAACAACACCTTACTCTCTCAAGCCTGCATCCTTGAAAATGGCCCCCATTGTGGGACTGGTGAGCAGAGTATACGTTCCAAGGACAAGGGTGGGGGTAAGGAGCCTCCAACTGCCTGGGTCCAGTTCAAGGGTCAACCCACAGTCCCATGCTCTCGATGACCTCCCCCAGCACCAACACTGATCCACAGCACTGCTGGACACCCACTTCTGCAAGTTCTGCACACTCACTTGGCAGGCTTGCCTAGAATCACACATCTCTCACTGACTGCCCAACTGTTATTTGCATGACTCACCGTTACCCATTCTTCACATATTTGGCACCTCAAGGAGCATAACTTTGATTCTGACGGCCTTGCTGGACCCCAGGGCCCCACTGTTGATGGTCTTGCTGTTGTGTGGGACTCAGCCAGGGCCCTAATGACTGGCACAGCAATATCAGGGGTGTAAATGTTATAACCTGCTTTTCCCTTTTTTCCTTTCAATCAGGACTTAAAAAGAATATTGGATTTCCTGCCCAGAGGCAAATTCCCTTTAGAAAAAAAAAAAAAAACTAAATATTCAGGTTTGCTTCTGCATACTTTTTCGACAAATGGAAAAATTTCAATGTAATGTTATATGAACCTTGACTTACACTGATTAGGTCTCATTAAAGAGACAATGAGAAAAAGCAGATGACAGAGCAAGAGCAGAGCTCTAGGCAACCCTGGGCAAAGGTAACAAACACAGGACTCAGCACTTCCTTCCAGAACCTGGAACCTGGAAATTGTGAAAAGGAGTTGAAGCAGCAGGTCAGAGACCTCTGCTCCATGCCATCAGTGAAGCTAAAGCTGAGTAAACCTATGTATTAAGGGGTTTGTAAGTGGGACTTTAATAAACAATGTTTTCAGCAGCTTTACCATCTTATGCATCCAAGTATTTAGTGTCCCTAGGACTAATAGGACCCAGAAAGTAGGAGTCAACAAGTTCAAATTATAAAATCATAAATGCACTAAATTTTTGAGTGTGCAAATAGATGTAAACAAAAATACCCATTCGCATGTAATTCTTACGCTACAAAGCAAAATAAGTATACTAGCATTTTTTGAAACTTGAGAGAGATTTATCCTGAAAAGTCTCTCATAAATAGAACTTACATAACTGAAAACGAAGCATATAATATAATATAATCATTGCTATTTTGAAATGTGAAAAACATCACTGATATGCTCTTTAGGTGTATATTATAATTATTGCTTTAAGTTTGGGAGCTATAAGAACTATTTATAAAGATTTTTACATATTTATCCTCATTATCAGTGCCCCAGTCATACTTTTCCCATAAGGTCTTAAATTACTTAGCAACAAATTATCCTATAGGCAGGTAAGCTTCATGTTGAGACAAAGCATTACATACACAGAATCATACAGAACCATGGCCTTTCACTTTTCAACCACTGATCTATTCATTCTAATTTCACTGTGTTAAACATGAAAATTTCATTCATATTCAATGTTAATATTTTACCACAGTCTATAGTTTGAGCACAAAGAAATCATACTTAGAAAATAAACTCACTGCCAGGGTACATTAGGACCTTCATGGGTCCTGGGTATTTTTGCCTTCTTAGACCCCTTCCTCCTTAAAAATAATAAAATAAAAATTATATTTTACAACTGTATTTTTACAAATATGAATAAATTAATATTATATATTCAAAATTATTTTTCCTAAAAGTTCATTTTTTCCTTCTACTATTAGTAGAAATTCAAACATCATGTGGGCCCTACACACTGTGTTAATAGACAAGTCGGCCCCGCTCAACACCCTGGAAAAATGTAAGATGTCTCCCCTAGAGATGGAATGAAATCACTCTTGAGTTCAGTATTTCTTAAATCTGGCTACAAACGAGAATCTTCTGGAGAAGTTTTAAAAAATAAAGTATACTCATACTCAGACCCCATGTCAGAAAATAATGCATCTTGTGTGGGTTCTCAGAGAATCTATATTTTCAAAATCTTTCCAGGTGATTATGATGTACAGTTCAAAAAACCCTTGTCTTATATTTCTTTAGACATTCATAACCCAGTTCTTCGGAAGATGACTTGCATTCGTAAAGCAATCCAAAACTGCTACAAGAGAAGAAGGAGGATGAGCAGGAAGAGGAGGAGAAGAATGGCAACAACAACAAAGAAAGGGACTCACTACGTGCTTCAGCTTTGAGCTTTCTCATATGCAGAGCACTACTTTAATCTCAGCCCCATCACTAGGACTCCTTTATAAGGCAGTGAGTAACAACTCTTCGCTTTGTTATTTCATTTGTACTTTCAGGAGCAATAAGCCTTAGGTCTCTACCTAAGAGATGAAATCACATTTACTGATGTATTTTTGTACTGAAACAGACATATTCTTTCTCTCTGAATATCTGAGCACACTGACTCTAAAGGACTCAGTACCACGTATACAAGTGAGAAGCTGAAGCCAATCAGCAAGATGTCAGAACCTGTGGAAAACAGATGAACTGCCTACATGGAGACCAGGATCTTTGAAAGTGGGGATCAGCTCCAAATTTAGGGGGCCTGGTGGAATTAAGATAAAATGTATATGTGTTGGAAAAAGTGAAAGAGCCTGAAATTTAACAGCAAATCCAAATACTCAAGCTGAGCAAATTATATGACTCTGAGTACAACTGGAAAAACTATATCTTTCTGCTAACTTGGTGCTTCTTTTAGGTCAGTCTTTGAAGATCTAAGAGCACATACAGACTAAATCTCTGCTGAAAACCTTCTTATTTCCACATGTTCTCTGAAATCAAGCCTAAGACCTGACAGAAAGCAGTTTTGTATTTGAATCTGCTTTGTGAACTAGGGATGACTGATAAAGAAACTAACAATAATCAAAAGGCAAAGCAAAAAAAAAGAAAAAAATCAGATGGGAAGAAACAGGAATGAAAGTTCCTCAAAAGTAAAAGTAAAAACGATGACTTGTCAAGCAGAAAGGAACTTTCCATTTGATATAGAAGAAAAAAACTATCCTGAGTGATTAAGGGTGCTAAGGTAGAAAAATTTCCTCTCTATGGTCTCTTTCCTCTTGTTCTTGCCCAACTGTGCTAACAAAGAAAGAAAAACTGAATAAGTTAAGACTCAGTAAGAATCATAACTGCAAAAGTCAGCAGTCACAGAAACAAGCTCCTATACTTTAGCTTGATTTGTAGAAAGAAACGGACAACCGAAGGCAGAAAAGAAAGTAGCTTCAAAATCAAGTAATACAGGGCTTCCCTGCTGGCGCAGTGGTTAAGAATCCGACTGCCAATGCAGGGGACACGGGTTCAAGCCCTGGTCCAGGAAGATGTCACATGCCTGCGGAGCAACTAAGCCCACGTGCCACAACTACTGAAGTCTGCGCACCTGGAGTCCGTGCTCCGCAACAAGAGAAGCCACTGCAATAAGAAGCCCGCGCACTGCAACTAGAGAAAGCCCACACGCAGCAATGAAGACCCAACACAGCCAAAAATAAATAAATAAATTTATTTTAAAAAAAAAGATACATGCACCCCAATGTTCATAACAGCACTATGTACAATAGCCAAGACATGGAAACAACCTAAGTGTCCACTGACAGATGGATAAAGAAGATGTGGTATATATATACAATGGAATATTAGCCATAAAAAAGAATGAAATAGTGTCATTTGCAGCGACATGGATGGACCTAGAGATTGTCATATTAAGCGAAGCAAGTCAGACAAAGACAAATATCATATGATATCACTTATATGTAGAATCTAAAATATGATACAAATGAACTTATTTACAAAACAGAAACAGACTCACAGATATAGAAAACAAACTTATGGTTACCAAAGGGGAAAGGTGGAGAAGTGATAAATTAGGAATTTGGGATTAGCAGACACCACTATATATGAAATAGATAAACAACAGGTCCTATTGTATATTCAATATCTTATAATAACCTATTATTGAAAGAATATGAAAAAGAGTACATATAATATATATATTATCTATATTATATATAGATAATATATATATATATATATAACTAAATCACTTCACTGTACACCGGAAACTAACACAATATTGTAAATCAACCATACTTCAATTAAAAAAAAAAAAGATTCACTCAGCCCAGGTATCATCTCATTCAGGTAACCCCTCCCTCCTCTGCTGGATCTTTAACTCCTTGATGATAGGGCCAATGGCCTATTCATCTTTACATCCTTTGCAGAGTACCAAGCATGGAGCAAACCCTCAATAAGTGTGTGCTGCACACATAAATTAATGAATGAGTGAACTCCCTATCTCATTTGCTCAAAGAAAACCTCATTCTGTACAGACATCACATGGGATGTCATAAATTACCTTCCCATTTCCAAAGTAGGAGAGCATAAAAAGAAATATAGGAAAGCTCTATAATTCTACAAGGAAAAATCAATTAGCATATAAGTGTTTGTAAAATAATAGCCATTTATAATAATAAATGTTTCAAATAATTGAAACATTTGTGGGGGGAAAAATGTATGACCACCACCATTTTGGGAAGTAAAGTTAATCTCGCACTTACTTCAGCTAGTCTTGAATGTTTGTGGACCACCTCTGTTTTATTCATTGGCGTGAGCTGTTGCAAAACACTTCGGCTATTTGTCAAAGCCCGTGTCAATCGGGCAAATTTTGTCCAACCTTAAAAATAAGGAAAGAAAGTCTCAGTTTTTCACACGTAATGAATATGGAAGCCTACATTCTTGCTAATATTCAAAGGATCTCAGAAATAGCATAACATGCGGAACTAATGAAAAGTATCAATCTTAAGCATTTGATTTCTACACAGACATCATCATATATTTCAAGTGCGGTTTTAAAATAGTAAGTAATTTTCATGTGTGATCTTTGTGTTTTGCTCATATCTATCATATAGTCCCTATAGCCAGGTAGCTAGTTGTCCACAAAATTCTGTCCTCCCCCTTGCATTGTATAGGTTTGTTACTGGGAAACAGCTGCCCAGCCAGGAATACATTTCCCAGCATTTGTTGCATCTAGGTGTGGGCCTGTCCCTAGTCCTCACCAATGGATTGAGACAGAACTGATGTGTGTCACCTCCATGCATGCAACAACTTAGGAAGCAAGTGAAACTTCTCTATACTTTCTCCATCCTTCTATCAGTTGGATGCAAGTGACAAGATCCCAGGGGACGGCAAATCCACTGAATCAGTGCATAGAAGAATGCCATATGTCAAAGATCAACTTCCTTAGATTGTTATATGAGCAAGAAATATGCTTCTATTGTGTTAAACCACTTAAAGTTGGGGGGTTTTTTACTATAGCAGGTAGTATTACCCTAATAAAAACAGTCCTATCGTATACTTATGTGAAGATATATACACATAAGAGAATAAAGCCCAATTTCAACAAATCTCACATACTATGGTTCTTATCACACACCTCCATCTTTTTTGTAACGTAGCAAAGGTTCTCTCTTATAAACAATTTCATTGATATTTAAAGATTATTTTTGGAATATCTAGAATCCTTAATAATGTTTTCCAAAAGAGTAGTAACCTTAACCTCTGAGGGGAAGGAATGTGAATTTAATGAGAAATAAATTTCTTCCATTATTTCCAATATTAAAATCATTAATTTTTCATTATTAAGCTAATTAACTTCAAGGAAATGTCAATGAGACGTGAACAAGTAGAACAAAACGAGCCATACTCTGCTCCTATCTCAATTATCCTTTCTCTAGGTATCCCAAAAAGCTCTAATCTATGATGGACTCCACTAAGACCATTTGATAATTTCCATGGTATTACCTTTAACTAGGGTATTTACCAAACAACTCCTTAAAAATGAAAACCCCTGATAGTCCAAAGCAATCACTCTAATGGTAATGATGAACTTTCAGACAATGTGACAGAAAATGAAAGAAGAAATCCTGGGCAGGCACCAACCAAATGTCTTTCAAATCATACCAGGTAGGTGACATCATACTTTACTGCTATTCTTCAATCTAACTTTGACTTCAATTAGGCTTTGTACTGCCCCACCAATTTAGCTCTTTCTATGGTATCAACAATTGGATTGGGGAAAAAAGTAAACTGGCATTGGTTAATAGAAGATCTTTTATTCTTTTTCATTAATGGGCCTCATCCTAGTGATTAGAACAGAAAATGTTAGGCTTTGGGAATTGTATGCAACCCTAAGGCTTGCCCTGTGTAACGTGCTGGAGAAACAAAGAAGCACTAGATATGCCACCAACTCTCTAAGAATTCAACATCAATGCAAAAGACCATCATGCAATCTATATCACCAACTTAGACTTTTCTTCTAAGCACTAGACCTATGTATCTAATTGGCCATTGGCCACCTCTTACTCAGATGTTCTACAGGCATCTGACTCTTAACATGATCAAAATCAATCTTATCATCACCTTCTCCCCCCATCTCCAACTCTGCATATTTAATGTATTCTTGGTCTTAGTGAATGGCCCCATGATATTTCCAGCTGTCTGAATCAGAAACTTGAGATTCACCATCCTCCTTCACTATTACCTCCACCCCCCACACACCTACCCAATCCCTTCGAAGACTTACAGACTATAACTTATCAATAAATACCCTCAAATTTAATCTCCCCTCTCCATCCCTAATATGTTAGACAATATATCATCTTTCACCTGAGTTAGACAGTAGTTCCTAAAAACCATTGCCTCTATCTGCTCTCTGACCACATACTATCCAAACAACTCTGCACATTGCTGCCAGAGTCCTTTCTACAGCACAAATCTTACCATGCACTTCTCCCATTTTAAATTCTTTAAGAGATCCCTGGAAGCCTTCAGGATAACATTGAATATCCTTGGTATACATGTCATTTAGTTTCTGACCCTAAAGATTTGCTCTGCTTCCATCTCCTTCCACTTCTTCATACACGCTCTGTATTCTGGCCTCACTAAAATCAATAACAAATTAAAAGAACACATGCAAAAGTAAAATTAAATCCACCAGGAATTCTTTGTACACCCTATGACATTCAATGCTTTCACATGTTATAACCACTCTGTCTACCTGAAATGCTTTTTCCCTCCCCATCTGTCTGGCTAATGCTTACTGGTACCTCCAAACTCAGTTAAAGCATTCTGAGATCCACTGGTAGCTTCTTGGATCCACTCATGAGAGAGATGCACTCTGCTCTGTGTATTCACACCACAGAATACATACCTCACATGGCACTAACAATACTAATGCAGTTGTTGATAAGCATGTCAGTCACTCCCACTAAACTACCGTCACCTCTCCATTCTCAGCACTTGGTAGAGGCCTGCCATAAAATAGGCCTTTAATTGATTAATTGACTAATTAATTAAAAGTTATTTGTAACTTTAAAAATAAGATTTAAAAATAAGCCCCATTTGTATTATCATGAACATAAACATGAAATACTATGTTTTATTATCGTTGGGTTTTAGTTTGGTTTTTGCTTTATTGGGTTAAAATGGTGAGGATGTCTTCAGATGACAGTAACTATGTTGGCAACAGGTATATTAAAATATTTCCTGTTGATCTTTTCTCTTCTGCATCAAATGAATATTAAAATTGCATTGAATATTTCTAGAAACTTCCAAGTCAATCTCGATTTCAGTTTCTTTTTTTTCTTTTGGCTGTGCTGCAAGGCTTGCAAGATCTTAGTTCCCTGACTGGTGATCGAACCCAGGCCCTCAGCAGTGAAAGTGCAGAGTCCTAACCATTGGGCCACCAGGGAATTCCCACAAGTCAATCTTATACTTACTGAAGATTCATATTTCTAAGATAGATAATGTTGCACCTCCTAGTACATCTGATTATTGGATTAAAAGAGACACCCATTTTCATTCCCTGTGTGTGATAAGGTTTATTTGGAAAATATTTTCAAAAAATAAAAGGAGATATTGAAGGAATGAATTCAATAACACATGGAAGAACACAAATCAGCAAATGCCATGTGTTCTCTCCTTTTCTAGGATCATAAAAAGAAGTAAACTTGTGAGGAAGGAGAAACATGATGATGAAAACTTATTGTCATCCTCTGGTTTTCTATTTCAAGCATCATAAGCACACACTACTGTTTCTTAATGAGGAAGCAGCAGTTCCTCATTTAAATATGAAACAAATGTACCTGTGTAGGTGTATCTCACTTTACATATGAAGTCAATAAAATCAAGAAATACTTCATCCCTTTACCTTATTTCAATTTCCTAAAGGAATAAAAAAATTTAAAACTGTGAAAATAAAACAACATTTTTCTCCATGGTAAAAATAGGACTATCATTGATTAAACAGCAGAAAGAAACTGAAAGAAAAATGTTAATTCTTCATTCTAAAAATTTTCACACAGTGTATTCTGAGTGAGACCACCCTTAAACATAGATGAAAAGGGAGTTTACAGCATGATATGACTTTTAGGTGCCAGATCTTACTCTTTCTATCCCTGGTTGTCTCGTTTCATGACTGGCACATACTGGGCACTAGAAAAATTTTTGAATGAATGAATGAGAACATTAGTAGGAAAGTTAAATAGAGATTAACACAGCATCCCACATTATACGTAGTTAAAATTAGAACATAAAGAAGGAAATATGTTCAGCTCTTAGCAGATACTAATATAACTCATCGGTATTGTGAAAGAAGGGCTTTGGGTTGGAGAAGGTAGAAACGGTGTGGTAGAGGGTTGAGGAGGAAGTGTGTGGAGGATTATAATTTTTCCCTCAAAAAGAGGAGTGGGGAGCTGTTAACAGAAAAAGAAAAAAAAAATGGTGACAGCTGTCAAACTGACTCAGACTTACTCAAAGAGAGAAGTTTAGGAGGAAATACTTGGGAAGGATTCTTCCTAGAGAAAGCAAAGGCAGTGGTGTAATCAAGTAAGCATTTATGAGCTTTGATATCAAAATGCCCTTGGAGCTGGAAAACAAATGCAAAGCCGAGGAGTGCTTCGTTTCACGTTTAAATCAAAGGGAGCACAAAAAGATGCACTCCCTGAACTGCTCAGTGATCTTTTTGTCTCTGGTTAGGGCTTTCTTGCAGTCCTCAGTTCTAAACAGTTAGCATTTTTCTCAAGACCCCTATGCCACCCCTCTGTCCTCACTCTCAGCAGATTAGCTTATCAAATATATTATTGAAAAACCATAAGATGGGGTGGAGTCAAGATGATGGAGTAGGAGGATGTGGAGTTAGCATCTCCTCATAACTAGGGCACCTACTAGGCACTGGTGGGGGACCTCGGACACCTAAGGGGATGGGAGGAATCCCCACGTGATGAGGTAGGATGTGGGAGGGAGCAGGGGGAGGAAAAGTGGAGGCAGGATGGGACCAGCACTCCTAAGGGGGGGCTGGGGGATGGGAGAGGTTCCCACACTTGGAAGGGCCCACTAACAGCAAGGGGATCAGCAGGGAAGAAGAGGGACCTTCGGAGGATCGGGGAATCAGAAGGGAACGCAGCCAAAGTCTCCTCCACCTGCTTGGGCACTGGCAAGCCTGCTGGGATCCCAGGCCTGAGCTGCACAAACACTCTGCCCCGCCAAGGCCTCTTCCAGCTGCGTGGGTCCCAGGCCTGAGCCCTGCCTCAGCTGAGGCCTCCTCCCGTTGGGGCCTCCTTTGACCGCATGGGTCCCAGCAGACCTGAGTACTGCTCCCCCACAAAGCCTCCACGGGCCGTGCAGTTCCCGGCAGGCCCGAGCACTGGCCTCCTCGAAAGCCACCATGGGCCACACAGGTCCCAACAGCCTGTGCATTGCCCCAACAAAGCCTCTTCCGGCCGAGTGGGTCCTGGGCCTGAGCCCCACCCTCGCCAAAGCCTCCAAGGGCCACACGGGTCCTGACAGCCCAAGTGACGCCCCGGACAGGGCCTCCTCTGGCGACGTGGGTCCAGGTGGGCCAAATGCCACCCATCTCCAAGGCTTCCTCTAGCTGCACTGGCCCCTGTGGGTGCGCCTGTGGAGGCCTGCGCCCCAGCTGGTCTGCATGGGCACATGTGCTCCAGGCCTGCTCCAGGAAGAAACACTGATGAGAAGAACACTTGCAGAGGTGGGGCTGAAGAAATGGGTCCAGAGACCTACCTAGAGGTCTTGGAGGCCTACAGGGGAGGCAAGGGTAGGCTGTAGCTCACCATGGGGGCAAGGACACTGATAAAGGAGGTACGAGGGAATTTTTAATTTTTATTCATTTTTAAATTTTTTTATTTTCTTTTTTATTTTATTTTTGCTGTTGTGGTTCTGTTTTGTTTTGTTGTTGTCTCATTTTTATTGTTATTTTTTCTAATATATTTTTTATTTTTCTAACTTTATTTTATTTTTTACTCTTTGTTATTGTTCTGCTCTTTTTTTTCCTGCCACACTGCGTGGCTTGCAGCGTCTTGATTCCCAGGCCAGAGGTAAGACCTGAGCTCCTGTGGTGAGAGCACCAAGTCCAAACTGCTGGACTAACAGAGAACTTCAGGTCCCAGGGAATATTAATCAGTGTGAGGTTTCCTGGAGGTCCTCATCTCAGCACAAAGACCCAGCTCCACCCAACTGCCTGCAAACTCCAGCACTGAACGCTTAGGGCCAAACAACCAGCAAGACAGGAACACAGCCCCACCCATCCAAAAAAATGAGACGACAAAAAAATATGCTACAGATGAAGGAGCAAGGTAAAAACCTACAAGACCAAATAAATGAAGAAGAAATGGAGAACCTACCTGAAAAAGAATTCAGAGTAATGATAGTAAAGATGATCCAGAATCTCAGAAATAGAATGGATCATGGATTGAGAAAATACAAGAAATGTTTAACAAGGACCTAGAAGAACTAAAGAGCAAACAGTAATGAACAACACAATAAATGAAATGAAAAATACACTAGAAGGAATCAATAGTAGAATAACTGAGACAGAAGAACGAATAAGTGAGCTGAAAGATAGAATGGTGGAAATAGCCGCTGCAGAGCAGATTAAAGAAAAAAGAATTGAAAAGAAATGAGGACAATCTCAGAGACCTCTGGGACAACACTAAATGCACCAACATTCGAATTATAGGGGTCCCAGAAGAAGAAGAGAAAGAGAAAGGGTCTGAGGAAATATTTGAAGAGATTATAATCAAAAACTTCCCTAACATGGGAAAGGAAATAGCCAACCAAGTCCAGGAAGCACAGGGAGTCCCATACAGGAGAAACCCAAGGAGAAACACACCAAGACACATATTAATCAAACTAACAAAAATTAAATTCAAAGAAAAAATATTAAAAGCAACAAGGGAAAAGCAAAGAAATAACATACAAGGAATCTCCATAAGGTTATCAGCAGATTTTTCAGCAGAAACTCTGCAGGCCAGAAGGGAGTGGCAGGACATATCTAAAGTGATGAAAGGGAAAAACCTACACCCAAGATTACACTACCCAGCAAGGATCTCATTCAGATTTGGTAGAGAAATCAAAGCTTTACAGATAAGCAAAAGCTAAGAGAATTCAGCACCACCAAAC
>NC_041224.1:144420197-144483513 GCF_002837175.3 Physeter macrocephalus
CTTATTTACAAAACAGAAACAGACTCACAGATATAGAAAACAAACTTATGGTTACCAAAGGGGAAAGGTGGAGAAGTGATAAATTAGGAATTTGGGATTAGCAGACACCACTATATATGAAATAGATAAACAACAGGTCCTATTGTATATTCAATATCTTATAATAACCTATTATTGAAAGAATATGAAAAAGAGTACATATAATATATATATTATCTATATTATATATAGATAATATATATATATATATATATATATAACTAAATCACTTCACTGTACACCGGAAACTAACACAATATTGTAAATCAACCATACTTCAATTAAAAAAAAAAAAGATTCACTCAGCCCAGGTATCATCTCATTCAGGTAACCCCTCCCTCCTCTGCTGGATCTTTAACTCCTTGATGATAGGGCCAATGGCCTATTCATCTTTACATCCTTTGCAGAGTACCAAGCATGGAGCAAACCCTCAATAAGTGTGTGCTGCACACATAAATTAATGAATGAGTGAACTCCCTATCTCATTTGCTCAAAGAAAACCTCATTCTGTACAGACATCACATGGGATGTCATAAATTACCTTCCCATTTCCAAAGTAGGAGAGCATAAAAAGAAATATAGGAAAGCTCTATAATTCTACAAGGAAAAATCAATTAGCATATAAGTGTTTGTAAAATAATAGCCATTTATAATAATAAATGTTTCAAATAATTGAAACATTTGTGGGGGGAAAAATGTATGACCACCACCATTTTGGGAAGTAAAGTTAATCTCGCACTTACTTCAGCTAGTCTTGAATGTTTGTGGACCACCTCTGTTTTATTCATTGGCGTGAGCTGTTGCAAAACACTTCGGCTATTTGTCAAAGCCCGTGTCAATCGGGCAAATTTTGTCCAACCTTAAAAATAAGGAAAGAAAGTCTCAGTTTTTCACACGTAATGAATATGGAAGCCTACATTCTTGCTAATATTCAAAGGATCTCAGAAATAGCATAACATGCGGAACTAATGAAAAGTATCAATCTTAAGCATTTGATTTCTACACAGACATCATCATATATTTCAAGTGCGGTTTTAAAATAGTAAGTAATTTTCATGTGTGATCTTTGTGTTTTGCTCATATCTATCATATAGTCCCTATAGCCAGGTAGCTAGTTGTCCACAAAATTCTGTCCTCCCCCTTGCATTGTATAGGTTTGTTACTGGGAAACAGCTGCCCAGCCAGGAATACATTTCCCAGCATTTGTTGCATCTAGGTGTGGGCCTGTCCCTAGTCCTCACCAATGGATTGAGACAGAACTGATGTGTGTCACCTCCATGCATGCAACAACTTAGGAAGCAAGTGAAACTTCTCTATACTTTCTCCATCCTTCTATCAGTTGGATGCAAGTGACAAGATCCCAGGGGACGGCAAATCCACTGAATCAGTGCATAGAAGAATGCCATATGTCAAAGATCAACTTCCTTAGATTGTTATATGAGCAAGAAATATGCTTCTATTGTGTTAAACCACTTAAAGTTGGGGGGTTTTTTACTATAGCAGGTAGTATTACCCTAATAAAAACAGTCCTATCGTATACTTATGTGAAGATATATACACATAAGAGAATAAAGCCCAATTTCAACAAATCTCACATACTATGGTTCTTATCACACACCTCCATCTTTTTTGTAACGTAGCAAAGGTTCTCTCTTATAAACAATTTCATTGATATTTAAAGATTATTTTTGGAATATCTAGAATCCTTAATAATGTTTTCCAAAAGAGTAGTAACCTTAACCTCTGAGGGGAAGGAATGTGAATTTAATGAGAAATAAATTTCTTCCATTATTTCCAATATTAAAATCATTAATTTTTCATTATTAAGCTAATTAACTTCAAGGAAATGTCAATGAGACGTGAACAAGTAGAACAAAACGAGCCATACTCTGCTCCTATCTCAATTATCCTTTCTCTAGGTATCCCAAAAAGCTCTAATCTATGATGGACTCCACTAAGACCATTTGATAATTTCCATGGTATTACCTTTAACTAGGGTATTTACCAAACAACTCCTTAAAAATGAAAACCCCTGATAGTCCAAAGCAATCACTCTAATGGTAATGATGAACTTTCAGACAATGTGACAGAAAATGAAAGAAGAAATCCTGGGCAGGCACCAACCAAATGTCTTTCAAATCATACCAGGTAGGTGACATCATACTTTACTGCTATTCTTCAATCTAACTTTGACTTCAATTAGGCTTTGTACTGCCCCACCAATTTAGCTCTTTCTATGGTATCAACAATTGGATTGGGGAAAAAAGTAAACTGGCATTGGTTAATAGAAGATCTTTTATTCTTTTTCATTAATGGGCCTCATCCTAGTGATTAGAACAGAAAATGTTAGGCTTTGGGAATTGTATGCAACCCTAAGGCTTGCCCTGTGTAACGTGCTGGAGAAACAAAGAAGCACTAGATATGCCACCAACTCTCTAAGAATTCAACATCAATGCAAAAGACCATCATGCAATCTATATCACCAACTTAGACTTTTCTTCTAAGCACTAGACCTATGTATCTAATTGGCCATTGGCCACCTCTTACTCAGATGTTCTACAGGCATCTGACTCTTAACATGATCAAAATCAATCTTATCATCACCTTCTCCCCCCATCTCCAACTCTGCATATTTAATGTATTCTTGGTCTTAGTGAATGGCCCCATGATATTTCCAGCTGTCTGAATCAGAAACTTGAGATTCACCATCCTCCTTCACTATTACCTCCACCCCCCACACACCTACCCAATCCCTTCGAAGACTTACAGACTATAACTTATCAATAAATACCCTCAAATTTAATCTCCCCTCTCCATCCCTAATATGTTAGACAATATATCATCTTTCACCTGAGTTAGACAGTAGTTCCTAAAAACCATTGCCTCTATCTGCTCTCTGACCACATACTATCCAAACAACTCTGCACATTGCTGCCAGAGTCCTTTCTACAGCACAAATCTTACCATGCACTTCTCCCATTTTAAATTCTTTAAGAGATCCCTGGAAGCCTTCAGGATAACATTGAATATCCTTGGTATACATGTCATTTAGTTTCTGACCCTAAAGATTTGCTCTGCTTCCATCTCCTTCCACTTCTTCATACACGCTCTGTATTCTGGCCTCACTAAAATCAATAACAAATTAAAAGAACACATGCAAAAGTAAAATTAAATCCACCAGGAATTCTTTGTACACCCTATGACATTCAATGCTTTCACATGTTATAACCACTCTGTCTACCTGAAATGCTTTTTCCCTCCCCATCTGTCTGGCTAATGCTTACTGGTACCTCCAAACTCAGTTAAAGCATTCTGAGATCCACTGGTAGCTTCTTGGATCCACTCATGAGAGAGATGCACTCTCCTCTGTGTATTCACACCACAGAATACATACCTCACATGGCACTAACAATACTAATGCAGTTGTTGATAAGCATGTCAGTCACTCCCACTAAACTACCGTCACCTCTCCATTCTCAGCACTTGGTAGAGGCCTGCCATAAAATAGGCCTTTAATTGATTAATTGACTAATTAATTAAAAGTTATTTGTAACTTTAAAAATAAGATTTAAAAATAAGCTCCATTTGTATTATCATGAACATAAACATGAAATAGTATGTTTTATTATCGTTGGGTTTTAGTTTGGTTTTTGCTTTATTGGGTTAAAATGGTGAGGATGTCTTCAGATGACAGTAACTATGTTGGCAACAGGTATATTAAAATATTTCCTGTTGATCTTTTCTCTTCTGCATCAAATGAATATTAAAATTGCATTGAATATTTCTAGAAACTTCCAAGTCAATCTCGATTTCAGTTTCTTTTTTTTCTTTTGGCTGTGCTGCAAGGCTTGCAAGATCTTAGTTCCCTGACTGGTGATCGAACCCAGGCCCTCAGCAGTGAAAGTGCAGAGTCCTAACCATTGGGCCACCAGGGAATTCCCACAAGTCAATCTTATACTTACTGAAGATTCATATTTCTAAGATAGATAATGTTGCACCTCCTAGTACATCTGATTATTGGATTAAAAGAGACACCCATTTTCATTCCCTGTGTGTGATAAGGTTTATTTGGAAAATATTTTCAAAAAATAAAAGGAGATATTGAAGGAATGAATTCAATAACACATGGAAGAACACAAATCAGCAAATGCCATGTGTTCTCTCCTTTTCTAGGATCATAAAAAGAAGTAAACTTGTGAGGAAGGAGAAACATGATGATGAAAACTTATTGTCATCCTCTGGTTTTCTATTTCAAGCATCATAAGCACACACTACTGTTTCTTAATGAGGAAGCAGCAGTTCCTCATTTAAATATGAAACAAATGTACCTGTGTAGGTGTATCTCACTTTACATATGAAGTCAATAAAATCAAGAAATACTTCATCCCTTTACCTTATTTCAATTTCCTAAAGGAATAAAAAAATTTAAAACTGTGAAAATAAAACAACATTTTTCTCCATGGTAAAAATAGGACTATCATTGATTAAACAGCAGAAAGAAACTGAAAGAAAAATGTTAATTCTTCATTCTAAAAATTTTCACACAGTGTATTCTGAGTGAGACCACCCTTAAACATAGATGAAAAGGGAGTTTACAGCATGATATGACTTTTAGGTGCCAGATCTTACTCTTTCTATCCCTGGTTGTCTCGTTTCATGACTGGCACATACTGGGCACTAGAAAAATTTTTGAATGAATGAATGAGAACATTAGTAGGAAAGTTAAATAGAGATTAACACAGCATCCCACATTATACGTAGTTAAAATTAGAACATAAAGAAGGAAATATGTTCAGCTCTTAGCAGATACTAATATAACTCATCGGTATTGTGAAAGAAGGGCTTTGGGTTGGAGAAGGTAGAAACGGTGTGGTAGAGGGTTGAGGAGGAAGTGTGTGGAGGATTATAATTTTTCCCTCAAAAAGAGGAGTGGGGAGCTGTTAACAGAAAAAGAAAAAAAAAATGGTGACAGCTGTCAAACTGACTCAGACTTACTCAAAGAGAGAAGTTTAGGAGGAAATACTTGGGAAGGATTCTTCCTAGAGAAAGCAAAGGCAGTGGTGTAATCAAGTAAGCATTTATGAGCTTTGATATCAAAATGCCCTTGGAGCTGGAAAACAAATGCAAAGCCGAGGAGTGCTTCGTTTCACGTTTAAATCAAAGGGAGCACAAAAAGATGCACTCCCTGAACTGCTCAGTGATCTTTTTGTCTCTGGTTAGGGCTTTCTTGCAGTCCTCAGTTCTAAACAGTTAGCATTTTTCTCAAGACCCCTACGCCACCCCTCTGTCCTCACTCTCAGCAGATTAGCTTATCAAATATATTATTGAAAAACCATAAGATGGGGTGGAGTCAAGATGATGGAGTAGGAGGATGTGGAGTTAGCATCTCCTCATAACTAGGGCACCTACTAGGCACTGGTGGGGGACCTCGGACACCTAAGGGGATGGGAGGAATCCCCACGTGATGAGGTAGGATGTGGGAGGGAGCAGGGGGAGGAAAAGTGGAGGCAGGATGGGACCAGCACTCCTAAGGGGGGGCTGGGGGATGGGAGAGGTTCCCACACTTGGAAGGGCCCACTAACAGCAAGGGGATCAGCAGGGAAGAAGAGGGACCTTCGGAGGATCGGGGAATCAGAAGGGAACGCAGCCAAAGTCTCCTCCGCCTGCTTGGGCACTGGCAAGCCTGCTGGGATCCCAGGCCTGAGCTGCACAAACACTCTGCCCCGCCAAGGCCTCTTCCAGCTGCGTGGGTCCCAGGCCTGAGCCCTGCCTCAGCTGAGGCCTCCTCCCGTTGGGGCCTCCTTTGACCGCATGGGTCCCAGCAGACCTGAGTACTGCTCCCCCACAAAGCCTCCACGGGCCGTGCAGTTCCCGGCAGGCCCGAGCACTGGCCTCCTCGAAAGCCACCATGGGCCACACAGGTCCCAACAGCCTGTGCATTGCCCCAACAAAGCCTCTTCCGGCCGAGTGGGTCCTGGGCCTGAGCCCCACCCTCGCCAAAGCCTCCAAGGGCCACACGGGTCCTGACAGCCCAAGTGACGCCCCGGACAGGGCCTCCTCTGGCGACGTGGGTCCAGGTGGGCCAAATGCCACCCATCTCCAAGGCTTCCTCTAGCTGCACTGGCCCCTGTGGGTGCGCCTGTGGAGGCCTGCGCCCCAGCTGGTCTGCATGGGCACATGTGCTCCAGGCCTGCTCCAGGAAGAAACACTGATGAGAAGAACACTTGCAGAGGTGGGGCTGAAGAAATGGGTCCAGAGACCTACCTAGAGGTCTTGGAGGCCTACAGGGGAGGCAAGGGTAGGCTGTAGCTCACCATGGGGGCAAGGACACTGATAAAGGAGGTACGAGGGAATTTTTAATTTTTATTCATTTTTAAATTTTTTTATTTTCTTTTTTATTTTATTTTTGCTGTTGTGGTTCTGTTTTGTTTTGTTGTTGTCTCATTTTTATTGTTATTTTTTCTAATATATTTTTTATTTTTCTAACTTTATTTTATTTTTTACTCTTTGTTATTGTTCTGCTCTTTTTTTTCCTGCCACACTGCGTGGCTTGCAGCGTCTTGATTCCCAGGCCAGAGGTAAGACCTGAGCTCCTGTGGTGAGAGCACCAAGTCCAAACTGCTGGACTAACAGAGAACTTCAGGTCCCAGGGAATATTAATCAGTGTGAGGTTTCCTGGAGGTCCTCATCTCAGCACAAAGACCCAGCTCCACCCAACTGCCTGCAAACTCCAGCACTGAACGCTTAGGGCCAAACAACCAGCAAGACAGGAACACAGCCCCACCCATCCAAAAAAATGAGACGACAAAAAAATATGCTACAGATGAAGGAGCAAGGTAAAAACCTACAAGACCAAATAAATGAAGAAGAAATGGAGAACCTACCTGAAAAAGAATTCAGAGTAATGATAGTAAAGATGATCCAGAATCTCAGAAATAGAATGGATCATGGATTGAGAAAATACAAGAAATGTTTAACAAGGACCTAGAAGAACTAAAGAGCAAACAGTAATGAACAACACAATAAATGAAATGAAAAATACACTAGAAGGAATCAATAGTAGAATAACTGAGACAGAAGAACGAATAAGTGAGCTGAAAGATAGAATGGTGGAAATAGCCGCTGCAGAGCAGATTAAAGAAAAAAGAATTGAAAAGAAATGAGGACAATCTCAGAGACCTCTGGGACAACACTAAATGCACCAACATTCGAATTATAGGGGTCCCAGAAGAAGAAGAGAAAGAGAAAGGGTCTGAGGAAATATTTGAAGAGATTATAATCAAAAACTTCCCTAACATGGGAAAGGAAATAGCCAACCAAGTCCAGGAAGCACAGGGAGTCCCATACAGGAGAAACCCAAGGAGAAACACACCAAGACACATATTAATCAAACTAACAAAAATTAAATTCAAAGAAAAAATATTAAAAGCAACAAGGGAAAAGCAAAGAAATAACATACAAGGAATCTCCATAAGGTTATCAGCAGATTTTTCAGCAGAAACTCTGCAGGCCAGAAGGGAGTGGCAGGACATATCTAAAGTGATGAAAGGGAAAAACCTACACCCAAGATTACACTACCCAGCAAGGATCTCATTCAGATTTGGTAGAGAAATCAAAGCTTTACAGATAAGCAAAAGCTAAGAGAATTCAGCACCACCAAACCAGCTTTACAACAAATGCCAAAGGAACTTCTCTAGGCAGGAAACACAAGAGAAGAAAAAGACCTACAAAAACAAACCCAAAACAATAAAGAAAATGGTAGTAGGAACATTGATAATTACCTTAAATGTAAATGGATTAAATGCTTCAACCAAAAGACACAGACTGGCTGAATGGATACAAAAACAAGACCCATATATATGCTGTCTACAAGAGACCCACTTCAGACCTAGAGACACACACAGATTGAAAGTGAGGGGATGGAAAAAGATATTCCACGGCAAACATCATTCTCAAAGGTGAAAAACTGAAAGTATTTCCTCTAAGATCAGGAATAAGACAAGAATGTCCACTCTCACCACTATTATTCAACATAGTTTTGGAAGTCCTAGCTACAGCAATCAGAGAAGAAAAAGAAATAAAAGGAATCCAAATTGGAAAAGAAGAAGTTAAAACTGACACTGTTTGCAGATGATGTGATACTATACATAGAAAATCCTAAAGATGCCACCAGAAAAATACTAGAGTTAATCAATGAATTTGGTAAAGTTGCAGAATACAAAACTAATGCACAGAAATCTCTTGCATTCCTATACACTAACAACAAAAGATCAAAAAGAGAAATTATGGAAACAATCCCATTTACCACTGCAACAAAAAGAATAAAATACCTAGGAATAAACCCACCTAATGAGGTAAAGGACCTACACTCAGAAAACTGTAAGACACTGATGAAAAAAATCAAAGAGGACACAAACAGACGGAGAGATATACCATGTTCTTGAATTGGAAGAATCAATATTGTGAAAATGACTATATAACCCAAAGCAATCTACAGATTCAATGCAATCCCTATCAAATTACCAATGGCATTTTTCACAGAATCAGAACAAAAAACTTTACCATTTGTATGAACACACAAAAGGCCCTGAATAGCCAAAACAATCTTGAGAAAGAAAAATGGAGCTGGAGGAATCAGGCTCCCTGACTTCAGACTATACTACAAAGTAACAGTAATCAAGACAGTATTTTCCTGGCACAAAAACAGAAATATAGATCAATGCAACAGGATAGAAAGCCCAGAGATAAAGCCACACACCTATGGTCACCTAATATATAACAAAGAAGGCAAGGATATACAATATACAGGAGATTGGAGAAAAGACAGTCTCTTCAATAAGTGGTGCTGGGAAAACTGGACAGCTACATGTAAAATAATGAAATTAGAACACTCCCTAACACCATACACAAAAATAAACTCAAAATGGATTAAAGACCTAAATTAAGATAAGACACTATAAAATTCTTGGAGGAAAACATAGGAAGAAAACTCTTTGACATAAATCACAGCAAGATCTTTTTTGACCCACCTCCTAGAGTAATGAAAATAAAAGCAAAAATAAACAAATGGGACCTAATGAAACTTTAAAGCTCTTTCAGAGAAGAGAAACCCATAAACATGACAAAAAGACAACCCTCAGAATGGGAGAAAATATTTGCAAATGAAGCAACTGACAAGGGATTAATCTCCAAAATATACAAACAGCTCATGCAACTCAATATCAAGAAAACAAACAACCCAATCAAAAAATGGGCGGAAGACCTAAATAGACATTTCTTGAAAGAAGATATACAGATGGTCAAGAGGCACATGAAAAGATGCTCAACATCACTAATTATTAGAGAAATGCAAATCAAAACTACAATGAGGTATCACCTCACACCAGTCAGAATGGCCATCATCAAAAAATCTATAAACAAGAAATGCGGGAGAGGATGTGGAGAAAAGAGAACCTTCTTGCACTGTTGGTGGGAATGTAAATTGATACAGTCACTATGGGGAGCAGTATGGAGGTTCCTTAAAAAACTAAAAACAGAACTACCATATGACCCAGCAATCCCACTACTGGGCATATACTCAGTGAAAAACATAATTCAAAAAGACACATGCACCCCAATGTTCATTGCAACACTATTTATAATAATCAGGACATGGATGCAATCTAAATGTCCATTGACAGATGAATGGATAAAGAAGATGTGGTACATGTACAGAATGGAATGTTACTCAGCCATAAAAAGGAACAAAATTGGGTTATTTGCAGAGACATGGAGGATGTACCTAGAGTCTGTCATACAGAGTTAAGTAAGTCAGAAAGAGAAAAACAAATATCATACATTAATGCCTATATGTGGAATCTAGAAAAATGGTACAGATGAACCTATTTGCAGGGCAGGAATAGAGATGTAGATGTAGAGAACAGATGTGTGAACACGGGGTGGGGGTGGGATGAATTGGGAGACTGGGATTGACATATATACACAACCATGTGTAAAACAGATAGCTAGTTGGAACCTGCTGTATAGTGCAGGGAGCGCAGCTCGGTGCTCTGTGGTGACCTAGATGGGTGGGATGGGAAGGAGGGGGCTGGAAGAGAGGCCCAAGAGGGAGAGAATATATGTATACATAGAGCTGATTCATTTTGTTCTACAGCAGAAACTAACACAACATTGTAAAGCAACTATATCCCAAGTTAAATAAAGTTAAGAAAAATCAAAGAACTGAAGACACAAGAAACACAACAGCCTTCAACCTCCCTTCTGTCCCCTCCACCTCAAGACCCACCCACAATGGCACCTGATTCTTGCCTGTACCTTTATTATCTCAGAGAATTAGGCATCTGCTCTTTCCTGATCATGTATATATTCTATTCATGAACATTTAAGTGTTTCTAGATTTTTTTCACTATCACTAACAGTGCCCCAGTGAATTTCCTTATGCCGATCCCTTTGTGCTCTTGGGCACATCTGGAATTGCCCACGTTATTAGATAGATTAGTTCATTTGATCTGTCAGCAACCCCCTCTGTACAGTCAAACTTTGAAAAAGTTGAGCAGCCACACTGTCTAGGTCAGGAAAAAAAAGACACATCAGCAATTCTAACTTTTCCCAGCAGTACATTTACTGATCTCACCTTTACTGAGATCTAACTGGTGTGACTGATTATTCAGCACAGTTCGCTGATGTTACTTAGATGTGGTCGATACAGGGTAATGTGAACAGACTGCTGAATATGAAGAGCCTAATAGTTGCTCTATAAGTTGTTCATGGCATTATGAGAACAATTGTTCTCCTAAAAGCTCAGGATGCCAACTCCTTCTTAATAAAACATTAGTTTAGCTCTATTGGGTTGCAATCAACCTCTTTGTCATGGACTGCCTAATCTTAAAAATAAAAGGAAGTCACAGAGGCAGTTCAATCAATCTACCAGACTGCAACACAAGACTCTAATCTATAAGAAAAAAGCTTAGGTAAACAATTATACTCTTGGCCATAGAGACCACATGGTATAATTACTCATATTTCATCTGTTGTTTACTCTCTAAAGAAAACCATTGGCTTTCTACAAGGGGAAGGTTGCTATTTTTGCTGTTATTTTCATTCTACAGGAAGTTTTTTTTTGTCTCAATTATTGGCACAAAGATGCCCTAACTATTTGGCACAGGATATTTCACACTGTAAGTGTCTTGGCAGTTTTGGAATCTCTTTGAAAATACTGTACAGTATAAATGGACAGAGATTAGGACCATCTCTTTTAGAACACATAGGGATAATCAAAAGAATGGATTTCTTGGCTGTAATTTTTCCCCTTTGTATTATTATAAATGATGTATCAGGTACCATTGACTGATAATCTGAACAACAGTTCTAAGACCTCAATACCAGGAACAAAAGATAACAAAAACACTTTTGCCTCTTTGAATTATTATCAGTAAATTCCGTTGATTCAAAACAGTACAAAAGCACAAGTTGAGAGTGTTCTCAACTTGTGCTTCATCTCTGTAGGGAAAAAGGAGAGCAGGGGATTAGGGTGGCCAAACCCCAGCAATATGTTTCCGCTGGAAAGGATGAGGCAGCATCGTGTAATAGAGAGAACATCAGATTGGAAATCAGTCAGACTGTGGGCGTCAGGATCTTCAACAGTAAAATGGAGATAATAATACTAATTTTCAGAATTATAGGAATGAACAAAAAAGAATACAAAGCTCCTGACACATATTAACTACTCCATCAAAGCTGGTTTTCTTCCCCTTCAATAGTTTCTGCTACCATCCATCATGGTATAAGTCAAAGATATTGTTGACATCACTCAGCGCCATTCACTTTAAAGGGAAAAATTAATCTAGAATGAAGTTTTGGTGATCATAGGATTCATTATAAGAGCTGTGCTCAAATTAGTTGTCTGCCATCATGCTATAGTTACTATCCGAGATACAATTTAGAAATAAAATTCACAGTTAGCGAGTTTAGTCAAGTCTTTCACCCATATGTCTGAGTTTCTTGGTAAAAATACCAATATAAGTAGAAGGAGATTTTGTCACATCTTCAAAGGATGTGGGCCTTTGCTCTAATCACGGGACCCTTTTCACATTAAGAAGGTAAAATGCCCTTGTTCTGGGATGAAAAATGTTATATCCTGGCTTTCCAATGTGTGAATTCCCTTATTTGTTCTGCATCCTAAAACATGATTTCCTATGTCCTAGGCCAAGCCTTTATTACCTAAGTATTGCTTCAACATTTTGCAAACACCCTCAACCTACTCCCTTGCAAGCATCCTTGGCTCCCTGATCCCTTCTCCTTGATCCCTGAGCTCCCTGATTCTTTTCATCTTGCTCACCTGACCAAATCCCAACTCAGGTTAAATCCAGCTCACCTACTTCAGCATCTATATACCTGTGACTAAACACGGGTGGAGTAAACACATAATCAAGCTCATAGATACTAATGAAATGTATGACCACTAGCCTCACATGGACCTTAGTGCTGCACAGCAAACCTGCTGAATTTAACCTTGGCCACTCACTGCTCCACTCTCTACACAACCGTTTCATGCCTCCTCCTCACCTCCTCACCATCCTTACTCTCAGTTGACAACTGTGTTTCCTCTTTTACTGAGAAAATAAGAGCAATCAGAACAAAACTTCCACTATATATTTACTTGTTTGTCATGCCTCCCCCTCCCCCCATTAGTATGTGACAGAAGGAACTTTGTATCTCCAGGACCTAGAACAGTCTCTGCACCATAATGTTTGCTCAATCAGCATTTTTGGTTGGGGAAAAAAAATAGATAAAATAAACAAAAAGAATAAATACTCCTAGAAGAGTCATGAGAAGGCTCATGTTAAGTAACTGTTGCCCAAGGCTGAATCAAAAGTAAGATAACAACTGTGTTCAAGTTCAATGCTCTAGATTCAAATCATTTTGATATTATGGTATTATCATGAAATCTCATCTGCTCTTTCCCAAAAGTTCCATGGTCCCCTTGGCTCAATTTAAAAAGTTGAAAGATACATTTTTGTGCCAAGTTTTCAAAACATACCTTCTGATACTGCTAGCTTCATAGTGATAGTAGGATGATTGCTTAAGGTCTTAAATATTTTATTTCTCTTGAATTTTTCATATATTTACAACTCGCATGAATAATAGAAAGTAGCTCATATACACCATTCATAGTTACATTGTGCAATACTTTTTCAGAAATCTGTTATGTATTTGAAAGGTGTGGAGGAGTCTCAAAATAAAAGTCTATTTAAAATAAGCTCTTCCACTACAAATTGTGGCACTGGAAAGAGATATTTTACTCTAATGCTTTTCACAATGGGGTTTGATTTTCCCTGTAAATTCTAATTTACATCTCTATTGAACACATAGCTCAAAAATCAAGTGGTCTGAGTTGTCTGGAGTTTATTTGAATGGAGTTCATTTTTGTAAGAATAAAATTATGCATTTAAAAGAAAAGGAGCTCAATGAGTGGATGTGAGGAGGCAGAGAGATGGAAGTAGAGGCAGATAAATAGAGTGGTACTAACTTGAGAAATAAAGGTCAGCCCTTCAGTATTAGCACCCTTTCCCCAGCCTCATTGTAAAATGCTGCCAACTTTCAGTTTCCATAAATAGACACCATCATTAACGTTCAGCAGGTCAGAACTGTGAGAAAGTACTATACTTTTCTTGGCCAACTTTAGCTGTGCCATGAAATCACTTAAAGTAAATGAGAAAAATCAATAATCATCAAATATAAATGTAAATAAAAGTGTAAATATTTTTGAGGGAAAAGTCTATGACATAAAAGCTTTTTACCCAGTCTGACTATCATTCATGTGTGATGGCAAGAGAAATTCATTTGAAGAATATGTTAGGTCACAAGTCATATGCCAATCTTTTATATTTTATTTTAAAATATAGCTCTTTAGCAAAATTTACAAACAACTCATGTAGCTCAATATCAAAAAACCAAACAACCCGATCAAAAAATAGGCAGAAGACCTAAATAAACATTTCTCCAAAGACATACAGATGGCCAAGAGGCACACGGAAAGATGCTCAACATCGTTAATTATTAAAGGAATGCAAATCAAAACTACAATGAGATATCACCTCACACCAGTCAGAATGGTCATCATCAAAAAGTCTACAAGGGAACCCTCCTACACTGTTGGTGGGAATGTAAATTGGTACAGCCACTGTGGAGAACAGTATGGAGGTTCCTTAAAAACTAAAATAGAGCTACCCTATGACCCAGCAATCCTTCTCCTAGGCATATATCCAGAGAAAATCATAATTCAAAAAGATGCATGCATCCCGATGTTCATTACAGCACGGTTTACAATAGCCAGGACATGGAAACAACGTAAATGTCCATAGACAGAGGAATGGATAAAGAAGATCTGGTACATATATACAATAGAATATTACTCAACCATAAAAAAGAATGAAATAGTGCCATTTGCAGAGACGTGGATGGACCTAGAGATTGTCATACAGAGTGAAGTAAGTCAGAAAGAAAACAAATATCAAATAATATCACTTATATGTGGATTCTAGAAAAATGGTACAGGTGAACTTATCGGCAAAGCAGAAATACAGTCACAGATGTAAAGAACAAACTTATGGTTACCAAGGGGGGAAGAGGGGTGGGACGAACTGGGAGATTGGGATTGACATATATATAAACTACAAATAATAAATGCTGGAGAGCAATCCCACTCCTGGGCATATATCCAGAGAAAAACGTGATTTGAAAGGTTACATGCACCTCAATGTTCATTGCAGTACTGTTTACAATAGCCAAGGCATTTAAGCAACCTAAATGTCCATCAACAGATGAATGGATATAGAAGATGTGATACACATATACAATGGAATATTACTCAGCCATTAACAAGAATGAAATAATGCCATTTGCAGCAACATGGATGGACCTGGAGATTATCATATTAAGTGAAGTAAGTCAGACAGAGAAAGACAAATATTATATGATATTGCTTATATGCAGAATCTAAAAAAAAATGATACAAACGAACTTATTTACAAAACAGAAACAGACTCACAGACTTAGAGAACGAACTTATTGTTGCCAGGGCGTAAGGGTGGGTAGGAGGGACAGATTGGGAATTTGGTATTGACATGTATACACTGCTATATTTAAAATAGATAACCAGCAAAGACCTACTGTATAGCACAGGAAACTCTGCTCAATACTCTGTAATAACCTAAATAGGAAAATAATTTAAAAAAGAATAGATACATGTATATGTGTATAACTGAGTCACTTTGCTGTACACCTGAAACTAACACACCATTGTTAATCAACTCTACTCCAATATAAAATAAAAATTTAAAAAAATATATATAGCACTTTAAGATACAGTAGCTATTAGCTGCAGGTTTTCCATAGATGTTTCTCATCAAGTTGAGGAAGTTCCCCTCTACTCCTACTTTGCTGAGAGTTTTATCATGAACACGTGTTGGGTATTGTGAAATGCTTTTTCTATGCCAACTGATATGATCAAATGAATTTTCTTCTTTACCCTCTGTTGGTACAATGAATTAGAGTGATTGTTTTTTGAATTTTGAACCAGCTTTGCATATGTGGAAGAAATCCCAGTTGGTCGTTATGTGTAATTCTTTCAATATGTCATTGCAATCTACTTTTGTTGAGGACTTTTACATCTACATTCATGAGAAATGTTGGTTTGTAATGTCTTCTGGTTTTGGTATGATGGTACAGCTGGCCTCATAGAATTAGTTAGGAGAGTTCTCTGTACTACTATTTTCTGGAAGAGATTGTGAATTCACCAATGAAACCATCTGCATTTCTTATTTGGGAAGTTTATTAATTATTAACTTATTTAATAGATATAGGACAATTCAGGTTACCTATTTCTCCTAGTGTGTGTTCTGGTAGTTTGTGTCTTTCAAGGAATTGGCCCACTTTAACTAAGTTATCAATTCAGTGGCTATCAAGTAGTTCAAAGTATTTCTTTACATGCTTTCATGCTCATGAAATATGTTGTAATGGCCCTTCTTTAATTCTTTGTATTAGTAATTTGTGTCTTCTCCATTTTTCTTGGTTAGCCTGGCTAGAGGTTTGTTAACTTTAATATTCTTTTCTAAGAGTCAGCTTTGAGTTACAGTGATTCTCTCAAATGTTTTTTCTGTTTTCTATTTCATTGATTTCTACTCTAAAGTTTATTACTTCTTGTCTTCGGCTTGCTTTGGCTTAAATTGCTCTTCTTTGTCTAGTTTTCTAAGGTGGAAGCTTAGGTTATTAATTTTATAACTTTCTTCATTCAAATATATGCATTTAATGACATACATTTTCCTCTAAGCACTGCTTTTGCTGCATCTCAGAAATTTGATATGTTGTATTTTAATTTTCATTTAGTTCAAAATATTTTTCTAATTTATCTTAAGGCTTCTTTAACCCATGGGCTATTTAGAAATGTGTTAATTTCCAAATATTTGGGGGTTTTCTAGTTGTCGTTCTCTCATTGATTTCTAGTTTAACTCCATTGTGATCTAAGAACATACCTTGTAAGATTTCTATCCTTTTAAATTTGTCAGAGTATGTTTTATGGCCGGAATATGATCTATCTAGTGAATGTTCCATGTAAGTTTGAGAAGAATATGTATTCTACTGCTATTGGATGGAGCACCTTGAATTTTAAAACGAAGGAGCATTAAACCTAAACACTATTAAAAGACTATTCTATTTAAAAATAGTATTTAAATTTATCCTAAACTTCCCAGACACTGGCTCTATGAGTAAAGGCAGAGAAACAGGTAGTACATGTCGAAAAGTGAATATTTCATCTTCCAGGAGATGATTTAACACACACATTTTCAGAAATAGTCACAAATGAATTTCTCTCATACTTTAAATGCTCTGCACGTCATAAAATTTTCCTCTTGCAATCTGTTGCTAACCAGAAACTAAGCATATGTGTATACACACACAGACTTATACAATATACATGTGAATTCATATGCAGGGAATAAACCTAATGCAATTTTTCTATGATTATGATTACAGTTGAAAAGATTAAAGCTTCTGTGCCAGTTTTTTTAAAGAGGTAAGAAAAGACAATGTTTGCTAAATGTAAAGAAAACATTCCATTTTTAGTCTCCTAAGATATTATTAAAAATAATGTTTCATAAAATCTTCTGAGGGTATTTGAAATTCTCCATTTATATGACACCAGTTTCTAATTTAAACATAATTGGAGAGAATAAAATGAGAGTAAATTACATATAAAAGGGGGTAAAAGCACATGCCACTGACTAATGTTTTCTATAGCAGTCTCTCTGAATATTATAGTCAATAAGACTCCAATCAGAATGTTTGCATTTTGCCAGCCGCTTTCAGGATGACAAAATTGTTCTTTACGTAATTAAACATCGTCTACCCAAGAGAATCTACAACAACCAAATAAATAAAGGGAGAAAAGTAACCTGGAAAAGTCAACTAATCAAGCTCTAATCAATGTAACAAAATTCAATCAACTAATCAACTGTGTTCTAATAGGACATCACCCAAACAATCCCACAGGCTTTGTTTCTAAAGCTCAGTATGATAGAAGGTGTTGAAACTCCCATTATATTGATTCAAAATTAATAATGCTCTATGAAATCTCTTCCTTATATCTCATCTCAATTCCTCTTATAATTTAACTTATAATTTAAGTTAACCAATGAATATTTCAATGTTCTACTTCCATTCAAACAATATGATTGAATAAAACTGATTCTGGACAATTACTAGAATGAATAAAGCAAAAGAACGGCCACACAGTAAAATTTTGTTTTCAGGTTCAACCAATGGATGCTGTTAAAATAATAATAATAATATATTTAAATGACAGGCTAATCCTTAAGTATGGTAATTCCTTTGAAAATTACCTTTTGTTGAATCATCCTCTATTGGCTGTTTGAACAACGTAATGTCCTTGAAAGTGCATAGGAACAAAACCACCTTTTCATGTTCATTTCTTATTGGTGCAATTTGCATATAAAACCAAACAGGGGTCCCTGTAAAAGAGAGAAAGGACAACAGAGCGTGACATAACTAACACGATGATATCGTCTCCCGCTTTCCTTCCTCCTTCAGCTGCCAAATGTTATGCCAGGAATCAGCACCAAAACAACAGTATTTTAATTGCTGAAAAGAATCAAAACACCTTTCATTTTATATCAACTACCAGTTGCTCAAAAATTAATGAACATATTTTTCAACCCAAAATATCAAAATTTGAAAGTAAAGCATGGGGTGTCATTTCACAATGCAGTGGAATAAAAGCAGACTTGCTATTTAAGCAATGCCAGCATCACCTTTAGATCTGGGTCCCTACTCACTGCTGCTCTCACCACCTCCTTTCCATAGTCTCACCAAGTGTGAGCATTCCTCCTTGTCACTTTGAGAAGTGTTTCCAGTCAACTTCAACATCAATACCTGATGCTCTGATAAGTATTCCTCTTTGAGAAACTTTTGAAATGTTGCTTCTATCTCAAGACTCTTTCATCAGTCAGATAGACTTATAACTCTGTGGCTCTAACCACATCCCCACCTCAGAGAGATCGATGTCAGCAACACTAGAAGCCTGATGTACACAGCGTTATACCTGAAGCCTTTAAGGCAATGTTAAAGAAAAAAAAACATGTCCCCAGGCCTTGAAAGTCTCAGGCATCCTCATGAGACACTGCTTCCAACCTCCCTTGCTCAAAGCATGAGGCTGGTCTCTGTCACCATGTTCTTCAAACAGTGGCTCCTACAGACTCCGGAGGACACAGAGTTTCAAAGCATTCAAGGCTTAGGATTTGGACAAATTAGAAACTGGCAATGGGTCAAATAATAAATATCTGAAGACACAAGAAATGCCGTCAAAGGAGTAATTACCCATTAAATGATAAAACACTGAGGGAATGTTCCATCAGAATCAAAAAGACACATTTTCCATTATAGCCTTTCCAAGCCACAGGCAGTAAAGCCTCTCCAAATATTCATTCTTAAAGACATAAAGTCTTTTGTCAGTTTGGGATTTGGGGAGTGAAATGTGTAGCTGTTAATAATCTCTAGGTGAGAGTTGATAGCCTGTTAGGGACTTCCAATGAAAACCAATAAGAAGCACCTCCACATCTGTGGCCAAAAATTGTCAGGTAACGATATCACCACAAAAGGGAATTTGCCATTTACCCAAGAATGGGTGACTTAACTACTGGCTGCTAGAAGTCAGGGAATTCGAGAGAGGAGATTTCTATAAATATTCAGTTCTGACAACCAGGTCCTTTGCAACCCCAGGGGGCCTACAGAAGGACATGGCCTTTTCCAAAATGATTACAGGATGAGACAGGGACCTCAAAAACAATCACACCATCTCCCAGAAAGGCTTGTTCTTTGCTTTCTGCTTCTTATTTTACACAGTGTGTCCAGGAACTGTGAGTGATGTACACAGTTTGACAAATCACCAGGCCCAGATGCTAGCAGATACATGGCCTATGGCTGTTCCAACACAGTGAGCTTGAGGCAGCAGGGTTATAAACAGAGAGAAAGGGGCATTAAAAATAAGTCGTTTTCCAAGGTCTGCTAGAAATCTGAACAGAAAGAGATGATGTTACAGTCCATACCTTCCTATGAAAACAGCAACTTTTCAAATTTTGGCATTGAGTCAGAGCTGTTTTTAAAATTGTTTTCAGATATCACGGTATACTATTTTCAGGTTTAGTCACAGGCTCAGACTTCTCCAAGTAGGCTGAGTTTTTGCTGAGTGGCTGGTGAAATATCCATATTCTGGATTTGGGGTTCAAGGAGACGGGAAGTCTGGGAGGGTTAGATAGAGAAGCCTGTAGCTGCTGGAAACTTGAGGCAGTGCCCTGGCATTGATTATTTGGAGTTGCCCTAGCTATCACAGTTCTGCCTTTGTGTAAACAGAAAGATCCATTTTCAGTCATCGTCCCAGAGGCACTGCTTCTTTCTCAACAGTAGAAGCAGCCCACTGTTAATCAGAGCAATGGACCTAAAGAATAGAGGCTACAAACTGAAATGTCAATCATGACACATATTAAATCAGATACCTCAATCTCCCTGTCTGCAAATGGTGTTTAGCTAATTATTTAATGGAAGTGTTGGGAGGACTTGGCATTCAGGCATTCCCAAAACAGTTCTCTCCAGGCATGTGAATTTTTCTAACATTAAAAAACGTCATAAGAACACACTTTTTTCAGTTGTTGTTCAAAAGCCTTTAGCTATTTACAAGATTTTTTAAAGCTGCTTTTAAGTATAGTAGAACTGCCTTATAATGCATGGATAATATCTATTTTTCATATTGAAGAAAAAAAACTCAATGCAGATACTTTCCAGAAGAGACAGGAGTTTTAATCTATAGTGCTATGGGCCATAACTCCTACTGGCTCTAAGCAGACAGCTCCATGTGTATAGATAGCATATAGATCTGAAAAGAACCAGACAGGTCTCAACAAAGGTCAGACAATTATTACAAGCTATTAAAATAAAGCAAACTATCCAAACCACCTTGGAAGGAAGCTTTTGGAAATGAAATATTAAAGCTATTGTTAACATGATTTAAAGGATCTAAACAAAACAAAATTTCCACAAAGGTATTTTTGAGAAAATCAGACACTATGGACTTGGCTTTGAAGCTTTAAAATCAGAAAAAGATTCGTTTATTCTGTTTAAATCCCAGGGTGAAATGACCCTAGTAATATGGAATAATCTTAAATTATTTGCTAAACTCGAGGTACATATTGAAGTCATTCGAGGGAAAACAACCCTATATGAAAATGACAGGGGGCATTCCCTGGTGGTCCAGTGGTTAGGACCCTGCACTTCCAAGGCAGGGGGCACAGGTTTGATCCCTGGTTGGGGAATTAAGATCCCACAAGACTTGTGGCACAGCAAAAAAAAAAAAAAAAAAAAAAAAATGAAAGGGAGTTTTGGCATATGGGTCTACTACAGCTTATCAGCATGTATTTGGACCTAGTGAAAAAAAACCAGAAAGCACCTAGAGACTGGCTTTTCTCTTGTAGAAGACAGAGCTGATCATTCAAAATGGAATGTTTTCTAGTTGGTAAGCCAACGGACATTTGGCTATGTCAAAGAGAAATACATTTTCAGCCTTGATTCTAAAATGAAAGATAAGATGATAGGACGTTCCTTAAATAAAACCACTGAAGATCGGTGCTCCCATAACCAGGTGCTACTGGTAATGGAACTTCACTGCTACTGTGAAGCAATGCCTATGGTTGTTGTTATCCCTATGATGGTCTATTAATAAAAAGAGAAACCTAAATTCAATTCTAAATATTCCATAGAGAACAAATGTTTACGGTACAATGGAGAGGATAAATTATGCTCCACAAAACCCAACCAGCACTAAACACAGTACAAGCGCTTCCTGTTGAAGCTAGAATGCTTCCTGAACTGGGGAAGAATTTAGTAACCATCAATTTCCACTAAAAAGAATAATTGGCTTTGCTATCATTTAACATTAACACTAAATAAGTTGACTCATCTTATGCAGTGAACTTTAAAAAAAAAAACTGTTTGGAAATGCAGCGAAAAAGAAATAAAGTAAGTGACTATTCAAAGAAAACAAATTAAAAAGGAGACGTGGTTGATGAGTGTACTAGTTGGTTTTTTGTTTGGTTGTTTTTTTCCTCCAAACTCCAATGGAGAGTCTTATCAGACTCTCCCATAATTGCCTAAGACCCATACCATGTGGTCTTATGTGATTATATAACAGACAATTGACCACCCACAAATCCCATCATGGAAAACAGCAAACAACAATCAACACAAAGTTACCAGACGTGAATGGCCCATCCTGAAAGTAATGACTACTTCCACTCAAAAGTCTAGCACAAAAACAGTCTGAGTCTAGCAAACAGCCATACTGGTAAAGATTCACCTCAGGTAGATACCATATACTCATGTCATCTACATATGTGTAGAAAGGTAATCACACATACCCATTGACACCAATCAACTTTCCCTTTAACTGTAAGAAGAAATGAATGAATTTCTCTGTCATTTTTAGTTGCTGTCACAACTATAGGATAGGATCTTTACCATGAGTATTAATCACAGAACATTTTGCCACCTGACACAAAAAAAAATCACATTCGAAATGCATTATGTTTTTCTTTCAGTCCTCAAAAGGTTGCTTTTCATAAGTATTATTTATTAATTTTGCTTTCTAATTTTTACAAGTACTTCCTGCCAAGAGAAGCAATAAAAGTTTTATATTCTCTCTACACTATAGCTTAACTACCACTTACCAAGATTTAATATTAATAAAGAGTTGACACACCTTATTGGTAATATAGATACCTACTGTTTTTCTTGTACAAAAGAACTTCAAAGCAGTTTGACTCGTAGTTGTCAAAAGTCTGCCTGACTTTCTCAATGGTTTTCTTGTCAGTCAATTCTCCATACATAAAACTGGAAAAAACACCAAACAATCCATTTCAGTTTTGTGTTCCTTTTCAAATGCTACATAAAATCATATATTTGTCTTTTTTTAATTAAGTATTCGGATTTAGTTACAAAATATAATGTTGCTCCACAAAATGAACTAAAATATTTAAACCATGTTTTAACCATGACTGCTAAACTTCCTGCTAAAATCTAGCTTTAGAAGTTATTTTGAACATAGAGAGAGAAAGAGAGAAGCAGTCTTCACTTTACACAAGTCCAATATACAGCAATTTTAGTTACTATGCTTTAGTTAAATAATACCAGTTTCCCAACAACACAGTTCAAATTTTGGTTTTCATAGTATATTAACTGTGAATGATAGCATAAAGTATAAACTTTGCTGCTAGCTCATCAGTCTACAAGTCACTAGCAAATAGCAAGTACACATTACAGTCAGTGACAAATCACACCACTTCTTTTAAAGCCTGTCAGTATTACTGGGCATCTACTACTACTCAGTTCATGCACAGAAAGCAAAGTGTGTAGTTGTGTTGTCTCCTTGTCTCTCAGTGGTAAACTAATATGACATTTTACAAAAATGGATAAACAAAAGCAGGAATTCGCCATCAAAGATTAAAGTCTACCAAAGAAATGTAAAGTGATAATGCTGGAAGTGAAATTCAAATTAAACATATATGAAGTTATTTCTTCTATAAGAATAGTGGGAATGGTGACACTGCTGTCATTTGAGAGGCTCTAGATATGCAGGCAGAGGAACCTAGTGAGGACAAACTTAACATAAATCAGGAAAGGGCCTGTTACAAGAAAGACCAAGGTTTCCCAGAGGAAGTCACGCCAGTAAAAACATCTTCACATTAAAGGAGCTCTAGGAGGTAATTCACGATACTGAAAGTGGAAGGATAAAAGAGACGAAGTGGATTCAAACTTAAAACGAGTATGACTGTTTGCTAAGAGATTAAAAAAAATGCTCTCTTCATATCATAAAATATATTACGAGAATGTAAGAATTGTTCAAATGACTTGTGATAGCTTTTTACAAAGAAATGAAACACTTTCATCTCAATGTTTCTAATGTTATAGATCACTAAATTCTCTAATGTACAAAATAAATATTAGTTTGACTATTATTTTCATTTCCCTGCACTTATAACCAACAGTAAGATTTTTTAATGCTTTGACAAACACTGTTAAAGGTCACAGAACAATCATAATTTTTCAATTGAGTATTAATATCCTATTACATGGTTTCAGCTTGCATGGTCTTTTTTACACTCCCATACTACAATGAAATGTGAAGACTCCGTATTACACATATACTGCATTGGCATTCTCACTATTTATGAGGATTTTTCTGAAATATGTACAAGTAGAGCCAGTGGAGGGAAAATAAAGAAGAGAAATTGAAGGAGACATATGCTATTACTACGGCACATACAAAACATAGATTAAAGAGTGAATTTCCACATACCACAAACATTTCCTAACATTTTAAGTCATCTATTTTTTCTAAGAGAAACTCACCAATAGTCTGAGAATTTACAAAACAGAACTCAGTCAAGCACTACAAGCCTATAAAACCCTATTCCTGATGCTTTCTCAATCATCAGTTGTGTATCTGGTTTCAGATACCTAGTTCTACTAGTTGCTATAATTGTCCAGACCATTTCTTCCACCAGGAAAAAAAGGTGTGGCACTTGACTAAGTTTTTGAAGGCTCAACTATATCTTTGTTATTGCTTTTCTTCGAGTTTTCAATAAATTAGCTTATTAGCCAGAGGTAAATCCAAGTGTGGCGGGGCCTGAAGCTTATACAATTTTAGGGGCCCTCTTTAAGAAAAGGAATACAAAATTATAAAACAAAATTAGGTACAGAGGCTTGAAAGACATGCACTTAAGTAAAGGCCCCTGAAGGTTAAGATTCTTTATCTGCATGGGAAATCTGTTCCTGAATGTCTCAATCTAGAAAGTTTACAACATGAAAAGCATAGTTTGTTAGCAAAAGCCAGCAAAACTAGCAAGATTCAACCATGAAACCATATCACAACTAAAAATTACAGAGTAACCTGCTGTATTAAAAAATAAATAAAATAAAAATAAATAAATAAAATAAAATTCAAAAATTCCAAAAAAAAAAAATTACAGAGTAATGACCCATCTTATGGTAACACTAAACTAAGCAACTAGAATTCTAAAAACTAAGAAAGTAGATGAGGCCAACCAAAGGTTGTCCAATCTGTGGCCTGCATTTTCAATACAATACTTTTCTCTTTTCTAAAAAGGGAATTTTTAATTGTCATTATAATAGTAAAATAAGCAAGAGAATATCAGAATAGGATGACAGACTCTAACTCCATAATCCTGTAGCCAGACTAACACATGAAGCTTCAGAGGGCATTGAAAAGCCACTGTTCCTGTCAAAGTCTGAGTTTCAGCTCATGCGACTTTTATGAAAATCTCCTGAGGGCATTATAATTAAATTAGAATTCCTCAGTTAAAGTGCACAAAGTCACCCTCCTTTCCTCCCCACAAATAAAACACTATTTAATACTGTTAATATTTTTTACAGACAAGTAAACTTTTTTATTGACTTATTTTTAACCTAAAGATACTAATAAAGAGAAAACATTAAAAATACAAAAAAAATAATAATAAGGGTAATTAAACTAAATAAATGTTTGTGGTCTTAAAGAAAAGAGAAAGTATTTACTCCTATTACTAAATGTCAGTCTATAGTTCAGTAAACCAAAACACAATATTCATAATTGGTCAACAGAAAAACATAAAAAAGAAATCATCTATAATATAACAAGCAACTAGGATAAAAACGGTGAAAAATTAACTCGAATAGGATTAAAAATGTTACAACTCAAATTTAAAAAAAAGAAACTTAGAAATTGATGTAATAATACCACGTAAGAAGAAATACAACACAAGTCTGATTCAGCTAAAATGCTGAAGAGAAGGTTAAAACAAACAATTTCTCAAATAAACTCTGAAAATTCTATAACCCATTCTTTAGCCCTCCCAATGCTAAAAAAGACTGTCCTAAGAAAATAGGATCATTTTAAGAAAAAAATCCCAGCTTATTATACTCTGAATAATTTTTCAAAAATAGGTTTTATTTCTTACGCAGTTTCACTCATATTTTAAGTTTTAAAACTACATATTTCCAGAGACAGAACACATATTTGAAGTGGTAAAATGCAGCAGTTACATAACAAAAGATATTTCAAAATGACCTGAAAGAATGTCTGAAATGTATTATCCAACCTTCCAAAGCAAGTGTTCTGGAGATTAATTCAAACTTTGAAAGTGTTTCCACCCAAAGTTGTCCAAACCAAAATGACTAAATCAATGCTTCTGCATATTTTATGTGTATGGCACATCTGCTTACTTGCTCGGCATTTTTTATGTGTAAATGTTGAATTTCTTTACCAAGGTTTCCTGCAGCCTGATTGCAGATGGCTGAAGCTCAATGCAGTCTTTGAATGGTTAATGGAATTTGAAGGAAACCAAGATTTAGAAATGATAATCATCAGACTTTAGAAACTATATATCTATATAATAATCTTATATACTTTTTATGTCTCTTATTGAATATCCTCCAGGAATATATAATGGGAATACTAAAAAATTACAGAACTTCAAATTACTCTCTTAGATAGCCAAGCTCCCCTTCAGTAATAATAAATGACTTCTACAACTGCACTGTTTTCTTATTGGAAGGAAAATAAAATTTAGATGCACAGAAGCAATCTATCCCTGCTATAATATGGAACAGCCACAATATAACAGAGGACCACTGCACTTAGAGGACCACTTACAATCTGTAAGGCTCATGGCCAAGTCGTATAACTTCTCTGACTCTTAGTTCCCTCATCAGTAAAATGATGGTAATGTTAATATAACTCAGAGGGTGAGGATTAAAAGGATAATGCACATGAAGTTGCAAATTATAATGTGCTGTACAATGACTTGTTACTGGAATGCTTCTTATGGGTGGGGTTAGAAGCCCCTCCAGCCCAACCCTACTCCTTTGCTCCTCTACAATTCTAGGGCAAGGGTTGGGCCATGCCTGCTAATGGGCAGGGTCCCTGTGTCTTAAAGGGATACACACATCATTTTGTGTGTCTTCTTTCTTTGTGAACCCATGACATTGAGGCATAAATTCACCCAGGGCCTGCTGCTGGATAATCTAGCCACTTACCTTGCCACACAACTAACTTGTGCGAAGACTTGATCTTGGGAGTAAGGGAGATTTCCTGAGGCCTGGCTTGGGCCATATCCAGCTTGCCTCAGCATATGGCAGTATATCTTTCCTGTATATCCTACCCTAGGAAACTTCTAGGACTAGGTGGCTTTGGTTTATAGCAAGATTTACTTATTTTTGGATCCCTTGTTTTGCCATCAAAATCTCACAAACCAGCCTCATTATAATATCTGACAGTAAGTATGGATATAATGTTGACAGACTTCCAAAGGAGAAAGGAATCTTACAAACTGAAAAAATATACAATCTAATCATGAGTGCTGCCAATCTATCTTAATCTGCTAATGGTCAACAAGGATCCCGGACTAGTAAGCACACAAACATTCAGTCAACACTGAATGTTTCAACACTTTCGCTCATTGTGAAGCAGAGCCCTCAGCCAAATGGAACCAGACTGACTGATATCCATTATGTGTAATGTTCTCTTGTTGACTGAGGTAACCCTGCGTTAATAAAACTACCTGTGGGGCTTCGCTGGTGGCGCAGCGGTTGCTCGTCTGCCTGCCGATGCAGGGGAACCGGGTTCGCGCCCCGGTGTGGGAGGATCCCACATGCCGCGGAGCGGCTGGGCCCGTGAGCCATGGCCGCTGAGCCTGCGCGTCCGGAGCCTGCGCGTCCGGAGCCTGTGCTCCGCAACGGGAGAGGGCACAACAGAGGAAGGCCCGCCTACCACACACACACACAAAAAAAAAACTACCTGTGAAAATACATCCAATAAAGTGTCTCTTAATATCTCTTCTTCATCGTCTGATCTGATAGCTTGGTTAAGAATTATTAATGGGCCTTCCAAAAAAAAATGTATTTGAAAGCATCTATCTACTCCAATCTTCCCTACCTATCTGATTGCTCTTCTCACCCCTTTATCTTAAAAAACAAAAATAAATAAATGAAAAATAAATTTTAAAAGAAGTAGAACAGGTTTCTTAAAGGTTCAGGTTAATCAAAGGTAAAATGCTAAAGTGGTTTCCACCTGACCTATGACAGTATGTCTCGAATGTCAGGGCTTTCTAAGGGTCCTGAGATAAGATCAGATGTTTTTAAATGCCATTCCCCCAAAACCTACATACAATCTCCTTCAAACACGCAATACATTTTGTGTCCTTCAGTCAAAAGCAACAGTCCAAAAGCTTGGAAATGAAATTATTGGACAATAAAATGAACGTTTGAACTTCCTAGGAATCCAGAAATTTCATTAAAATATTTTTTGAAATTTTAGCTAAAATAAAAATGAGACAGTACATGGCACACATCAGATTTTTTTTTAATAGAAATTTAGCTACTATTATAAAGTGCAAGGATATAGGAAAACTCTCCCTCATGGCTGCTGAGAGTAGAAACAGAGGGCCATTCTGGACAGCAATGTGACAGCAGTTAATTTACAATTTCTGCATATATTCTACTATCCAGCAATCCTATTTCTGCGCATAGAGACAGACAACTTCTCCCATGGGAACACAAGAAGATGTGTATGAGGATGTTTACCTCCAACTTGTTGGAGTAGCAAAGTGTCAGAAGTTGGAGTTCAAGACTAGTAAAGTGGATAAAGAAAATGAAGGCTGTGAGGACACTGGAACACTATAAAACAGTCAGACATGATGAAATAGATTATGACATAGCAACATTTAAAAATATCAAAAACATAATGGTGAGTGAAAAGAGTAAGAAACTGTATATCTTACTGCACGGTATGAATTATGTAGGCCTTAAAAACAAACACACACAAAGCAATATCATTTCAAGAATACATGTATTTATTAAACACATGGAAGATGGATTAGAAAGACATACAATGAACACACTAAAATAAATAACTATTGAAGATGAAGGGGAATGGAATGAAGGGGAAAAGAAATAAAAGAAAAGAAGATGAAACAAAGTAAAACAAATAAAATGAAATTAAAATAAATAGACTGTGCCCAAACAGATCCAAATGAAAATATTGGGACAAACTGAGGAGTATGTTTAATTTGATTCTACGCACCTGGTCTAATGGGAGAAGGATTGGGAAAGACAAAGAAGGAAAAAGAAAACAGAATAAATATACAAATGTATAAATAATGTATAATATATAATGTATAAATAATCTTAGCCTCTTGATATTGTAAAATTACAAATTAATATTTGTCATTTTCCATAAAACTCACATTTGAATATTTAAAAAATAGGACATGTAATCTTTATGCAGTTACCACTTTAATTCTATCAATTTTAATCCATCTAGTGCAAGTTGTATACAAAGATGACTCTTTTTCAGCACATAGAGTATTCATATTTTTTCCTCACAAAGTGATACTCACTGATTTGTAGTTTCTTATTCTGTTATGTTTGTCTAAAACTTGTCATTATTAAAATCAGTAAAATTCTTTGATTTGTTTATAAGGCTACCCTCAGTATCAAATTATTTATCTCCATATTCAACTGGAATTCAGTGATTCCAAAACTGTATAACATTAGCTTTAACACTGTATTTCTAAATGTGGATAAAATTTTCTTTCCTCCCTCTGTTTCCTTGTGCATCATATTCAAAGGCTTTTATAGCTTTATACAGGAAATGGAAAACAACTATATGTAAAAAAAAATTGGAATCATGATGCAGATATTGTTTTGAAATCTTTTTTGTTTGTTTATTTGGCTGGTTGGTTGATTTTTTTACTTAGTATACGTTGTTAGCTTCTTTCAGTGTCATTATTCTTCCAACATATGATGTAGGAAGTTAGGGCTTTGCCATAACATTTTTTAATAAATATACTACAGGACATTTTTATTATTTCCAGGTCTTCCAGGTCTTCATTCTTCTAAAAAGTGCTTCAATGAAAGTTAAATGGGTGTAGTTTAATTTTTAAACGAAATGTAGAAGTTTGAAAGGGGCGTGCATTAAAATAAACTATGCCTTAAGAAAACCTGATAGGATTCAAACACTTGCTCATATATCAGATGCTAGTCTTCATTGCTCTGTGAGAGCATTCAATTGCTTACAAGTTTTAGATTAGCAGAACACAATGGGCATTTTGTGCAATCAAGTAATAATTGTGTTAAGAATACTGTTATGTTTAACTAGTGATTACCAGTGGGGAGAGGGAAGAGGGGAGGGGTAAGATAAGGGTAGGGGATTAAGAGGTACAAACTACGATTTATAAATAAGCTACAGGATATATTGTACAGCACAAGAAATATAGCCAATATTTTACAATAACTGTAAATGGAGTATAATTTATAAAAATTTTGCATCACTGTTATATACCTGAATATAATCTTGTAAATTAACTATGCCTCAATAAAAAAATTTTTAAAGAATATTGGTATTCGTAGAGAATGGACTTGACACAGGGAGGGGGAAGGGTAAGCTGTGACGAAGTGAGAAAGTAGCATTGACATATATACACTACCAAATGTAAAATAGGTAGCTAGTGGGAAGCAGCTGCATAGCACAGCGAGATCAGCTCCGTGCTCTGTGACCATCTAGAGGGGTGGGATAGGGAGGGTGGGAGGGAGATGCAAGAGGGAGGGGATATGGGGATATATGTATACATATAAGCTGATTCATTTTGTTATAAAGCAGAAACTGACACAACATTATAATGCAATTATACTCCACTAAAGATGTTAAAAAAAATAAAAGAATACTGGTATTTTGAAAATACTATCTCTAACAAAAGTGAAGAAGAACTGGGGGGAGATTTGCATACTTCTTCCCACAGTGAAAAAGTGTAACATAATCCAAAGCTCTCTGCTTTCTTACCCACCTCAAATACCATAATGCTTGGGATAAAATACAATAAATAAAAGCATGTTATACAGAAGCCTGTGAGACCTAGATTAGGGTTTATTGCAAAACAAGCCAACCAATTCAACAATACTGACACAAAACACTGAGCTGTGTCCTGTAGTGCATACAAAAGTGAACAAGATGGAATCCTTACGTTCAAGGAATGTATAATCTGGCACTGGTGGTAGGAGGGAAAGCAATGCTTTAAGGGGAGAGACTATACAGTTACAACATGCCAGCATTTTTTAATGAACTTTTTATAGGAAAAATTGCACGTGCCAAAGAAAACAGGCTGGGGTATAGCGGCAGATACATGGGAAGCAAGAAGAGATGTGAGCATGACTTTACAATATATCTAGATATGAAGAGCAATACATCTCAAAAATGACAACAAAAGCAATAGTGATGAAAACCCCAGGGATAAGAAAAACTAGTTTAAGGCCATATGATGGTGCCAAATGATGAACTGTAGGGAGTCAAAGGAGGAAAAGTCACGAGCACCTTCAGGTAGAAGATGGCAACTTGAAACAAGCCCGGCATGATGATGATGGGAGGTCAGGAAATAGGTATGGGAGCACCTACATTTCCTGGAATTCTCTATAGGACCTGTTCCACAGGTTAGGTCTACCATAAAACTAACCTTTTCCTAACCTAAACCCTGCCGAGACATAAGGGAGCAGAAATGCTCAATACAAAGCTTGGCCTCCCAGAATTTAGAACACACACCTCAGTGACAGTGCTAGGCCAAGAGCTAATATCCACCCAGCAGATAAAAAGGCACAAGAGACATCCGTGCTACCAAAGAGAGTTTCTCAACGAGGGGCCACAGTTTTTCATCATTCCCACCTACCAATTTCAGGCCTGGAAGTGAAGGCTGAATATGAGAATGACTTTAGTAGAGAGAAAATGAGGATTGCTGGGAGAGGATAAGTGAAGAAAGAGGATGTTTGAACAGATAATTTCTCAATGCTGGCTAAGCATCAGGATCATCAGAGCTGCTGGTTAAAAGTACTGATTCCTGCCCCCACCTACCCACCTGGGGTGATTCTGATTCAATAGGTTTAAGGTGAGGTCTGAGAATCCGTGTTTTGCAAAACCTCTCTAAGTGATTCCCATGTAGAGTCAGGTTTAGACTCCATATGAAATCCCTACCCTCCATGAAGATGTAGAATATATATATTTGTATATGCATATAATGTTTCGCAGCATAAAGGGTAGAAAAAAAGATAAATAAATCACTGTTTCCCTGGGCAAATCCCTTAACCTAACTCTAACTTAGTTTTTCCTCTGAAAAATAACGCATATGGAGTAGAAAATAATTCAGACCCCTTGCAGTTCTAAAATAACATGATTTTGGTACTTAGTTAAGTGTGAGCTTTAAAGAAAAATTAACTCAAGGAAAAAACATCCCATCTGGCCTTACTGAAATATTGTGAAAAGTTTTCGGTTCTAAATTGGTTCCTTATATAGAGTTTCCTTTTCTTTTCTATGATCTTTTTTGGTAATACTCTCTTTAAGCTCACAGATACGGAATATTTTAAAAGAATTGTTATAAATAATATAAATGCCAGATTCTGTTTTACATAAGTCAAACAAAATAGCAGTGGTACAATGTACCAACATAACAAAGTACGTGTGATTTACACAGTATGAAAGAATTTTATTTTGATTTTTTCTAATGTTCAAAAACCACGTCCTACTTGGTTGGGGGTTGTTGCCTCTACTTTGTTCAATACAGTTTTAGCAACTCAAGAAGTGCTGATGACATCAATGGTCCTCTGATATAGGATGTTCCTCTGATCACTTGGCACCTAGAATAGTTTGTGGCCCATAGAGGGTGATCAAAAAATATTTATTGAATGAATTAATAAATTCACAGCTATGCAAAAATATTTCTCTTTGCAAAAGTTCTCACCAGTGGCTCTTAAAGTATGTATTTCTATTGACAGTTTAGTCTCCTTAACATTTTAATATAATTTTTACCCTATAGTTTTCATGTGAATCAATAGGTTCTGGTACCCATGGCCGCGGAGCCTGCGCGTCCGGAGCCTGTGCTCCGCAACGGGAGAGGCCACAACAGAGGAAGGCCCGCATACCACAAAAAATAAAATAAAATAAAAAAAAAATAAAAATAAAATTGGGTTTAAAAAAAAAAAAAAAAAATATTTCTCTTTGCAAAAGTTCTCACCAGTGGCTCTTAAAGTATGTATTTCTATTGACAGTTTAGTCTCCTTAACATTTTAATATAATTTTTACCCTATAGTTTTCATGTGAATCAATAGGTTCTGGTACCAATTCCAATCTGGGTGTGTGGGGGGGGCGGTGTAGAGAGTTTCCCTATATCAACAACAAGCAATTCTAGGGACACCAGCTGGGTGTCCTATGAGTCAACTCAATTCTGACACTACCTACCCACAGATAGCATCAGATTCCACAGGTTAAACATTGAGGGTTCAGTCCTACAAGACTACCCTCCACCGGACTTCAGGAATCAGTCACAAGCCTAGGTCGTTGCCTGTGCTTCTGACCCACCTAATACAGATTGGAGGTTCCCATGACACCCTCCTTAAACTTCAGCACCAGTTACAAGCAGAGGTTGTTATGTGTACTTTTGACAAACAGCTATATATCAGAGGTTCCCATGACCTCTTCCTTTGGTTTGGATAATTTGCTAGAGAGACTCACAGAGCTCAGAGAAACATTTTGCTTACCAGATTACTGGTTTATTATAAAAGTATATAACTCAGAAACAGGCAGATGGAAGAGATGCACAGGACAAGGTATGGGGCTTCCATGTGCTCACCAGACATGCCACTCTCGGCACTTCCACATGTTGCTCAAACTGGAAGGCCTCAGAACCTGTCCTCTGAGTTTTTATGGAGGCTTCATTACACAGTCATAATTGATTAAATCGTTGCCATTGGTATTGATTCAACCTCCAGCCCCTCTCCAGGAGACTGGGGAGAGGGCATGGTACTAAACACATGGTTGGTTCCTCTGGCAGCCAACCCTGTCTTTAGGTTATCTAAGGGCTTTCCAAAAGTCATCTCATTAACATATAACAAGAAATTCCAAGAGTTTTGGGAGCTCTGTACCAAGAACTGGGTGCAAGACCAAATCACAGTGAGTCTAAGTAAGTTTAAGCCTTTTAACCACATTCAACATTTAGTTAAACTTTAGAAAACATTCCTGAGCTGTTCTCTTACCTACCTGCAAGTGCTACTTTTCTGCATGACGTCAGCTCGATGATACCCAGAGAGTTTGCAAAAACCGTCATTACTATAAACTACAGGCCAATCCACAATCTGGGCATTTCCCAGTAAGAAACTCGATTCTAAAGGAGAAAGAAGAAAAGGGAAGTTTTTTAGCTTCATTTAACAATGTACTTCTTTCAAGTAATTAAAAAGACAAATTCATAAAAATAAACAAATATAACTATGGTTTGTTATGGTACAAATAATAAAACGTATCCTTGAAACTGGCATTATTAGTTTAGCATGATCAGCAAGTGAGATCGCAATGAGTACAAGATTTGCATATAAACTAAAAACTCCATTGAAAAGAAGCCAGTTTACAATACTCTTTGCATTCAAGTAAACACACTATGAAAACAAAGCATGGTTAATATTAAATAAATGTTAACGACTATAATAATCACAGCTAAAAACAGTTTAATTGATTAAGACTAAGGGCTACAGTCACTTCTCTACAAACTGAGAATATTAAACTTAATAACAGAGACAAATTTGGATGACTCCTCCAAAAATTGTATTAATGTAATTTTGACATGATGGGACAAATTTTTTGCCCATCAGTTTGATCTAGAGAAGTCTAATTTAAAATCAAATTTTAAAGTAAAGTCCCTTTTTAAAATAAAATTATTCAAAGACATTATTTTCAACCACATGCTACACAGAATTTGGAAACTACCATTATTCTAAATAAAAGAAACATCTCTGGTCTGTTTTGCATGGAGAAGTGGTTTTGCTTTAGGTATAAAAATTAATACAAAGAATAATATCTTTTGGCATATACCTTGATTGAAAATCCAACAGTTTTAGGCAGTAACTTTAGCAGTTTTGTAGGTCAAATGACAAATATGTTAACATCAAAATTAAAACAATATTAAAATATAAAACAAAAAATTATTTTTAAAATAAATATCAATATTTTACAAGTAGATTTTTAAGGGAATACTATACTTCAAAATATCTACCTAAAAAATCTTCTTTGAACTCATATTCAGTGGTATGCTGAAGAGAAATTAACTTATGAGTAGATGACTTGAAGTTTAAATTCTGACTCACAGTTGGTCTTCATATAAATAACAATGCAATTCACTGACTAAGTAGCTGCTAAGTAAAAGGAACTACTCTGGATCAGACAATGGGATAAAATAAAGATCAATAAACCATGCCCTTTACTCTCAAACAACTTACATATTAAGAAAAACAAATATGTAACCAAGTACAATTCACCAGAACAGATGCCAAATCAAGAAGCATGGGCCTGGGGCTTCCCTGGTGGCGCAGTGGTTGAGAGTCCGCCTGCCGATTCAGGGGACACGGGTTCGTGCCCTGGTCCGGGAAGATCCCACATGCCGTGGAGCGGCTGGGCCCGTGAGCCATGGCCGCTGGGCCTGCGCATCCGGAGCCTGTGCTCCGCAACGGGAGAGGCCACAGCAGTGAGAGGCCCGCGTACCGGAAAAAAAAAAAAAGAAGCATGGGCCAACATACGGGAAAAAAATCTGTTTCAAGGCACTAAAAGACAATCAAAAGTGGATAGAAACTGGAAAAGACAAACCCTTGAAAAAAGGAAGACACATTAGGTGAGATATTCATTTAACTGTCCATTCCCCTGAGAGCACGTCTAGTTTGTACAGTTCGTGGGTGATAGAGCTCAAACAGAAAAGTCTTATGGGGCTAAAAAGTCAAAGGTCATAATTTGGAACCGCCAAAGCAGCTTGAAGTTAAGGTGGAGTTCCTTTAACATATGTAGCCATAAACCTGTATATAAATCTACCTCAAATCCTCCTCTGTGACCTCAACTGCATGCACAGGATGAGACTACAAGGAACCCATCTTGTCTTGCAATGACTAGAAGGCTAAAGAGGTAGGCAGAAACTTCATCAGCTTCCCAAAGCTATAGGACAAATTTTGGAGTTCGAGTCCTATCAAGTTAGAGAAGCTTGGTAAATACCTGAGCTTTCCATTAATTCCACAGAAGGCCTTACTTCAGGAATAAAAATCAAGTCTCAGGATAAAGGGTTATGACCTGAGACTAAGATCAAAAATGTAGAAAATAGACTCATACTAAAAAAAAAAAAAAAAAAAAAAAAGCTAAAATCATTAAGGTGACGCACCATTAATTTAACCACCTGCTAAAATAAAATGAAATCCCCTTCAGAGGAAAATAATGAAATCCAAAATCTCTACATTGTATCAATACAATGTCCATATAAAATTAAAAATTATTAGGCATGCAACGAAACAGGAAACTGTAACAATAATCAAGAGAAAAAATAGGCAATAGAGAGGTTGAGATGGGAACATAGAAATAAACAATACAATCTCTGAAATAAAAAACGGAATAGATTTAACAATATATTGGACACTAAAAAAGAAAGGACAGTTTAAAAACATATCAATGCAAATTACTGCAAACTGAAGCAAAAAGAGAAAATAACTGAAAGGATGTCCTGGGACAATATCAAGCAATCTAAAATATATGTAGCTGAGTCTGGGGAAAAAAAAAACAGAATAGGACACAAATGTTACTTAGATAAAGAATGACTAAAATTTTTCAAATAGCATGAAAAATAGCAACACAGAGATCTTAGCTCAGTAAACCTCAAGCAAGATAAACCAAAGAAAGCAACAGTAGGAAGATGACAGTAAAACTGCTAATAAAAAATAAGGGAAAAAAAATTTTAAACATCAAAAAAAAGATACATTATTTATGTGTGTTATATTTTGGGGAGGTGTAATAACTACGGCATAGTGTTAGGGAGTGTGGGTTCAATCCCTGGTCAGGGAGCTAAAATCCCACATGCCTTGGGGCCAAAAAAACCAAAACATAAAACAGAAGCAATACTGTAACAAGTTCAATAAAGACTTTAAAAATTTTTTAATTGAAAGTGTGGGGGAAAATACACTACTCAAACACTAAGCATAAGAAAGTAAGTCTTCCCATGATAATACAAAATAAAGTAGCTGAAGACAAGTGGTAATAGAAATAAAGAGGGGCATTTAATAATAATAAAGGAGTCAATTCATTAAGAAGACACAGCACTCCCAGATGCATATGAAAGTAATGAAAGAGCTTCAAAATGCATGAAGAAAAAAAAAGGCATAACTAGGATAGACAATTTCACAATAATTATGGGAGATATTAACCTTCTGCCTTAACTAGCAGAACAACCAGATGAAGAACTGATTGAGGATATAGAATATTTGAACAACACCAACACTATCAACTAACTCAAACTAACTGACATTTATAGAACACCCCACACTACACTACAGAATACACATTCTTTTCCAGTGCGTGTGGAAATTCCACCAAGACGTAACTGACTTTGAGCCACAAAAATTGTTAATAAATTCCAAAATATTGAAATTACATAAAGTATATTTTCTGACTTCAAAGTAATTAAATCAGAAATCATTTTTTTAATTATCTAGAAAAATCTACAGTATTTGGATGTTACCCAATTCATTTCTAAACCACTGGGTCAAAGAAGAAATCAACAGAAATATAGAAGATATTTTAAACTGGATGATAATAAGTTTGTTGTATACATTTAAAGCAGTGCTTAGAGAGAAATTTCTCATTTTTAAGGTTTATTTTTTAATGAAAAGTTTAAAATCAATAATCTAAACTCTTTTATGAAGAAACTAGAAAAATAATAGCTATTAAATCCAAATTAAATAGAAGGAAGTGAATAAAGGTCAGAATGTAGATCAGTGAAATAGAAAACATTGAAAGAAGAGTGAACTTCAAAAAAACACAAGTTACCATCACCAAGAATGAAAGAGGAGACATCACTGGATATAGTACACATAGTAAATGGTAATAAAGGTACAGTGCAAACAATATTTTGTCAATGAATTATAAAACTGTGATGAAATGAATTAAATTTCTGAAAAAAAAAAACATAAAAACAGGCACAAAAAGAAATGGAAAATTTGAATAGCTTAATATCTTTTAATGAAAACTAAAGGCCCAGATGGCTATGGGCTCAGGGAATTTTCAAATATTTAAATAAGACACAGTACAAATATTACACAAACTCTCGGAAAATAGGTGAGGAAACATTTCTTAACTTGTTTTATGAGGTTATCATTATTATGATACCAAAATCTGACAAGGGCTGTTAAAGAAAGAATTACTGACCAATAGATCTTATGAATGTAGTTGCAAAAATCCAGAAGAAAATATTGGCAAATAGAATTTGGCAATATATAAAAAAGAAAATAGATCATAACCAAGTAGGGTTTATCTCATGAACATAAGGCTGATTTATCATTATGAAATCAATCAATGCAATCCATCAACAGAGTAAAAGAAAAAGCCATATGATTATATCTCAATAGATGCAGAAAAAAGCATTTGACAAAATTCATACTCATTCATGGTTAAAATATCTGAGCAAACTAAGAATAAAAGAAAACTTCCTCAAACTGATAGAGGATACCTGCGTAAAAATCCATAGCTAACATCATTTTTAAAGTTAGAATACTAAATATTTTCCCCCTAAGATTAGGAAAAAGTCAATGATATATACTCTCAACCCTTACACTCAACATTTCATTAGAGGTCCATCTAAGAAAATAAAGGCGAAAAAAGAAAAAGAGAGAAACAAGCCAAAGAAATACAAAAGATATAAATGTTTAAAAGGTAAATGTAATTTTTTTTCTATTTGCAGATGACATGATTGTTTATGTAGAAAATCCTAAGGAATATTCAAAAGGATATCTAAAATTATTGCGTGAATTAAGCAAGGTTACAAGACGTAAAGTCAATATAAAATCTATTTTGTTTCTATTAACCAGCATTAAACAATTGGAAAATGAAAAGCAATTTCACTTAGAATGATATCAAAAAGTATAAAATACTTAGAAATAAATTTAACAAAATACATGTAGGACCTCTAGAGTGAAAACTAAAAAAAGCTGCTTACAAATGGCTTCTAAACAAATGGAGAGCTATGCCATGTGAATGAATTGAAAGACTGGATATTTTAAGACTTCAATTCTCTACAAATCAGTCTATAGATTTAATACAATCCCAATGAAAATACCAACAGGCTTTTTTGAAGTAATTGACAAAATAATTATAAAATGTTTGTGAAAATACAAATTACCTAAAATAACCCAAAATAAAATCTGTAAAAGAAGAACCAAGTTGGAGAAACATACAACTATAGTAATTAATATAGTATGAAATTGGAGTGAGGACAAATAGATCAATGAAACAGTTTAAAGAGTTCAGAAATAGACCCTTACATAAATGGTCAACTGATTTTTTGCAAAGATGCCAAGGCAGTTTCATTAATAAAGACAACTTCAATGAACTGTGCTGAAACAACTGGCTATCCATACAAGCGAAAATTGAACCATGACCCTTACTTCACACCACACACACGAAAAGAATTTAAAACGGGTCATAGACTTAAACACAAAAGTGAAAACTAAAAAGAAAACATAGAAGGAAATCTTTGCAACTTAGAGGAAGATAAAAATTTCTAAGACTCATACAGTAATCACCATAAAAGAAAAGTACTGATAAATAAATTAGACATTATCAAAATTAAAATCAACTGCTCATTCAAGGACACTTTCAAGAAAATGAAAAGGGAATCCACAGACTGAGAGAAAATATTCACAATGCAGATACCTGAGAAAGAACTCCTATCCAAAATAGGCCCGAAAAATCCTACCAAAGGGCAAATGACACAATTAACAAAATGGGCAAATGACCTGAACTGACATTTCACAAAAGAAGATGTACAATAGCCAATAAGCTCAAGAATAAAACACTCACCATCATCATGCATTAGGGAAATACAAACTAAAAGCACAATGATCTATCACTGCTTAACCACTAGAATGGATATAAAGGCTAATAATACAAAAATGTTGATGAAAATATGGAACAACTGAAATTCTTTATAAAATGCTAATGAGAATATAAAATGGTATGATCATTTGGAAAACAGTTTCATGAAAAGTTAAATATTCAACTATGACCCAGAAATTTCACTTCTAGGCATTTACTCAAGTGAAATGAAAAGATATGTTAACAAAAAGACTTGTAGAAAAATGTTCACATCAGATTTATTCACAGTAGCCAAAAACTGAAAACAATGCAAATGTCCATCAACAAGAGAATGGATTAAAAATTGTGGCATATTCATACAAGACATACTACTCAGCTCTAAAATGGAACAAACTACTGATCGATTGCAGCAACACAAATTAATCTGAAAAACATTGATGATTTAAAGAAGTCAGAAACTATAATTTCATTCATATGAAGTTTAAATATAGGTAAGGTCAATCTATGGTGATAGAGATCATAACAATGATTTCTGAGGGGGATGGGATGGTAGAGGGACTGATGGTAGAGGGACTGATGAACTTTCTGGAGAAGGTCATTGTTTTCTACCTTTATAGAGATATAAAGTACAGAGGTATATATATTTGCCAAAACTAATTGAACTGTATACAAGATCTGTATGTTTTACTTCATATAAAGTATACCTTAAACTTAAAAGAAAATACAAGAAGGACAAAGGGCTAGAGAATCACAAGTTTTAGGAAACCAGTGGCATTTGAGCTGAACCCTAGCTGTAAGAATGGTAATACTACGTTTCCTTGGTATATACAGTGATTAGAGCAGAGATTAAAATGAGCTTATTCCTGCAAAAATGCTTCATAAAGTATAAATTCTTCTATAAATATATATTTTCATTTATAAATAGCATCAATTATAAATACTTGTAATGTGATCATCAAAAATTAACTTCTTTCCCTTCTTAGCCCAGGCCAGGTCCTAGTCAGTTTAACCTCTCTAATCCATATGTTCCTCACTTCATGACTAGGTAGCTGTGACAGTGCATATAGCTTGCTACATGGTCTCTCTGATTTTCAGACTAACATTCATTTGTCCCCCTCAAGCCCTGCCTCCATCCTACCACTCTTCATCCAGATCAAGTCTCCCAACTGTTTACATCACTGAATCCTCTCCCAGACTCACAAAGTCCTCTGAAATCCAGCCTCAACCTCTCTGCCTGTGCAAACATGTTTCTCATTACTCCTAAAGTCCATACTATCGCAGTTAGGTCAGTTTTCTCATTATATGCCCAAAAGATGCTCACTCATGATGTCTACTATCCACTTGAAATACTTTTTCTTCATCCCTTTGCCTATCAAAACTTTTAAGAACCAGTTCAACTCTCCCTTCTCTATGACACATATTCAGTGGTTCCCACTGGATCCACATCCTCTGGCTACCATATCTGTCTGTGTCCAACCCGTCACAGGACAAACTTTTCATAAAAGTTGTCTATTCTCATTGGCTCTATCTTCTCAGCCCCTATTCACTCAACTCACTCCTATCTGGCTTAACATCCTCACCGCTCCAAGACAACCTAGGTAACCAATTATCTCTCCATGTCACCAAATTCAAAGGACACTTTTTACCCTTTCCACTTAATAATTCAGAAGCATTGGTAACCACTCCCTCCTTAAAATTGTCTCAATCCTTAGCTTACATAGAACAACATTTCCGATTCTCTGGACACTCCTCCGTTTCCTTTGCAGACTCAACACTCTTTATCCAGTGAGTATATTAAAGTTCCTCTATGTCCATTACTCTTCTGCTTTCACCTATCTCCATATCAGTAACTCTATCTCCAAACCAGACCTCTTCTATAAACTCTAGACCTTTATATCCAGGTTCACCTCTCCTCATAGATAGCTTAAATTTACCTCAGTAGAACATGTCCATGACCTGTCATTTCCCCAAATCAGATGCTTTCCCAGTGTTTCCTATCTTAGAAAATGAGATCACCATCCATGCAGAAATCTGGGAGCCATCTTTCAACATCCTTCTGATTACCCCTATAGCTAATTTATTACCAAAGCTTATTAATTTTATCTCCTAGAACCCTTTCAAATCTCTCCATTTCTCTAGATCTTCATCATCATCTCCCAACTCCAAGCTTCCATCATCTCTCCCCTAGACCATGCCAAGAGCTACCTAATCGGTTTACTCAGACCATCTCAATGAAGGAATCATTGAGTGATTCCTTCAATAGATTATCCACACTGAAGCCAGGCAGGTCTTTTCAAAATTCAGTCTGGATCATATCCCCTCCCTGCTTTAACATCTGTCAATAGCTTCTCAGGGCTCTCAGAACTCTCCCAACTTTGCATGGCCTATAATGACCTCAGAGTCTGTCAAACCTCAACTCTCACCATTCTGCACCTTGCCCTGAGTATGACAGCCACACTGATGTTTTCTTTTTTCTTATGAGTTTCAAGTCCTCTCCCACCATAGGAGGACCTTTTAACTTGACATTCTCTCTGCCTGAACATCATTGCTTTCCCTCCACATTTGGTTGACACCTACATTTATTTAGATCTTAACTTAATCGTCATGACTCTAGTGAATCTTTCCCTGACCTTCTGACCAGGTCATTCCTAATAATTTTAGACATGATGTACCTCTCACTCACAGTCCTTATCAAAGTTGCAATTTTATGACAGCCTCATGACACCTATTTGTGTCATGAAATGATTAATGCATATCTGCCTGTTGAGCTGTAAGTTCTATTTGATCCTCCAATACCTAACAACAGTGCCTGGCATCTAACATATGCTTGCTAATTGTCTGACTATATCAATAAACAAATGCATTCATAGATTCTTGCAGGGATCTCTCTTTATATAATTGATATCATGAAATTTAGTATGAAGTGCCTCTCTAAATACCTCATATATGCTTTCATATATGCTATTTTTTTGTCTTCTCAAATAGATGTTACGGTCCTCAGAACTATAAAGTTTATGCCTACTATGCATACAATAGTCAAAATACAGTAATTACTTATTGATTAAAGGAACTGTCAGTATCCCAGGAAAGAGAATCCCACAGTTCTACAACAGAAGGACCATAAACATTAAAGGGTCTACTGCAGGAGGACTTCTTTCCCCAGAAACTATCCAAATCAGTGTTTTTCAAACTTTCTTTAATTGAAGCTCATAGTAAGAAACAAATTTTACATAGTGACTCAATGTGTGTTTACACACATGTACACACAACCAAAAAAATTTCTCAGATAACACTCTTACTACATGAGATGTACTCTATTTCTGTTCTATTTCAATTTTTTAGTGCGCCAGTCAAGACGCATTAAATGGATCTACACCCTATGCAGGGTTGTAGCTCATGGTCTTAAAAACTTGCTTCAAACTATCCCCAAAGGCCTTGCAGGCCTCCCTCTCTCATAAACAGACTTGTTTTCTAGACATTTTCTAGGATTTAGATCAGAAGCTCTAACTGTTCCTAGTTAACTCTGCTATCAAAAATGTAACCCCACCCAACGTACCATTTTCAATAGCTCTACAATGGGAAAATTAAGACTCCAGCTCAGCAGGGCCCTGCTCTCACTATCCATTTGCTGTTGATATATTATTTCACTTACATCCTAGTAATTCTGTGTAATAACAAAATTAATAACAAAAGCAACCGGGAGCAGAGCCTTTACTCTCTGCCAGGCATTGGGTCAGATGTCTACATGCAACTCCATCCCACAGTGAGTTGGAGACTCACCAAGCCCCAAGTGCCCCAGGAGGTCAGAAGCAGGAACTAGCACCCAGCTTCCTTAAATTCTAATTCTTGACTGAGACATTTGCAACTTCAAACCTTTTCTAGGGGAAACTGTGCCTCATTTTTTGCTTTAGACAGAAAAGTAGAAGACTAGGAATGAAAGGTAAGTCCTAAAACAATTCATGGCAGGGGGGAATAATTCTCATATTAGTATGAAGGCGGAGCGGTTTAGGAAAAAGAACTTAGAAGTTGGAATCAAAAGTGAGTTGTTGAAAACGTATTGACACCAAGGAGGGAAAGTAGGGGTTGGGGGGTGGGATGAATTGGGAGATTGGGATGGACATATATACACTAATTTGTATAAAATAGATTTTATACAGCAGGTATATTTTTATTTATTTTATTTATTTTATTTTATTTATACAGCAGGTATATATTTATTTTATACAGGAGGTATAAAATAAAAATTAAATTTATATTTAATGTATAAAATAAAAATTAAATTTAAAAGAAGTAAGTTGTTGAGATGTTGCCTATCTTCAATCTTATTTTTTAAAATATATACTTGATTTTAACCAATAACATAGAATAAGGACAATTCAGATAATTGCTAGGTACGCCCTAGAGTATTTGCTTGCATGTTCAATCAAACCTAAAAACTCAAAGTTTTTTTTTAAGTTTTAAAAAATAGTCGAGGAAATATGCTCTCCATTTATCTTTATGCTTCAAGTTTGATTCCATTAATTTAGACCAACAGAGAGTAAAGTAACTGGACTCTGTGCTCACTAGCCCTTACCTCAAGGTCTTAATAATTATGCATTAGCAATATGTGCTCTGGGTTTAGGAAGACAAGCATAAGAACTGCTTCTATCATTTCTGAATGTTTTATAAAACCATTGAGAAAATCAACCGCAGTGCTAGGTCCTTCATATAACTAGTCATCAACTGGTAAATAGTCATAACAATCATATTATCATTAAACTCCTTTCCCCAAATTTTCTGCCAGCATTTGGATCCTGTCTCAATACTACCAAGGGAGCTACTGTGAAAAACCTGGGGAGTTTTAATTAGGTTATTGGCTTCCTCATAATGATACCTACCACTCTGGGTAGTTTATGGAGATTAGAATAATGTAGTCAAAATCTTTATAAACTACCCACTGGAGTAAAAATTCTTTATAAACTATAAACTGTTATTGTTTATTATATATAAGCTTCTTTTACAGCTGTATTATATACCCAGAGAGAGCTTTCTGTGTGTGAGCTCTGTGTGTGTATGGATAAACAAAGAACCTAGAAAAAATAAATTTTTAAATGTTGACCCTGCAAACCAAAACCTATAAAATTATACTGAGAGCTAAACTACAAAATAAAATATTAGGAGGAAGGGGGAGAGAAAGAAGGGGAGACAGATTTTTTTAATGTTAAAACCTAAATTAGAGCTTCCCTGGTGGTGCAGTGGTTGAGAGTCCGCCTGCCAATGCAGGGGAACACGAGTTCGTGCCCCGGTCCGGGAAGATCCCACATGCCGCGGAGTGGCTGGGCCCGCGAGCCATGGCCGCTGAGCCTGCGCGTCCGGAGCCTGTGCTCCGCAACGGGAGAGGCCACAACAGTGAGAGGTCCGCGTACCGCAAAAAAAAAAAAAGCTAAATTAGAGGGAAGTTGCTCAGTATTAAATTGTCCAGGAGCTTCTTTCGGAAACTTGTCTGTTAGTTGAAACGCAATATGTGTAAATGAAATATTCACACAACTGTTCCATTTCCCTATAGTCATGAAAATTATTGTTTTGGTGAATGTGAAATCTGGTATTATTAACAAATATTAAGAACAAGATAGCAGAGTAATTAAAATTGCTTCCCAGAAAATTTTAATTCCCTTTGGCTTTAGAACATGGCAGGGAAAAGCAATATGCTTACTGAAGGATAACTTCTTTACAAAGGAAATAGTTGCAAATCTAGAAAGCAAGACCAGCTCAGAAGTTTTGGAAACATAAAGTCATTAAAGAAATTGCCCAGAATTCTTAGTAACCATCATCATCCTCATTGTTATGAACTGAATGCCTGTGTCCTCCCAAAATTGATATGTTGAAACTCTACCCCTCCTGTGATGGTATTAGGAGGTGGGACTTTTGAGATTTGATTAGGATTCAACGAGGTCATGTGGATGGAGACCCTCACGATTGGGATTCGGGCCCTTATAATAATGATGAGAGCACGTGCTTCCTCTGCTGGGCTTCCCATCATATGAGGAGAATACAATGAGAAGCCAGCAGTCTGCAATCAGGAAGAGGGTTCTCAAAAGAACCTGACCATGCTGGCACCCTGATCTTGAACTTGCAGACTCCAGAACTGTAAGAAACAAATTTCTGTTGGTTATAAGCCACCCAATTTATGGCATTTTGTAATAGCAGCACAAATACACTGACATTCATCAACCATGCTTAGGGAAACCAGTTCTGATTTGTCCTCACAGCTCTTAGCACACCAACAGCCATGAATTCTGAAAAATTAAACCTTCCTTGGGATTCAGACTGTTTCAGTCCTTGATGATGATGCTAAACAATCATGTCCAAATGTTTTAAATACACAGATGTTCCTTTATGAGGGCTCTAAGAATTGGGTAATTATCCCTACCAGGTGGTAGTAGTCCAGTAAAACATTTCAGAAGCGATAATCCTACACATGGACAAATTCTCAAACAGATCTCTGCAAGAGCCTGAGGCTTTAAAACATCTTATTATATTCTGTCAAGACCATCGAGTATCCTCTCAGAGATGGACATGAAATAAAACAAGCACTTTTTCCTCAAGTGTTAGAAGGTCAAAAACTAAATCGCAAGCCCCTAATTCAAAATGCCCACTAGGATCCTTATGAGTGTTTCTCAATTTTGACTATTCATTCGATTGGGATGGAGGTTGAGGAGAATTGGAGGGAGCCATAGGAGTTACTCATTCTAGGCCCCAAAGAGTTGGTTTTAATTGGTCTGTAGTGAGAGCCAGGCATAAGTTATTTAAATCTTCTCATGTGATCCAATATGCAACCAGGGTGGAGAAGCCCTGAGCTACTGCAATAATGCCTAAATGCTGGCAGCTGCAATAGAATCTACAGATTGCTAAATTCTAATGCAGACACACTGAATTGACTCCCTAGGACTGGAACACAAAAATACAGCCTCAGAGGTCAGTCTCATTCTCAGCCAGGTTTGGAAAACTTTGCTCTCATACCTTGCTACTCAAAGTGTAGACCGGTATCACCTGGGAACTTATTAACAATGCAGAACCTGGGACCCACTCCAGACCTGATGAATCAGAATCTGCATTTTAGTGAGATCATCAGGTGGTTCCCCAAGCTCATGACTACACTCATCTTGTGCATCCTTTTCTTCCTTTTAAGGATGGGAAAGCAGGCCAGGGAAGTTAGAGGACTCGGCAAACGTAGGAAAAGGGCATCTAGTGGGGGAGAAAGACAGAATTAGGCCTCGCCGTCTAAGACTTTCTATTTCATCACTATATTTCTGAACTGCTGTTTAAACTTTTGTTTTCATTTAATATAAAGGAAGCACTTCCTCTTTACAGTGCTATTTCTTCAGACATCAAGGAAAGTAACTACAATTTAATACCACTACATATTAATCCCATTCCTAAAGGAGATCACATATAAACCATGAGGTCAATAATTCTGCTGGCAGAAGTTTCTGGAAGAAGAAAGGTTATATTCAGTCAATGAAAACAATATAAAAGCATGTATTCTTCCTTTCTATAGCAATTCCAGGAAAAGAATCTTTTCCTCTGAGCTGATCCAACACTACCTGTATCTGGCATGACTAGATGGTTATTTAGGTTTTCGTTTCATTTGTTTTTATAAAAACTACCCCATTCTCTGATCCAGAAATTCCACGGACATTAACAAGTGTGGAACACCTTTTTGGGGGTTAAACCTCTCTCTCTTCCTCTCATCTTTTTTATGCAAATTACCCTAGAGAGAAGTATTTCAAAGCACAAGCACAGAGAAGTTTTCAGATATTTTAAGAAGTGCTAAGGCACAAAAAAATTCTAGAGCACTGAGGAAGAACCAAGACATGGAGGTGAGAAAGGAAAGGACTTCACAAAAAGAAACCAAACATACTGAATAAAACACATTCACTAATTTATACTTTTTCCAAGGTCTAGTGCTGATTCTGAGAAAAGTCAACCAGATTTTCCCTCACATTATATTCATTTAGTTCTTACCTTGGAGAAGCACACCACCCAGAAGTCATCACCCTTATTCTGAAAGCCCTAAAACCCTGGCATAGACCTCCTCTGGCAGAGGTGAAGTATAGGCAGAAACCGGTAAATTGAGCTAAGGGCTATTTCCAGCCAATCTCGCAGAACCCCGGGGCCTCCCTGAGGGAAGGACTTGAGGGCAGGTGCTCAGAGTTCCAAGTATTACCCCGCCCTCCACAATTCTCTGATTCACAGAGCTAAAGAATTCACATTCCAAAAATCAGTGGCCAAGAATGGAAATTTGGAGGTTAAAAGCAACACAATGAAGCTCATGCAACAATCACTAATGTTTTCTAAAAAGTATTGAAGAAGGTATGTCAACAATGCTATTGTCAAGTATTCATTATAAAGTTAGATTTGGTTTGGGAATCTTGGTTTTATTCAAAATTTTCCTTTGGATAGAGAGAACAAACTAAGTGGTTACCAGTGGGGAGAGGGGTAGGAGGTTAAGAGCTACAAACTACTGTGTATAAATTAAATAAGCTACAAGGATATATTGTATAGCAAGGGAATATTGCCAATATTTTATAATAACTGTAAGTGGAGTATAATCTATAAAAATTTTGAATCACTATGTTGTACACCTGAAACTGATATAATATTGTAAATCGACTATACCTCAATTTTAAAAACCTACTTCGGAAACATATATACATACATACAAAAAAAAATTTACTTTGTTTCTCATCTGAACTAGCCTCCTGTTAAAATCTGAAGTTACATATTTCTAATCCACAAGAACAACCAGACCGACCAAGCTAATTATCTGTCCTGTGATACTCTTCTGAACCTCTGTAAGGAGAATACAGAAATCACCTCTGTACACAGTCTCACTGAACTAAGCTCTCTTTGGCTGCATTCTTATTTACTTCAAGGGCATGAAAAGGGAGCTAGATAACAAAGTGATAATGCAGGTGATCTCTAGAGCTTCACTACAAAGCTGGCAATCTCCCAGTTTTCTCCATCTCAGTTTTCTTCATCTCCATCCTTACCTCTCTCTATGCCCGATGCTTGAGCCAAAACCCTGAAAGTCATCCTTCACACCTCTTCATTCATGCCATCCAATTCAACACTAAACCCTAATAATTCTACCAGCAGAGGCATCCACTTCTCTTCTCTACTGCTACTTCCCAGGCCAACCCACCATCATCTCTTGCCTGGACAATTGCAACAGTCTCCTGGCTGGTCCCCTACTGTCATCGTTCCTCCCTCCAACCCAACTTGCTGTTATACAGCAAGTGACCCCTGTGGCCAGGAGATCTGTCCACTGCACTTGGAATACAATGCAAAAGCCTTACCCGGAATAATCAAGCCTCTGTCTCTCCACCCTTGTTTCCCGCCTTCCTCTTTTTTTGCCCACTGCAATCCAACTACACTGGCTTTTAAGCTTCACAAACTTAGCCACTCATTTTCTCTTTCCTCCTTAGGATGGTTCACATGTTTTCTCTCTGCCTGAAATATTCTTCTGCCCACTCATCATCTAGTTACCTCTTACCTTAGGCCTCAAATCAACACTACTTCCTTAGAAATGTCTTCCCTGACACCATCTCCCAATCAAAATTTGTTTCTGTTACACTTGATCACAGCACCCTCCCTTTTTCCTTCAAAGTGCTTACCACAGTCTGTCATTTATATTTTGTCTGGGTTTGTTGAACGCCTATCTCCCCACCAGACTCCAAGTTCCATGAGGGCAGGGACGATGTCTGTTGGTTCATCACTGTATACCCACAAAAGTTTGTTGAATGATCAAATATAAAAATTCTTATTCCTATTGAAAGTCATACGGCCAATAAATAATTACTAGAGCAATGCTAGACATTGTCAAGAATATAGATAAGAATTATGCTAGGTATTTTTCTTCAAAGAACTGAAAATTCTGTAAAAAAATTAAAATTAGGTGTTCCGACACAGATTTCCCTGAACTCTGGAAACTTGTGAATTTAAGTCATGGAGCATATATTACTTTTTAAACTTGTCTTAAGTGGGTGAGTGATATCTATAGATATATTTAAGTTTCAGAGAACAGTAACAGCAAAACCATCCCTGAAGCACATATAGCACATGTTTATTTGGGTTAAATAAAATCCTGGCACAGATAGCTAAACAAAAGCATAAATAATTTATGTCATGACCACATTCACAATGTTGATTTCTGGTAGGTTCATTATCCACTTCTACTATGTCAATAACAGAATATAAAACTGGTATGTTTCATGTCCTTACAAATACACCTTTATCCTACAGCTCTATATCAAGGAAATGTGTGTGTGTGTGTGTGCCTGTGTGTGTGTGTGTGTGTGTGTGTGTGTGTGTGTGTAGACACATACACTTTGTACCTGTCTCATTCCACAATGAGACTAATTATTATATAATAATAATGGGCAACATTAAGCAGACCATCACTGTGGGAGTTGGAAATATGCAAAAAATATCTGTTAAATTATTCAAACTTGCTCAGCTGTCAACAAAGATAAAAATATGCCTTCACTTTTCATCTCCCTCAAGATCAAAGGTACATTTTTAAGTTTCTGTGTTTCTTTGATGGCATTAAATTCATCATTTTTCCATCTAGCCAAAGCGGTTCAGAATTCATGAGATACTTTAACTTATATTCCTGAAATTCTAATGGTAGGAATAATAGCAATTTTGTTATAGAAAATATTTCTACACACACACACAAAAAAATGTTCAACAATTCAAAGTTTCTACTTTTAATCACTGGTGTTATGTTCATGAAAGATGTGTTTCTAAAAAGTATACTTGTCAGAATCATTAAAAGTAAAAGATAATTGCAATAATGGCCTATGAGATTCACAGTCTCATAGTACAACAGAAAACCTTCACCCTGCTGTAGATAAGAACAAATTTTTACTGAATTTCATTACAATGATATTTCTTAAACTACCTAAGGACTTAAAACATTTACTCGTTATATAATCTTGGATAAAAGCTAAATCAGTCAAGATATGTTTGTCAGGGGGAATAAAGTATTACATTTTTAATGTTTAAGCATCATTTTTCAATCTTGCACATAAGCAAACCTTGTTTTTGCAAATGAACTGCAGCTGTTCTAAAGGGATTCTATTTTCTTTGAAGTTAACCTTTTAAGGCAATCAAACACTAATAGCAAGATAACTAATGGAGAATTTCCTTTAAAAGACTAGTCTAAGCTCCACTCCTGGTAGAAAAAATAGAAGTGAGGCTTTTCTGAATGTATTTACAATCCGATTAATTTACTAAAGCTTTGTCCTATTTTTTTTTTAATTTCTACTATCTATGCATTAGGAGCTAATTGTTCAAGGGAAAGATACAGATCACAAATTCAATTCACTTCTCTCCTTTGGCCGGATTTTACTGAGCCAGTTACGAAAAGAGGCTGAATTTCTGCCTTCTTCAGCTTCTCCAAGCACTGCCAATTACTGAGGTAGAAAGAACTGATGTTTCTTTGACTGTAAGTAGTAGGTTTTTTTTGTTGGGGGAAAGAGTGGTGTTTGTTTGTTTGTTTGTTTTGGTTATTTTCTCCAAATAAGTAAGCCCTTGGTAAAGTGAATCCAAATGCCTTTAATCTCAGATCCACCAGTTTAAGACTTAAGAAAGCCTTCACTATTTAATACTTTGCTTTCTTCAGGTTAAAAAAAAGTAAATCTCCCCTACCTCAGAGAAAATAGGAACAGGTGAATATTTATTAAGCCCTTGCTATGATGAGGCACAGTGCAAGATCTGCTACATTTGTGGGTTTGCTGAATCTTCCCAGCAAACCCACAAGGTAGTTACTATAATCCTGTAGAGCCCTAGGATGTCACCAAGAGTAATGGCTAGAGTCAGGACGGAAGTCTGTGTCAAGACAAGATGGAAATGCCTTTGCTCTGTTGAGAGCACTGTTCTCTGCCCCACAGAGTTCCAGAAAGATGACCAGTTACCTTGATGATGGTTGCTCTAGTAGAAAAAGAGGCTGCTTGGGAATGAACAAGGAGAATGTATCACACCTTTCATTCCTCACTCTCAGAGGAGATCTTTTGTTTCTGGGCCCAGTAGTGAGGCAACTCTTCTCTCAACCTGTTTACTCCTCCTTTGGTCCATCATACTTATACACACTGGCTGTATATGATATCGGTAATGGACATGTTTCACGCCCTGAGTCAGTAGAGTGAACGGGCAGGAATTCACTCACTCGGCACACAGTGCTTATAAAGGGTAAGAAAAAACTACTTGGCAAAATTCTTACCCCTAGGGATCAGTAATCTGGTTAGCAAGTAAGACTAATATTACACTGAGTGGGAAGCCAAAAATGACCCTAAGATTTCTAGACTAAAAGATTAAAATATTAAAGACACCTTTGATAGAAATGGGGAAATACCAAAAAAGTAAGTCTATTTGAAGCCAAAACCAATGATAAATTCAATTCTCTGGCCACACTGAGTTTTCAATAACTTGTGAGGTGTACAAGAGAAATTCTATAGGCCACTGGAAATACAGGACTGGAGAACAGAAAGGATACATTTTAAATTATGACCGAGGACAAACTTGCTCTGAAAAGGAGGGTAAAGATGTAAGAAAGACAGCTGAAGGTTAAACCTGAATGACAACCATCCTTCAGGAGAGGAAAGAGGAGGAGAGGGGAGGGAATGGGAGGAGAGGGGAGGGGAAAGGGGATAGAAAAGGAATAGAAAGGGTATAGAAAAAGAAAGGGAAAAGGGCAAGAGAAAGTGAAAAGTCATGAAAGCCAAAGGATGAACTCGTGTGGAGAGGGTAGGGGAGCAGAGTCTTAAATCCTACAGAGCCAGAAAAATATGGACAAATAAAAGGTTTTTGGATTCACAAGAAGAATGCTCACCTGTAAACTTCTAGAAGTTTCAACATTACGGTTTAGACAGAAATCCATTGAAAAGAGGTGCAAAAGGAAATGGTGACCAAGAATTAAAGGCATCAGCTACAGATGGTGCATTCAAAGTTTTAAACATCTAACTAATAACAATAAGTAACCACACTGATACTGATATGGTGCTTGTTATGTGCCAGACACTGTTCTCAGCACTTTGCATGTATTTCCTCATCTAATCCTCACTCCCAACACTGTAAGCTAGGCACTTTTATTACTTGCCTTTTGCAAAGGAGAAAACTAGGTATAGATAAGTAAGTCACAGAGCTAGTAAGCATCAGAGCCAGGACTTTACTGCAAGCCTCCAGAACCTATGGTGCCTAACCAGTGTGCACACTGCCCCTCACAGAAAGAAAAAAAAAAAGGAGAAATGTTATTTTTATCGTTGTGTTCAATGTGCATCCCCAGTGCTTAGATCAGAGCCTAGCACATAGTGGGCACTCAACAATATATGCTGAATTAGTGAATGATTAACTAGAAAGAGTATGAACATCAAGCAAAAGGATGGGAGTTATTTTTTGGGGAGTTTATTCTGGGATTATTTAGCCCTCATTGAAAAGTTCCTCTATTCTCTCAATGTCATAAATATGTGAAAATAAACTCATTGTGCTATAATTTGTCCCAAATCAAAGATATGCCAGCAGACAGACAGGGCTTACAGAAAAGATCAGGATAAAGATGAAATTTGCCCTCAGTCTAAGTGAGTTGCTTGATTTTCAGTTAAACTTGGTGATCTGAGGCTGGCCACGCAGTCTCTAAAAAGCCAAAATCTTTTCTGCCTCTTCCTCTGGATAGTGCACAGGACTGCAAGCTGCTTCTCAAGGCAGAACTCACTCAGAAGATACATAAACTGGTACAGATCAATTCCCAGGGATAAAACTTACCATCAATAACTCCTAACTGCAAAATCGTTTTTGAAACAATAATTAGGATCAACAAATTTCTAAACAGTTATTTCCTGTATAAAAGTCTATCTTTTAAGCCCTTGGAGATTAGAACAAAAATGATGGGAAATATTTCAGCTGTACATCAAGCTGGAATAAGAGATGAGTGTGAGATCACATACACATTCACCTCTCATGCTCTCATGAGTCCCATCTGATTTTCCCTGTACAATGTGATTTCCATTTTCAGATATACACATTAGTTACCTAAATATTTTAAACTATACAGTTACTGACACAAGCTTACTTAATAGATTTAATCAGCAGTGTTTTAGAAAAAAAATCAATTCTGGACTTAGTTAGTTTAGGAGGCAATAGCAAAAAAACATTTATTCAACTAGTACTTAGTGCTATGTGCATGTGTAAGGTATAACCCATAGACTCAAGAAGCTTAGTCCATATACCAACACTTCCACAACTTCCCAGTTACATGTCATTACCTCTAGAAATTGCTGATTGTGCACCTAAGCTCAGATCTCAAATCATATAACTTGTGAAATCAATAGGACTTTGTACTTATGTCTCTCTGATGGGACCATACCCAAGAAAGAAAGAAATCCATTTCAATAAAATTTCAAGCAGCTTTTCAACCACTCTTCCTTTATAAACTACTTCACTTTTTATTTACTTTTCCTATCTTTTCCCATGTGAAAACTTAACATATCACAAAACTACTATCTAGAATGTACACAAATATTTCTCTGTATTAGTAACGGTATCCATAAACAACCAAATACTAAAATAATGTCTAACACACTGATATATGTGACAATACTGTCACAGCGTTCATTTGATCAAGTATCTTTCAAGACCAAGCTTTTCCAATATTAAAACTTCTATATTATATAAAATGAGACTATTTAAATTACTCTTTTTAGTCATTCTTCAATAATGAAAAGGAGTTATATCATACATTATTAAGCTAGGGTATTTAGTGGAACACACTAAGGATTTTTTTTTTCAACCTTGTTGAGGTATAACTGACAAATAAAAATTGTATATATTTAAAGTGTACAACTTGATGGTTTGATATACGTGTACAATCAAGCTAATTAACATGTCCATCATCTCACATAGCTAGTGTTTTCTTTTATTGTGTGTGTGGTGAGAACATATGACTGGAGTCTTAAAATTTCTATGAGTAAAGAAAAATGTTTTACAAATGTCCATTTCTTGCAGCACATCAAGACTATTTTCTTTGACCTCAATTTACACAACAATAATTACCACTGGTTTTGTGACTTGTTATTCATGTTCATTTGATTTCACTATGTATCTCTGTTCTTCATAAAAGTGCTGTATGGCATACTTTAATTTTTCCCATTAAAAATGATTTTGTTTGGGACATTTCAGAGCATCTCTAAAAATATGGTTTCTAACCCTACCAAAAAGAAAAAAATCCCTAAGACCAAGATTCAGACTTGATGACTGACAGGAAATAGAACCTCTTAAAGTAATATGTCTCCAATCATATTTTTTTGAGAGTTTAATAAATTTGAAGAACTTTGAAGAATATTTACTTTAGCTCTGTATTTTATTTTTAAAGTTTGGATAACATCAAAATACTAGAATCATATAATACCCTAGGTAAGTAACTGTAAATCTGTAAACTATCTTTTAATAAGATCAAAACACTGTCATGAACTAATTCTACTTCACCAACTTAATCAAAATTATATCAAGACATCTGATGAGGAAAATTTTTGTTGAAATAGAAAATATATATTCATCCTTCTGGTATGAACATTATTTATACATTATTATTCTGCAAAACTTTATATTTCATACATATTATCACCACACTGAGATGATTTATTACAATAAAATTTTGTTCATCTGCTAAAGTAAATACTCTATTAGTCTAAAATTTATTTAAATTTGTTTCCATAAACTGGTTTTACTAATATCACATTCAGTCACAAAACGTAGGTCACCATCAACTAATATAAGATTGCAATTCCTTTCTTCATTTCACTTTCCTATATGTCTTGTGTTTTAGATATTTTCTGCCAAGACTAAGAACTAACTGCGTTGATTTTAACCCCCAATCAAACTTGAGGTAACGGACAGAAAAGAGGAACAGAAAGATCTTAACTACTTAGTTCACCTGTGGCAGAACCTATAGTGCCCTCTTGTGGTGAATCTTAACTACAGCGCTCTGGAGAACAGTACCACTTTTCCTAGAGCAGACACTGGAGAGAAGGTGGAAGCCTTGTTCCTCTATGCTACCAAGCAGCTGTTATTAACAATGAAAGTAAAAGATAAATATTGACTAAACTAAAAGACTCCTTTATAGAAATGTACTCAGTCACCATCAGTTAAAACAATCATAGCCACTCCCTTCTATTAACAAAAATACTGTTTTATGTTTCTTTTAGTACGGCAGTTGACAGATGGCCAGGCACGTGGATTTCTTATATACTCTACTCTGGAATCAAGCAAAAGATAAACAAACAGAGCAATTTCTAGTGAACACAAGAATGTCCTGGGACAAGCAACTCTCTAGTCAACAAAGTACTGCATTTGTTATACAAGGCAGTGTGGACTCTAAAGCAAGGGACAATCCTCTGGCTTACTTATAAATATAATTTAGGCAGTGGTCAGTATAATTTCAATCTCTATGATATTTTAAAGGTAAAAGTGATACATTATAAGACCTGGGTAAACCAAAGCTTCAAAAACTCTAAGCGGTTTTATCAACATTTCCTGAATAGTATTTTAGATCTTTCAAGAAAAAATATCAAGTCTTCTATACAAAAAAAAACCCACAATAAACCATTTGTTTTCCACAATTTTTTTAATTGGATGAAAATTATGAGTTATTATTTCTTTTTTGTTTTGTTTTTAAATCACTGGTTCTCTTATTTCCCCTCCTATAGGTTCTCATTTAAGATCTTAGTTTTTACAAACATTAATTATAGCACAAAAATGATTTTGGATTTTCCTATAGGTAAGAGCACTGAGTAAAGAAAGTGCTTGTGCAACCAGGTATTTCAGGCAAAATGGAAAACTGAGTATACTCAACTTCTTCTCTTGAAGGTTAAGTGGTTCATAAAATACTGCCTTTTCTGTTTTCTTCTTTCCTGGGCCCCTTTTTTCTCTAAAGAGAAAAACATTTCTAGTTTTGCATAATGTTTAAAATATTAAAGAACAGTAAATTCTAATTTAAAAGACATTATTTTTATAGTTAAAAATTTTTGAGATGGCAACCAGGTTTACTGTCACCCAAACTAATCATTTCTGCCTATTTGTTAAGGAATCAAAGACAACATATATATAAAATGTACTGCCCAAAGCAATAATCAGATTGAAGGCCTCGGAAATGTTTTGTTTTGTTTTAACCTAAAATTCCACCTAAAAGTCTTAAAATACTGTTGCTTTCTTTCAGGTACCTACCCTCTACCCATAAGTGTGCTCCCTATGGCCCAAAATATATTGGTGAATAGCTTGCATAAATACTATGCAAGGTTTAAATAAGGGAAGATGGCCTGATAATGTTCCAGACACAGATTCGGTCAGTAGGCATTTTGGACGGGGGCCTCCTATGAGACACTGCACGCAGGTAATGAACTCACCACATGGTTCCCAAACTTTCCCTTCCTAGCAACATATTTTGATTCTACTGGCCAAAAATGTATCTAAACCTTGCTATTGCATTTATGCTTTTGACCTTTACAATTTCTTGGAGTAATAATGTGTACTCTATACCTACTAGAATCACATGTTAAGAATGATTGTAATTCCTTTTATTTGTCTAAAAATGATCTTATCTTTTATCTTAAAACTAAAGAGAGGAATTCCCTACTTCTACTATTTTGGGATTTGGCTATAAAGTATGTTTGTATCCATCCTACTCAATGGCCCTCATTATTTTATTTTATAGACTTTGAATCACCAGTGACAATTTGAAATGCTTTCCCATTACAGATTGTGTCAACTAAACAAGGAAAACAAAAAGCCAATCTCAAGAGATGTAAAATAACAGCAAATAGGCTACAGTACTACTCTAAGGCAAAGAATACAGCACTGTTATTCTGGGAAATTGCAACTGAGGAGTTTGGAACTTTATTAGGATATCCTCATGTTTAAAAGCTATACCCAAATATACCACACTTCTTGCTCTTTTTTTCTGAATCAAGAAGTTTTCTTATAGATTTCTAATTGGCTGAGATTTCAGCTCATTAGTGATCACCGTGGACAAATAAAAGCTTGACGTTTTCTCTTGGTGTTCATTGTTCATTGCCCTTTCATATCTAGTATCCCTTCTTTTCTCCCTCTCTCTCTTTCTTTCTCTCTCTCTCTCTCCCCCTCCCACGCTCCTTCCCTCCCTCTCTCTCCTTCCCTCTCTCCCTGTATTTCTGCTACTTTTTACATCTCTCTTTTGCTCTTTCTATGTGTGAGACAGAGAGTTTACTTCCTCTGCATCTACCTTTGTGTCTGGGTAGACACCTGTCTGTATGTTTATCTGTGTGTATCTCTAGATATGCTTCTACTCCGACTCTCACTAAAAGGTCTGATATTTTCATAAGAAGTAAATGATGTTGTAACAGAAAAAGAAGCACTTCATGGGGTAAAAGTAACCCATCTTTCTTCAAGTCTTAGCTATATTAGGAGTGCTGCCTCTTTTCTTTTCCACTAAAGCTCTGCCAATACTTCACTTTCAATGTTGTTAAGTTAGTGAATAATGAAATCTTCACGGTGACAAACTCAATCCATCTGTGAGAACCCTGAAGGGACTTTTCTGTTAATCTCAAACAATTTCTCAGAATGAAATTTTCTATTTCTCTGCCAAATCATATAGAAATGGCAACAAGTGTGGGATACTCACACATAAATGTGTAGAGAAATTTAATACTGTAATTCTCAATTTCTGAGGTTCTTCCTGTACAAGTGGCACTGAGACTTTCCGTTATTGATTACATACACATGCTCATATACTTTCCTCAAATATCTAACACATTAAAAACAAAGCTCAGAGGTTTTGATTAGTGGTATTAAAAGTTAGCCATAAGCAATTAGAGGTGATACTTAAAATGCAAAAACAGATAAATTTTCCTTTGTACTTGGTGCTATCCATGGAAGGAAACATTAAACCAGTGAAGCAATTATAACATGAAGTGTAAAAAAGATAAAACATTCATTGACTTGGATGGTAGATTTTAAATGGAGGCAACGGAAGCAGCTCTTTCTAAGCCACATAAGGTAAGTCTTAATTTCATGGTGTATCAGAAATAAAAGATATTCTACAAACTGGCTCAGAGTTCCAGTCTGTATGAGAAGTTTCAACCAAAGATGCTATATGAGCAAACTTCAGCCAAGGAAGTCTCATCTACTTTCTGGTTACCACGCAGAGCAATAGAGAGCCTCCAGATTTTATTCTTTAAGGCCTTCTCTGAAAAGTCCTCTCACAGACCAAACTGCATGGAGTTGAAATAACCCAAGAGGATGAGAAAGCTGAAAAACAGACTGATATACCTTAAATAGCTAATTCCAATAAACTTTAAATTTCCCAAACTGGTTGTTTTAACAGTAATATCTCCTTGTACTCTAGGTTTCTGTACAACATTAATATAAGAAAGTAATGTATAAACATAGAAATTGGCTACCATGAGGAATTTATATTTTATATTATCATAAAAAATCAAACACACATTTGAAATCACACTGGAATGGCTAAAAGTATTATAGTTTTTTTTACACTAAACCAGGCCTATTAGCTATTTTTTTTGAACCCAAAAAAGTCTGTTCAAGACTTGTATAGTATAAGGCATTGACCAAATGCAAAGAAATAAAGTCAAAAGCCTCAAATGAAAACCAAATAACATGTCAGAGATTGATGAAAAATACCTTGGGACACTTACATATTGTCCCCAAATCAGGGGAAATATTTGCAAGCCTAGTTTTAGAAGAGATCATATCCTAGGAATTAATATAACCTAATCTACCAATTCAGGAAGAGCATAATTGTATTTAATTATTTATTATCATTTGAGTGTGCCTCTATCTTCCCACTAAGGAGGGAGCTGTTTGAGAGCAGAAGTGTCTTAATCATTTTTTTATCCGAAGGACCCCACAGAGTGTCTCTTGTATAAGGCACCCAAATAAATATTGTTTCATTGAATGAATGAATGAATGAATAAAAAATGATTATGGAATTGCATAGAGTATTTCCATTGCTTTGGTCCAAAATCTACTGTAATCAATATGCAGAAATGTCTTTCTCATAATTCTTCAAGCAAAGGATCTCAAAATATAATAACAGGCCTCTGAAGGAAAAAAGCAAAAAACAAAAAACTTTAAAGGATATTTTACATATCTTGCTTGTAAAATTGAAAATTATATAAAAGATTTTAAAATTCTTTCTCCAGTTACTTTAAAAGCACAGTAGCTATTGCTTCCCTTCTGCATTTCTCCTGTTTAAGTCAAATCAAATATATCATATAGATCAATATAGACCAATGCAAAATAGAAAAAAAAAAAGAAACTTTAAACACAAATTTGACCATAATAATTGCCTTCCCATTTTTCCAGAACTGACTCTCTCTTAGGTTCAACTCCAGCTGCCCTCTCATACACAAGGCTCCTTTCAGCGGTGCCCACTGAGCCTGAAAGCCATTCCAGAGACAAAATCTTAAGTAGCCACTTTCACAGCCATTCCCAACTTGAGGGAACCCTTCCACTGAGATTAACTCTAAGAATTTGATCAGTCTCTTCAGCCTACTTGTTTAAAAATGTAGGGAAACGATGAACAAAAACCATATCCCTCAACAAAGCGAAACTCAACTCTGTTCTCCAGATGTACCTACACCCTAGCCGCTGCTCCCCCTTGGCTTCCTGCGGTTCTGGGCTCTGGACAGGTGGGAGGGGGGAGAGTACGTCTTGGGGAGGGGATGCAACTAACTTTCTTCTGCCACCTCATTCCCACTCCCACCTAAAATCAGGTCCATCTTGTAACTGCAGCCGCCAGGTAGGGCGGTCTGCGTCCCCCTCCCGCCTTGGGAGAGGGATGGGACGGGGAAGATGGGGGGCGTGGGTGGGCAGGATGGAGGTGGAGGGGTGTTCTGACTGCAACTCTTCTTACCGCTGGAGCGCCTGACGATGTTCTCCAAAAATGTGTTCTGCGGTGCCACCAGCCCTCTCTTGCCCCCCGGCATCCTGGGTCTGGAGAGCAGCGGCCAGGATCCGCGGCGGGGGAGGGGGGAATGCAGGAAGAGAAGGTGGAGGAAGAAGAGGAAAAGGTGAAAGAGAAGATCGAGCCGAAAGAAGAGGGGGCGCGGCGGCGGCGACGGGGTCCCCTGACTGTGTCTCCAGCCCGACCCGGATGAGCAGCTCTGGGGAGGAGGACCAGGCAGTTCATGGTAGTAGCGCTCCCCCGGCCGCCGCTGCCCAGACTGTGGCGGTGCCGCACACGGGGCTCGGGAACTGCAGGCTCCGCGGGGCACAGTGCGCCTGCGCCGCCCCCGCTGTCGCTGTCCCGCCGGTGCTGATGCTGAAGCTGTTGCTGAGGCTGCTGTCGCGGCGGCGATCACCTAGGCGCGGGCTCAGCATTTCTCCCCCTGCCCCGACCCCGGGGCCGGGGGAGCAGGAAAAGCCCACTCAAAGCCCTATCTCCCAGACCCTCTACTGCGCCTTCCTCTCCCACTTCCTAGCCTATCCCTCTGGCGCAGCTGGATCAGCGCTGCCCAGCTGAGCCCAACTTCTGCCCGGCTGTGCGCCTGGTGGCCGCTCCTCTCTCCCCGGAGACGAGGCAAACGCTCGCTGTCCAGTGGGGCCGTGGAGTGGGAGAGGAAGTGGGAGAAGCAGGCAGGATGCCAAAGAGGGCAATGGGCAGTCGGAGGGGTCACATCTCAGTTTCTCCTGCCAAGGTCCCGAGTCCCGGCTGCTCCCGGGGACGCAGCTGCCGGGGCGGAGGTGTTGATCATCTCCCGCTCCAGTCCGGGCTGAGCGCGCAGCAGGGACTGACTGAGCGGCGCACGGGGACGCAGAGCAGCCACCTGACGCTGCTACTGCCCCCCTCTGGGCCTCGGCGCCCGAAGCTCCACGGAGGAGATTTCAGCACCCGCCCTGGCCCACACCTTGGAGCCCGAGCCAGATAGGGTCGGAGCGCAGAGCAGGAGGGGGAATGGCCCCGGCGCCCCAGGCTGGGTCTGGCGCGCGGAGGAGCGTGGCGGCAGTACAGGGATGCTTCCCAGGGCTGCGGAGCGCACAGGCGAGCAGCGAGCCCAGCCACTGCTAAGTTGCGGAAAAGGTTGCACTTAATGCAAGGAGTAAGGGAAGAGAGTGAATAATTCACACCCAAGAGAGGGAGAGTGCAGCGGGCAGCGTTTGCTGTGGAAAAACAGTAAAGGCGGCGGGGGCGTGGGGGGCGACGCTGCACAGGACTGGGGAGTATGGGCAGGAATTTTCTCTAACAACGCTCGGAACCGGCGACAGGAGGGGAACCGCTAGAAACAAGAGTCCAAGAGCCAGAGTCTATGACGGAGAAGGGAAAATAGCATAAGTGCGAAGGGACCGGGGAAAGAGATGGAAAGAAATGGAGGACCTCACGCCGCGGCACCGGCACCTTCTTTTATCTAAGGCGGTGGTTCTCAAAGTGGTCCTGGACTGTCGGCATCTCCTAAGAACTTGTTAAAAATGCAAATTATCAGGCTCTATCCAAGAGCTAGGAAACCGGGAACTCTGGGAGCGAGGGTCAACAATGTTTTAACAAGCCCTCCGGATAAATATTATGCCCGCTTAAGTTTGAGAGGAACTGATCTACGGCTTCCCCTCCAGAGGCTTCGCCCGGGCCTGTCTAGAAAGGACGACTGTATAAACAGGGTCAAGGAGTGAGGACAGAAAGTGCGCTTGCGGCCAGGTCAGAGGTTGGTGGCGAGGCAAAGTGTTAAGTAGGAAGGCGAAAGGAGAGTTGGATGGGGGCGTCCCCTTTTGCTGGATAAGAATATGCTAGATAACCCCTGTTAGGAACGGTCAAGGTTAGGTTACCCAGAGACAACGGGAATCTGGGAATCTCCCCGGCAGGGGTCAGAGGAAACAACTCCTGCTCGGCTCCTACCCTGGGCAGGGAGGAAGGGGGATGGAGGAGTGGGGGCCGTGTCTCGCCTAAACCCCTAGATTACCAATCACTGGCCTCAGGTTACCATCACTGCCTCTCCAGAGCTGTCGGTGTAAGGGCCGTTGCCTGTAGCTGAAAGACACATAAATACACAGCCAGAATCCAGGCTTTATCTTAGGATCCTTTTCTCCCTCTCCTCTGCAATTTCCACCCGTTCCTGCAGTGCTTGGGCAGCTGAGCAAACCCAGAAGGCTGATGCGAGGTAAAGAGCAGTTTGCTCTGCTAGGATTCTTTCCGCACAAAATCAAGAGACTCGGTAGAATAACACTAGTCTAGCCTTGCTTTCTACCCCAAGCACGGCTGGTGGTGAAAGTTTATTTCCCTACAGATAGACTGCCTTCTAAATGTGTTGGGGTGTCTTTAGTTAAGTAACAAGGGGCTCAGGCACAGACTGGATCCTTGTGGTTGGCCTGCCATGACAGTAGTCAGAGATGTGGCTGAGGTTACAGCTCCCTTCCTGCAGTTGACCAGGTGTGTACAAGAGTGATCTCTGACAGGCAGCAGTGAGTGGTGGTGTGAAGCGAGATCTTAATTCCCTGCCCAGGAACTGAACCTGTGTAGCCTGATTGGAAACCAGGAATCCTAGCCACCACACCCCCTGGCTCTTGCCCCCAGTGAAAAATGCATTTCTCACAGAGGCAAAAACTGTAAAAACAGGTACATGCAGCTCAATATCAAAAAAACAAACAACCCAATCCAAAAATGGGCAGAAGACCTAAACAGACATTTCTCCAAAGAAGATATACAGCTTG
>NC_041224.1:144484199-144497975 GCF_002837175.3 Physeter macrocephalus
GTATATGTATAACTGATTCACTTTGTTATAAAGCAGAAACTAACACACCATTGTAAAGCAATTATACTCCATTAAAGATGTTAAAAAAAAACAGGTACAAAGTTTATTATTCAAGACACAGCACAACAGCAAGTGGGAGAGCACACAGAGAAACAGTTTGTTTAGTTAAGACAAAAGCAAGGCAGAGATGCACACCTGGAGAGAAAGGGGGTGGGCATCCTCCCTAATGAGGAGTACAGTAAAGAGGTGGTTAAGTCATCTATATACCGCAGTTCTTCCAGGTCTTTGTTTACCTTTGGCCAATTATCTGGTTTCTTCTTCCACACCTGCCCTGCCCTAGGACCCTCCCCAACATGTGTGAGCAACTTTTTTCCAAGATGGATTGCAGCCCGGAGGCCTATGGGACAGCCTTAGCATCACATATTATGGGTCCTTTTTGACCCCCAAGGAGCCTTTCTGCATATGTGCAATGTTTCCCTTGCCCCAAGGATGGGAAATGTATGACCCTCTTGATCTTTTAACAGGGTTTAGTCCCACTCTGTCCCTGCCATAAAAATGTCCAATGTCCAGTTATTTATCCTATTTTTGTTGCTGGTTTCTATATCGAGGTGCAGATCTCGAAATATAGACAGGAGTCCAGTCATACATATGTAGTCCTGGAGCCCGTTTGTCTCTTGCTTCATGAAATGTAAACAAGGGGCTGGTAATGAATGTCCGGCCTGGAGCCCATCTTCTCCTCACCCCAGGAAGTGTGAACAGGAGGCCAGTTGTAAATGTCTAGCCTGGAGCCCACCTATCTCCTGCCTCAAGGGGAAGGGGAACTCGAAACCTGAGCTTCAACACACAATTGGATTTTGCCTCTCCTCTGGTGGGTCTTGTGTGACCTGTGTTTATGTCGACTAGGCTACTGTACAGACCATGACTAATCAGCCATTCCCAGAATGAAGCGGTGAATAAGCAGGCTGATTTTACATGTATATAAAATTAAAATAAAAAATATATAAATATGTATAAAAATAAATATATATATTTCATAGACTGCTATCCTAGACTTCTAACATATGATAAATCCATCATCACCATTAACAGGAGATATCTCAAATCTATATGTTCTTTTGCACATCATCAGCCGCCCACATCTCGCCTCTGGGTATTGATATAAAATCTCAGCTTCCCAGCACTTCCCATCTAGTATAAATATCCCTGTTCCTAATCACTCCTCTCTGGGTGTATTAGCTCACGCTTCCCAAAGAGGAAACTCTTTTGGACTCTGTTAAGACACAGTCACACAATTACTAGTAGAACTTCCCCATTTATTTCCATCTGCAGATTTAATTAAAATGACATTTATCCTTTCTTCTTTGTCCTTAATAACAGCATAGCATTATAACTTTGGAATTATTTTAATTATAGTAAAAAAAATGGTCATTATAAAGTGTCAAATCCTTGGTTTACGCACTTTTCTTAATCCTCTAGTTTACATTTCCCTTTTACAAAAGAAAAAAACAAGACCCAGAGAGATGAAGTGCCTAATCCAAGATGACAAGGTGCTTTAGAGGGACATTACGACTAGAACTGGGTCTTCTAATCCTGTGGTGAGAGCTCCTTGTAAAAAATAGAAAATAATCTGATGTTGGCGTAGTGTGGTAACAACCAGCAACATCCAATTATCTCTATTGCCATCACTGGTTTTGCAGCCCTAGAATCACTTGCAACGGCTGGTAATCACTTGCAATAGCTCCTAATCAACACAGAGTTAAGGAAAACAGAGCAGCACTGGCGCCGTATGGACTGACTGGCCCTAAGGAATGTGCTGGCAGATTGCAGCAGGTGCCAATACAGCATTTTATAAGTGTTTTGCAGAAAGAGTTGTTGTAACCAAGCCACAGAATATACAGGTGAGAGACAGGAATCAAAAAGCTTCAATGTCACACAAAGGGCTTCTTTTTGTTTGTTTCCTTGCAGAGATTCCATTTTAAAGCAGAAGCATTTGTCTTGGGGTATTGTAATTAGAGTGGTGTTGTCTGCAAAGAGTTCCAGTACCCAGAGGTGTTCGCGAACTTCTAAGTCACAGCTGTGAAATGAAGGAAAGCTGGCTGAGCTGCAGGTGTGTTCCAGTTTAACAGTAACCAAGACAAGAGTGAAGAGTTAGAAAACTGATGTATTAGGAAATGATGGTTTGTAATTACTATAGGTTTGCTGAAGGATTCTTTTATCAAGCATATCCTCCTTTGAGGATTTAAAATATAGTTTATTTGACAGTAGCTGTAATTATGTGTAAACTCTCAAAAACGCATTAAAAATTGGTCCAGTCTGACAATGTTTGATCCCTTATGTGAAAATGGCCCACCCACTGCTCTCTAGGGGGATGATTTTTCTCCCTAACCCTGCCCTCTGTTTCTGAGCTAACCTCAGCAGAGGTCTAAGGTGCAATCTGCAGATGCTAAATGGGTGGCTCTGAAGGAGAAGTGGCGGAAGGAAGAAAACAGAAAGCCAGAAGTTGCTCTCCATCCTGGCCTGCAGAGGTGGTGTCATCAGCAGCGGTGTCAGTCCAAACATTTCCTCCTTCCCAGTCTATTTTCCGAATCTCACTCTCTGCCTCCCCCAGAGCCCTACCCCTGCTCTAGCAATGAAATATCCAAATGATTGTTTGATTCCTTTGCTTGCACAGTCCCACACTTAAACTTACAACCTTCCTCCTTCTCCTTCCCACCCCAGAATCTAAGTTGAGAGAAAGCAGAATAGAGGTTGTATTGTATAGAGGTTCAGTGCTTCGACTCTGGACCCGGACTGCCTGGAATTTAATCTTGCCCCTGCCACTTATATAACCTAGGGCAAGTTATTTAGCCTCAATTTCCCTTGCTGTAAAATGGGGATTAAAAATGACCTATTTAGTAGGGCTGTTATGAGGACTAAATGAGATCCTATTCGATAGCTATTAAATAACATCTGGCATGTAACAAGGACCATGTAAGTGTTTGTTAAGTAAATAACCCTCTTCATCCCCTTCTACTTTCATTTATAGTAGTAACTCTAGGTGGTGGTCACTACTAATGCTCACCAATAACCAGGTGACTTCTCCACTTCCTTGAAATTAGTTATGGCCATAAACTAATTCTGGTCAATGAAATGTGAATGGGGGTGATGTGTATTACTTCCTAGTAAAAGCAGGTAAGAGCCAGGACTCAGCTCCTGAGGCTCCTCTTCCGCTACCTCAGTGACTATGGAATGCCAAGCAACACAAGGATAACAACTGCAGGAAGAGTTACCTAGACCTGCGGTAGACATTATATAAGCAGGAAATAAACTTCTGTTGTGTTGAGACACTGAGATTTTGGCACTGTTTCTTACTGTACTGTACCTTAATCTATCCTGACTGGTACAGATTATGAACTTACTTTAGGTACAGGAAATTAGGGGAACAATAACTCCCTGACTATACACTAGAATCCCCTGGGGAGCTTATAAAAATCCCAACGCCCAGGCCACAGCCCCCAGACCAAGTACATCGGAATTTCTGAGCATGAGACTCAGACATCAGCAGTCGTTAAAGTTCCCCAGGTGATTTCAATGTGCATTCAAGTTAAGAACCATTGTCCTAGAGCAATGCTGCACTTTATGAGAATCTCTGGGATTTAGATATTGTGCCAAGATCCCCAACTCTCAAGGATCAGACCTATGGTTACACCCATCCAGCAAAGACTCAACTCTAATATATCCAACTGTGAGTTTCTTCATACTTGTAGCTGCTGAGCTTCTCAGGAGAGAATCACAAAACCTCCCAGACTGATGCACTATAAACTCAAGGCCTCCATAATCAAGTTGCCTCTCTATGCAGCCCAATCCTTATCCACATCCCTAGTCAACTATCCATTCCATTCTCTACAGTAGCTTTCTCAAAGCTTTACCTGTCTTTTCACACCTCAGATGTAACCTTCTCACCTCTCAGTCTCAGAAGATGACTTACAGAGAATAAGTGATGTTGTCAATTCTTAGACTTCCTGCGTTGGCTCTCTCTTCCTTTTCTTCTTTCTTCTAGGTGAATAGGAAGCAATTCCCCTCACCATCCCTCCACTATCACTCTGGATCCTATTAACTCATGCCTCTGGAGGGACTTCACTTTACTGACTGTCCCCTCATTCCTCTCTCTTCAACATCTAATAAGCCTTATGAATGCTTTCTTAACTCACCTTTTAGTCCAGCTTTTGTTCCATCTCTCCCATCCCTTCATGTCAATTTCTCAGAAGAGTAGTCTGTAGTAGGTGTCTCCACTTCCCTGTCTCCTATCTACTCCTTAACCCACCACGGATTGGCCTCCACCTCACTACTTCCCTTAAACTGCCTTCCCAAAGACCTTTTTTTAATTGCCAAATCAAGTGAGGCAATTTCTTTCTTAATTTCACTTTACCTGGCTATGATGGTTGACTCTGTTCCAACCCCCGTCTACTTGAAACATTCTCCTGCCTTAGACTGCCTGGTTTTGAACAATGATTGCATGACCTCAGCATTTTAGTTAACCCATGTGTGCCTGAGTTCCTTTATTAGTAAAAAGAGAACAGTAATAGTCCCTACCTCATATGGTTGATTTAAGAATTAAATGAGATAGTACTGGTAGGCAGTCTTGTACTAACATTTCTAAAATTGAAAACTCTGAAATCCTAAACTTTTTTTTTTCATAAATTTGTCACAAACTCATTTGTCAGAAAAGGCTGACCTGAATTGTCATGAAGCTATTTGTACTTTTTCTTTATCCCACTTGCTGTGAATATTGATATATCTTGCTGCATAGACCTTAATGTGTTTGATAACAGGAATTGCTGTCCCCAATACTTATAGGAGATATATGAATACACAGAAATCCACAAATTTCTGAATTCCAAAATATAGCTCTCTTTCCTGTAACTCTAGACATGCCTACCTATGTGCTGACTGACTCTCTTTATGTGGCAATTTCACAGGGATCCCAAATTCAACATATCCAAAACAAGTGTATCATCTTGCAGCCTGCCCAAGCATTCTCTGCATCTAGTGTGTACCACTTCCATCCACCTAGTTGTCAAGTCAATAACTTCAATGCTTCTTTATCCCTACCCCTGGCAGGCAATCCTCTTCATTCTACCATCTAGAGATCTCTTAAAGAGCTCACTTCTTACTATCACTGTTGGCACTGCTCAAGGTCAGATCAGGGTTGAGAATTATTGTCACCCCAATTTCATGTACCTAAAGCATATTCATAATTTGTATCAGTCAGGATAGACGAGGTTATGGTACAGTAATAAACACTGCAGGGTCTCATCTTCCACTTGAATTACTGCAACAGTCATTTAAACTTGTCTGGCTGCTTACACTGTTTTCCTGCCATACTCCTCTCCATCTCCATCTCCAAGCTCCACCCAACTCATTCTTCACCCTGCACTGTAGCTAAAGTTCTTAAAGCATCAATCTATTTATGTCACCCTTCTAAGTTCCTCTTTGTCCTCAGGTAAAAGTCCAAAGCCCTTAGCTAGGCTTTCTTTAGCCTTCCCGATCAGACTCTTGCTTCCTTATCCAGTCTCGACACTCACCATTCCCCACTGCAACCTCACAACCTCATACTTCCTTGCTCCCTGAACTCCTTTTTGTTCCTTGTGCTTACCATGCTCTCTCTTTCTTCCTTTACCCACATCCTATATCACCAGGCATACTCTTTCAGATCATATTTTTGATATCATTTCCTCCAAAAGGCCTTCTTTGATTCTCCAAGACTTAGTAAAGAGCCCTTCCTGTGTCTTCTTCTAGTGCCACCAAATGCTCTTCCTATTGTAACATTTGCCTCACTTTTGTAAAGAAAAGATCACAAATACAGTTGAAATCCTAATTATCTTCTCACCAGAGCTGCCACTAGCCACTTTGGCATCTTTGTGAGAATTAAGAAAAGAAGTCTTCTTTGGACAGTCATAGGTCCAAGGCAAGGATATCAATTGTTGAGATTATTGTGAACTGGACATCAGCCTCTATTTGTCCCCTTTGATGGGTACCGTCAGTGAGAAGGAGGAGGAAATCTTTCTAGGTAAGAGAGCTAGAAAAAGGGCAATTCATAATAATAGGAAACCTTATAATATGTGACTAAAAATGTATAATTCAGACTTAATAAAGACAAATGGGATTTCTGGCTGCCCGTGCTGGGGCCATGGAGGCAGCAAGACATGCTGAGGAGGTGGCTCTGGCCAGGGTCATCACAGCAGCAAAGGAGGCTGTAACACAAAGACTGAAAGCAACTCAGCACTTTCCAGTGAGCACCAACCACAGAACTTTTATTGAAACTATTGGAAAGAGAAACTTTTTCTTCTGAGATTATGAACTAGTACAAAATAAGCCTGGAGTGAGAGCCAGCGTGCCCCACTCTGTTGCAACTGCCTGCTGGTCTATGCTGTCACAGGCAATTAGTTCACACCCCAGTTGTGGCCGCCATACCCTCCCCAGCCTGAGTGAGTATCTATTGCAACACCAAGACGCAGCTCCACACAACTGCCTGCAGGCTCCTGTGCTGGACACCTCATGCCAAACAACCAGCAAGACAGGAACACAGACCCACCCATCAGCAGATAGGCTGCCTAAACTCATACTAAGCTCACAGACACCCCAAAGCACACCACCTGATGTGGCCCTGCCCATGAGAGGGAAAAGCCTCAGCTCCACTAACCAGAGCACAGGCACCAGTCCCTCCTAAGCAGAAGCCTACACAAGCCCCTGGACCAACCTCACCCACCAGGGGGCTGAAAAGAAAAGCAAGAGGTACTACACCCCTGCAGCTTGCAGAAAGGAAACCATAAACACAGTAAGACAAAATGAGATGACAGAGAAATATGTTGCAGACAAAGTAGCAAGGTAGAAACCCACAAGACCAAATCAATGAGGAGAAAATGGGCAATCTACCTGAAAAGAATTCAGAGTAATGATAGTAAAGATGATCCAAAGTCTCAGAAATAGAATGGAGGCATGGATTAAGATACAAGAAATAGTTAACAAGGACCTAGAAGAACTAAAGAACAAACAAACAGTAATGAACAACACAATTACTGAAATGCAAAATACACTAGAAGGAATCAATAGCAGAATAACTGAGGCAGAAGAATGGGTAAGTGAGCTGGAAGATAGAATGGTGGAAATAACTGCTGTAAGAGCAAAATAAAGAAAAAACAATGAAAAGAAATGAGGACAGTCTCAGAGACTTCTGGGATAACATTAAACACACCAACATTTGAATTATAGGGGTCCCAGAAGAAGAAGAGAAAGAGAAAGAGTCTGAGAAAATATTTGAAGAGATTATAGTCGAAACCTTCCCTGACATGGGAAAGGAAACAGTCAATCAAGTCCAGGAAGCACAAAGAGTCCCATACAGGATAAACCCAAGGAGAAATACACCAAGACACAGATTAATTAAACAAACAAAAATTAAATACAAAGAAAAAATATTAAAAGCAGCAAGGGAAAAGCAACAAGTAACCTACAAGGGAATCCCCATAAGGTTATCAGCAGAAATATTGCAGGCCAGAAGGGAGTAGCAGGACATATTTAAAGTGATAAAAGGGAAAAACCTACAACCAAGATTACCGTACCCAGAAAGGATCTCATTCAGATTTGACAGAGAAGTCAAAAGTTTTACAGACAAGAAAAAGCTAAGAGAATTCAGCACCACCAAACTAGCATTACAACAAATGCTAAAGGAACTTCTCTAGGCAAGAAACACAAGAGAAGAAAAAGAGCTACAAAAACAATGAAAAACAATAAAGAAAATGGTAATAGGAACATACATATTGATAATTACATTAAATGTAGATGGATTAAATGCTTCAACCAAAAGACACAGACTGGCTGAATGGATACAAAAACAAGACCCATATATATGCTGTCTACTAGAGACCCACTTCAGACCTAGGGACACATACAGACTGAAAGTGAGGCGATGGAAAAGGATATTCAATGCAAATGGAAATCAAAAGAAAGCTGGAGTAGCAATACTCATATCAGACAAAATAGACTTGAAAATAAAGACTATTACAAGAGACAAGGAAAGACACTACATAATGATCAAGGGATTAATCTAAGAAAAAGATATAACAATTGTAAATATTTATGCACACAACATAGGAGCACCTCAATACATAAGGCAAATGCTAACAGCCATAAAAGGGGAAAACGACAGTAATACAATAATAGTAGGGGATTTTAACACTCCACTTACACCAATGTATAGATCATCCAGACAGAAAATTAATAAGGAAACACAAGCCTTAAATGACACATTAGAACAGATAGACTTAATTGATATTTATAGAGCATTCTATCTGAAAACAGCAGAATACATGTTCTTCTCAAGTGCACACAGAACACTCTCCAGGATAGATCACATCTTCTTCACAAATCAAGCCTCGGTAAATTTAAGAAAACTGAAACCGTATCAAGCATCATTTCCGACCACAATGCTATGAGATTAGAAATCAATTACAGGAAAAAAAAACTGTAAAAAACACAAACACATGGAGGCTAAACAATACGCTGCTAAATAACCAAGAAAGTACTGAAGAAATCAAAGAGGAAATCAAACAATACCTAGAAAAAAATGACAATGACGATACGACAACCCAAAACCTATGGGATGCAGCAAAAGCAGTTCTAAGAGGGACTTTTATAGCAATACAAACTTACCTCAAGAAAAAAGAAAAATCTCAAATAAACAACCTAAACTTACACCTAAAGCAACTAGAGAAAAAAGAACAAAACAACACCCCAAAGTTAGTATAAGGAAAGAAATCATATAGATCAGAGCAGAAATAGTGAAATAGAAACAAAGAAAACAATAGCAAAGATCAATGAAACTAAAAGCTGGTTCTTTGAGAAGATAAACAAAACTGATAAATTTTTAGTCAGACTCATCAAGAAAAAAAGGGAGAGGACTCAAATCAATAAAATTAGAAATGAAAAGGAAGTTACAACTAACATTGCAGAAATACAAAGGATCATAAGAGATTACTACAAGCAACTATATGTCAATAAAATGGACAACCTGGAAGAAATGGACAAATTCTTAGATAAATACAACCTTCCTAGACTGCACCAGGAATATATAGATAATATGAACACACTGATCACAAGTAATGAAATTGAAACTGTGATTAAAAATCTTCCAACGAACAAAAGTCCAGGACCAGATGGTTTCACAGGCAAATTCTATCAAACACTTAGAGAAGAATTAACACCTATCCTTCTCCAACTCTTCCAAAAAATTGCAGAGGGAGAAACACTCCCAAGCTTATTCTACGGGGTCACCATCACCGTGACACCAAAACCAGACAAATATATCACAAAAAAAGAAAATTGCAGGCGAATATCACTGATGAACATAATGCAAAAATCCTCAACAAAATACTAGCAAACCGAATCCAACAACACATTTAAAGGATCATACACCATGATCAAGTGGGATTTATCCCAGGGATGCAAGGATTCTTCAATATATGGAAAGGAATCAATGTGAATCACCATATTAACAAATTGAAGAATAAAAATCATATGGTCACCTTAATAGATGAAGAAAAAGGTTTTGACAAACTTCAACAGCCATTTATGATGCAAAGTCTCCAGAAATGGACATAAAGGGAACCTACTTCAACATAATAAAGGCCATATATGACAAATCCACAGCAAATATCATTCTCAATGGTGAAAAACTGTGAGCATTTCCTCTAAAATCAGGAATAAGACAAGGGTGTCCACTCTCACCACTATTATTCACATAGTTTTGGAAGTCCGAGACAAGGCAATCAGAGAAGAAAAGGAAATAAATGAATCCAAATTGGAAAAAAGGAAGTAAAACTGTCACTGTTTGCAGATGACATGATACTATACATAGAAAATCCTGGGAGGAGGAGAGAAGATGGCGGAAGGGTAAGACGCGGAGATCACCTTCCTTCCCACAGATACATCAGAAATACATCTACACGTGGAACAACTCCTACACCTACTGAACGCTGGCAGAAGACCTCAGAACTCCCAAAAGGCAAGAAACTCCCCACGTACCTGGGTAGGGCAAAAGAAAAAAGAATAAACAGAGACAAAAGAATAGGGACGGGACCTGCACCAGTGGGAGGGAGCTGTGAAGGAGGAAAGGTTTCCACACACTAGAAGCCCCTTTGTGGGCGGACACTGCAGGTGGCAGAGGGGGAAGCTTCGGAGCCGCGGAGGAGAGCACAGCAAAGGGGTGCGGAGGGCAAAGCGGTGAGACTCCCGCACAGAGGATCGGTGCCGACCAGCACTCACCAGCCCGAGAGGCTTGTCTGCTCACCCGCTGTGATGGGCGGGGGCTGGGAGCTGAGGCTTAGGCTTCGGTCGGATCCCAGGGAAAGGACTGGGGTTGGCAGCATGAACACAGCCTGAAGGGGTTAGTGCACCACACTAGCCAGGAGGGAGTCCTGGAAAAGTCTGGAGCTGTCTAAAAGACAAGACACGTTTTCTTCCCTCTTTGTTTCCTGGTGAACGAGGAGAGGGGATTAAGCGCGCCGCTTAAAGGAGCTCCAGAAACGGGCGCGAGCCGCGGCTATCAGCGCAGACCCCAGAGACGGGCATGAGACGCTAAGGCGGCTGCTGCCACCACCAAGAAGCCTGTGTGCGAGCACAGGTCACTCTCCACACCTCCCCTCCCGGAAGCCTGTGCAGCCCGCCACTGCCAGTGCCCCAGGATCCAAGGACAACTTCCCCAGGAGAACACACGGCACGCTTCAGGCTGGTGCAGCGTCATGCCGGCCTCTGCCGCCGCAGGCTCACTCCGCATCTATACCCCTCCTTCCCCTGGCCTGAGCGAGCCAGAGCCCCCGAATCAGCTGCTCCTTTAACCCCGTCCTGTCTGAGCTTAGAGCAGATGCCCTCAGGCGACCTACATGCAAAGGTGGGGCCAAATCCAAAGCTAAACCCCAGGAGCTGTGCGAACAAAGAAGAGAAAGGGAAATTTCTCCCAGCATACTCAGAAGCAGCAGATTAAAGCTCCACAATCAACTTGATGTGTCCTGCATCTGTAGAATACCTGAATAGACAATGAATCATCCGAAATTGAGAAGGTGGACTTTGGGAGCAAGATATATTATCTTTTTCCCCTTTTGCTCTTTTTGTGAGTGTGTATGTGTGTGCTTCTGTGAGAGATTTTGTCTATATAGCCTTGCTTTCACCATTTGTCCTAGGGCTGTGACCGTCCCGAATTTTTTTTTTTTTTTTTACTTTTTAAAATTTTTCTTCTTAATAATTATTTTTTATTTTAATAACTTTTATTTTATCGTACTTTATTTTACTCTTTCTTTCTTCCTTCCTTTCTTTCTTTCTATTTTTTCTCCCTTTTCTTCTGAGCCGTGTGGATTAAAGGCTCTTGGTGCTCCAGCCAGGCATCAGGGCTGTGCCTCTGAGGTGGGAGAACCAACTTCAGGACACTTGTCCACAAAAGACCTCCCAGCTCCATGTAATATCTAACGGTGAAAATCTCCCAGAGATCTCCATCTCAACACCAATATCCAGCTTCACTCAACAACCAGCAAGCTACAGTGCTGGACACCCTATGCCAAACAACTAGCAAGACAGGAACACAGCCCCATCCATTGGCAGAGAGGCTGCCTAAAATCATAATAAGGCTACAGACACCCCAAAACACACCACCCGATGTGGACCTGCCCACCAGAAAGACAAGATTCAGCCTCATCCACCAGAACACAGGAACTAGTCCCCTCAACCAGGAAACGTACTCAACCCACTGAGCCAACCTTAGCCACTGGGGACAGACACCAAAAACAAACTAAAAATAGTCTAGATGGGATCAATAGCAGAATAACAGAGGCAGAAGAATGGAAAAGTGACCTGAACATAAAAAACTGGAAATAACTACTGCAGAGCAGAATAAAGAAAAAAGAATGAAAAGAACTGAGGACAGTCTCAGAGACCTCTGGGACAACATTAAACGCACCAACATTCAAATTATAGGGGTCCCAGAAGAAGAGGAGAAAAAGAAAGGGACTGAGAAAATATTTGAAGAGATTATAGTTGAAAACTTCCCTAATATAGGAAAGGAAATAGTCAATCAAGTCCAGGAAGCACAGAGAGTCCCATACAGGATAAACCCAAGGAGAAACACGCCAAGACACATAATAATCAAACTGTCAAAAATTAAATACAAAGAAAACATATTAAAAGCAGCAAGGGAAAAACAACAAATAACACACAAAGGAATCCCCATAAGGTTAACATCGGATCTTTCAGCAGAAACTCTCCAAGCCAGAAGGGAGTGGCAGGACATATTTAAAGTGATGAAGGAAAAAAACCTACAACCAAGATTACTCTACCCAGCAAGGATCTCATTCAGATTTGATGGAGAAATTAAAACCTTTACAGACAAGCAAAAGCTGAGAGAGTTCAGCACCACCAAACCAGCTTTACAACAAATGCTAAAGGAACTTCTCTAGGCAAGAAACACAAGAGAAGGAAAAGACCTACAAGAACAACCCGAAACAATTCAGTAAATGGTAATAGAACCATACATATCGATAATTACCTTAAATGTAAATGGATTAAATGCTCCCACCAAAAGACACAGACTGGCTGAATGGAAACAAAAACAAGACCCATATATATGCTGTCTACAAGAGACCCACTTCAGACCTAGGGACACATACAGACTGAAAGTGAGGGGATGGAAAAAGATATTCCATGCAAATGGAAATCAGAAGAAAGCTGGAGTAGCAATTCTCATATCAGACAAAATAGACTTTAAAGTAAAAACTATAACAAGAGACAAAGAAGGACAACAACAAACCCGAAACAATTAAGTAAATGGTAATAGGAACATACATATCGATAATTACCTGAAATGTAAATGGATTAAATGTCCCCACCAAAAGACACAAACTGGCTGAATGGATACAAAAACAAGACCCGTATATACGCTGTCTACAAAAGACCCACTTCAGACCCAGGGACACATACACACTGAAAGTGAGGGGATGGAAAAAGATATTCCATGCAAATGGAAATCAGAAGAAAGCTGGAGTAGCAATTCTCATATGAGACAAAATCGATTTTAAAATAAAGACTATTACAAGAGACAAGGAAGGACACTACATAATGATCAAGGGATCGATCCATGAAGAAGATATAACAATTGTAAATATTTATGCACCCAACATAGGAGCACCTCAATACATAAGGCAAATACTAACAGCCATAAAAGGGGAAATCGACAGCAACACAATCATAGTAGGGGACTTTAACAACCCACATGATACATTAAACAAGATGGACTTAATTGATATTTGTAGTACATTCCATCCAAAAACAACAGAATACAAATTTTTCTCACGTGCTCATGGAACATTCTCCAGGATACATCATATCTTGGGCCACAAACCCAGCCTTGGTAAATTTCAGAAAATTGAAATTGTATCAAGTATCTTTTCCAACCACAATGCTATGAGACTAGATATCAATTACAGGAAAAGATCTGAAAAAATAGAAACACCTGGAGTCTGAACAATACACTACTTAATAATGAAGTGATCACTGAAGAAATCAAAGAGGAAATCAAAAAATACCTAGAAACAAATAACAATGGAGACACGACGACCCAAAACCGATGGGATGCAGCCAAAGCAGTTCTAAGAGGGAAGTTTATAGCAATACAATGCTACCTTAAGAAACAGGAAATATCTCGAATAAACAACCTAACCTTGCACCTAAAGCAATTAGAGAAAGAAGAACAAAAAA
>NC_041224.1:144499027-144500110 GCF_002837175.3 Physeter macrocephalus
TGGTGTTAGGGATTGTTCTAATTTCATACTTTTACATGTAGCTGTCCAGTTTTCCCAGCACCACTTATTGAAGAGGCTGTCTTTTCTCCACTGTATATCCTTCCCTCCTTTATCAAAGATAAGGTGACCATATGTGTGTGGGTTTATCTCTGGGCTTTCTATCCTGTTCCATTGATCTATATTTCTGTTTTTGTGCCAGTACCATACTGTCTTGATTACTGATAGTATACATAGAGAATCCTAAGGATGCTACCAGGAAACTACTAGAGCTAATCAATGAATTTGGTAAAGTAGCAGGATACAAAATTAATGCACAGAAATCTCTGGCATTCTTATACACTAATGATGAAAAATCTGAGAGTGAAATTAAGAAAACACTCCCATTTACCATTGCAACAAAAAGAATAAAATATCTAGGAATAAACCTACCTAAGGAGACAAAAGACTTGTATGCAGAAAACTATAAGACACTGATGAAAGAAATTAAAGATGATACAAATAGGTGGAGAAATATACCATGTTCTTGGATTGGAAGAATCAACATTGTGAAAATGACTCTACTACTCAAAGCAATCTACAGATTCAATGCAATCCCTATCAAACTACCAATGGCATTTTTTTATAGAACTAGAACAAAAAATTTCACAATTTGCATGGAAACAAAAAAGACCCCGAATAGCCAAAGCAATCTTGAGAACGAAAAATGGAGCTGGAGGAATCAGACTCCCTGACTTCAGACTACACTACAAAGCTACAGTAATCAAGACAGTATGGTAATGGCACAAAAACAGAAATATAGATCAATGGAACAGGAGAGAAAGCCCAGAGATAAACCCATGCACATATGGTCACCTTATCTTTGATAAAGGAGGCAAGAATATACAGTGGAGAAAAGACAGATTCTTCAATAAGTGGCACTGGGAAAACTGGATAGGTACATGTAAAAGTATGAAATTAGAACACTCCCTAACACCATATACAAAAATAAACTCAAAATGGGTTGAAGACCTAAATGTAAGGCCAGACACCATCAAACTCTTAGAGGAAAACATAGGCAGAACACTCTATGACATAAATCACAGC
>NC_041224.1:144500669-144518282 GCF_002837175.3 Physeter macrocephalus
ATAAAACACAGACCTACTAGAGCATGGACTTGCGGATATGGGGAGGGAGAAGGGTAAGCTGTGACGAAGTGAGAGAGTGACATGGACATATATACACTACCAAACATACAGTGGATAGCTAGTGGGAAGCAGGCGCATGGCACAGGGAGATCAGCTAGTTGGTTTGTGACCACCTAGAGGAGTGGGATAGGGAGGGTGAGAGGGAGGGAGACGCAAGAGGGAAGAGATATGGGAACATATGTATATGTATAACTGATTCACTTTGTTGTAAAGGAGAAACTAGCACACCATTGTAAAGCAATTATACCCCAATAAAGATGTTAAAAAAAAAATAAAAAGAGAAAAAAAAAGAAAGAAAATCCTAAACAGGCCACCAGAAAACTACTAGAGCTAATCAATAAATTTATTAAGTTACAAAATACAAAATTAATACACAGAAATCTCTTGCATTCCTATACACCAATAATGAAAGATCAGAAAGAAATTAAGGAAACAGTAAAGCAATTATACCCCAATAAAGATGGTTAAAAAAAAATAAAAAGAGAAAAAAAAAGAAAGAAAATCCTAAACAGGCCACCAGAAAACTACTAGAGCTAATCAATAAATTTATTAAGTTACAAAATACAAAATTAATACACAGAAATCTCTTGCATTCCTATACACCAATAATGAAAGATCAGAAAGAAATTAAGGAAACAATCCCATTTACCACTGCAACAAAAAGAATAAAATACCTAGGAATAAACCTACCTAAGGAGGCAAAAACCTGTACGCAGAAACCTGTAAGATACTGGTGAAAGAAATCAAAGATGACACAAACAGATGGAGAGATATACCATGTTTTTGAAGTAGAAGAATCAATATTGTGAAAATGTCTATACTACCCAAAGCAACCTACAGATTCAGTGCAATCCCTACCAAATTACCAATGGCATTTTCCACAGATTTAGAACAAAAAATGTTACCATTTGTATGGACACACAAAAGACACCGAATAGCCAAAGAAATCTTGAGAAAGAAAAACGGAGCTGGAAGTATCAGGCTCCCTGACTTCAGATGATACTACAAAGCTACAGTAATCAAGAGAGCATGGTCCTGGCACAAAAACAGAAATATAGATCAATGCAACAGGATAGAAAGCTCAGAGATAAACCCACACACCTATGGTCACCTAATCTTTGACAAAGGAGACAAGAATATACAATGGAGAAAAGATAGTATCGGGCTTCCCTGGTGGCACAGTGGTTGAGAATCTGCCTGCCAATGCAGGGGACACAGGTTCGAGCCCTGGTCTGGGAAGATCCCACATGCTGCGGAGCAACTAGGCCCATGAGCCACAACTACTGAGCCTGCGCATCTGGAGCTTGTGCTCCGCAACAAGAGAGGCCGCAACGGTGAGAGGCCCGCGCATCACGATGAAGAGAGGCCTCTGCTCGCTGCAACTAGAGAAAGCCCTCGCACAGGAACAAAGACCCAACACAGCCAAAAATAAATAAAGTAATTAATTAATTAATTTAATTTAATTTAAATATATATATATTCTCTTCAGTAAGTGGTGCTGGGAAAACTGGACAGCTATATGTAAAAGAATCAAATTAGAACACTCCCTAACACCATACACAAAAATAAAGTCAAAATGGATTAAAGACCTAAATGTAAGACCAGACACTATAAAGCTCTTAGAGGAAAACATAGGAAGAACACTCTTTGACATAAATCACAGCAAGATCCTTTTTGACCCACCTCCTAGAGTAATGAAAATAAAAGCAAAAATAAACAAATAGGACCTAACGAAACTTACTTAAAAGCTTTTGCACAGCAAAGGAAACCACAAACAAGACGAAAAGACAACCCTCAGAATGGGAGAAAATATTTGCAAATGAAGAAACTGACAAAGGATTAATCTCCAAAATATACAAACACCTCATGCAGCTCTATATCAAAAAAACAAACAACCCAATCAAAAAATGGGTGGAAGGTCTAAATAGACATTTCTCCAAAGAAGACATACAGGTGGCCAATGAACACATGAAAAGATGCTCAACATCACTAATTATCAAAGAAATGCAAGTCAAAACTACAATGAGGTATCATCTCACAGTAGTCAGAATGACCATCATCAACAATTCTACAAACAAAATTCTGGAGAGGGTGTGGAGAAAAGGAAACCCTCTTACACTCTTGGTGGGAATGTAAATTGATACAGCCACTATGGAGAACAGTATGGAGGTTCCTTAAAAAACTAAAAACAGAACTACCATATGATACAGCAATCCTACTACTGGGCATATACCCAGAGAAAACCATAATTCAAAAACACACATGCACCCCAATGTTCCTTGCAGTACTATTTACAACAGCCAGGACATGGAAGCAACCTAAATGTCCATCAACAGAGGAATGGATAAAGAAGATGTGGTACATATATGCAATGGAATATTACTCAGCCATAAAGAGGAATGAAATTGGGTCATTTGCAGAGACATGGATGGACCTAGAGACTGTCATACAGAGTGAAGTAAATCAGAAAAACAAATATCATATATTAATGCATATATGTTGAATCTAGAATAATGGTATAGATGATATTATTTGCAAAGCAGAAATAGAGACACAGACATAGAGAACAAACATATGGACACCAAGGGGGAAAGGGTGGGGGGTGGCATGAATTAAGAGATTGGGATTGACATATACACACTATTGATATTATGTATAAAATAGATAATTAATGAGAACCTACTGTATAACATAGGAAGCTCTACTCAATGCTCCATGGTGACCTAAATGGGAAGGAAATCCAAAAATGAAGGGATATATGTATATGTATAGCTGATTCACTTTGCTGTAGAGCAGAAACTAACACAACATTGTAAAGCAACTATACTGCAATAAAAACTAAAAAAAAAGAAAAAGAAAAATGGGAGATAGAATTGGAGACACAGTTAGGGACGCATCATTAAGGAGTTTGGGTTTATTCCGTAGGCAATGAAAGATGTGTTTTGAGTATAAAAGTAACTTCTTTTAGGAGAAGGAATCTGTATATGATTGGTGTACAAGATCTTTGGGGACTCATCACAAAAAAATTTTTTTATAACTATGCATTGTGACGGATGTTAACTAGACTTATGGTGTTGATCATTTCACAGTATATGCAAATATGTAATCATTATGTTGTACACCTGAAACTAATATAATGTTGTATGTCAATTATATCTCAATTTTTTTAATGCTTTGGGGAAAGAAAAGATCATGATTGGGGAAACAAAATAAGAGATCCCTGCATATGAAGAGATTATATTTTTGAAACATTAATAAATGTTCCCCTTCAACCCCTATATTTACTGTTACTCTCTTGGTATCATTGCATCATTGCTCCTCACCATAACTCACCCCTTCTTGACTTTTGAATTTCAAAGTCCTAGGCATTGAAAAAGCAGAAATGCAACAAGAAAAGTATTATAATAAAGGCTATGTGTACTCTTACTGGGTGCTAGACACTGTTCTAAGTACTTAACAGGTATTTTCTCATTTAATCTCATTTAATTTTAGTAGAGGAAAACTGAATTTCATTCAATTAAACAAATATTTATTGAACATTTATGTGCCAGGCACTATAGTAAGTGTTTAAATTATTCCCATCGAACCAAAAAATGAAACTGAGGCACAGAGAATTTAAGTAACTTACACAAGGTCACAAAACTGGTATGTGATGTAGCCAGGATTATGTACCCAGGTATTCTGTCTTCAGAGTCCAAATGCTTAACTATTCTGTTAGCCACTGTTATTTGGTAAAAGAAGCAGCTATCCCTAATGCTCTCACTTCCAGCCTAGATGAGAAAAAATTTCCCTGTCTTCAGGGAAGGGAGACAAGCAGGAGAGGAAGCAAAGAGTAAGAACATCCTATCTCTGCTGCAAAGCGGGCAGAGCCCTAGATTTCCGAAGAAAATCACAAACCCCAATAGGCTTATGGGAGTCAAGACAGAGAAGATCTGCCTCATCTCCTGGGTAGAATTCTAGGAAGCCAAGAAGGCCACAGAGGAGAAATGGTTGGAGAGATAGGACCTTAATTAGCAGAGAAATTCCCCACACCTTGATGGGCACATGGACATGTTATGGAATGATTCTCACATGCCCTATAGGGCACCCAGGAAGGAGAGAAAGTGAAACCCACTGAAATTATATCATATATGTTATTGGTTTTACCTACTTGTCTCCCTCACTACACTATGAACTCTTTAAGGTCAGAGATCGAGTCTTCCATATATATGCTTCTTTAGCTCTTATTCAGTGCCTACCTAGAACATACAGGCCACAGAGTAAATTGATTTGTTAATTATTCGATGCTGTTGAGAAAATTTTAGTGTAGAATTAAAGATTTTAATTTCTAGCCACAATTCACACCATACACCACAATAAATTCCAAATATTCTACTGAGTTAAATATTTTAAAACTGTTTAAAATAGGTTTCTAAATTATTTCTGAAGCATAGGAAATTATAAATAACAAGGTTAGCAGGTTTGATTACATTAAACTATATCACCTGCACACACACAGAAAGCATAATGGAGATGAAGAAGAATTTGAAGGAATGAGAAAAATTGTTCATAATTAATATGATTGGGAAACATTTTTTTCTTCAAAATCTGCTTGGAATGAATACACATCTATACAGAAGAGGTTCCAATGAAAAAATAGCCCAATGAATTAATGGATAATAATTATAATTGTAAATTTTTCCCTGATTCTCAACCACACCTTGTGAGATTAATAGAACAAGTATAATTATTTTTATTGCTCATATTTTTTAAACATCCCAGATATATTAAGTGACTTTTAGAAGATCCTCAGCCAGTTTGTGGCGGGTCAAAGCTCAACCCAGTTCTTCAGACACCATGTTCAATGTCCTTTCCCTTATGTCACGTTGGAATATCAATAATATATGGCAAGGGAATGATTCAAATGAAAAAATAAATTTATAAAAATTGCTAAAACTAAACTATGCATTCTTACTAGTAAACTTAAATGACCCAAATATTTAGATATTAATAAATCAACAAGCAAATCATGATATGTTAACTTAATTTTAAGCAAAATTCCATTAGAATTGACAAATTCACGGACTATGTAGAAATATGGAAAAGATCTTTAAAAATACAGGCTAATGGAAAAAACATATGTAATGTGAAACATTACATATTCATTGATTTCTACAATATACATTTTGACTTGTAAGCAGGAACATGGTAAAAGGCTATATAGATTTTATGACTCAATCGTGATTTATAAGATTGCGGTTTTGTTTTTCCTTTCCATATATTAATATTTCATGTTACTACTGACTTTAATGTTTCTAGTTAATGTTCACTGTCAGTTGTTTAAATAGATCATTAAAAACCAAAGCAAAAGTCTGTCTGAAAGATAGACACACACACATAAAATGTCTAGGAAATAAGTATAAAGCAACTTGTTTTCAAAAACAAACAGCTGGGTTTCCCTGGTGGCACAGTGGTTTAGAGTCCACCTGCCGATGCAGGGGACACGGGTTTGTGCCCCGGTCCGGGAAGATCCCACATGCCGCGGAGCGGCTGGGCCCGTGAGCCATGGCCGCTGAGCCTGCGCGTCCGGAGCCTGTGCTCCGCAACGGGAGAGGCCACAACAGTGAGAGGCCCGCGTACCACAAAAAAAAAAAAAAAAAAAAAAAAAAACCAGCAATACTGAGGTATAATTGACATACAATAAACTACACATATTTAAAGTGTTGGATTTATTGACTTTTGACATACATGATGTTAAAATCATCACCGCAATCAAGTAGTGAACATATCTTTCACTCCCCAAAAGTTTCCTTTTACCCCTTTACAATCCATCCCTCCTTCTTGGTCCACAGGCAACCACTGATCTGCTTTCTTTCACTATAGTTTGCATTTTCTAAAATAGTATATAAATGATACAATATGTACTCTTTTTTGTCTGCCTTCTTTCAGGATAATATTATTTCCCTAAGCTTATTTCCCTAAGCTGTTAACATCTCTAGGTTTGAGAGAACAAGAAGATTAAATGATGAAATATCTAAGAAATGCCAAAAAGGGAGATTTAAGGAATCATGGCAGACTGGGAAGGGAGCTAAGAGGTGGAAGAAGCCAGTGAACAGATGTTTTCTTTTCTTTAGGGCAGAAGCTTAGTAATCTTACAGATGCTGATATATTTGCTATTTAGTAAACCTACATTTGCTGAGAAGGCAGGCTGAGGAAGTTGTTTTGCAGTCATACAGAACTGGGCTTGAACTCACCCAAGCCCAAGTCACTTAACTTCTCATGGCTTACCAGAAAAATGAGAACAAAGGAAAACATGCATTCAGACATCTTAGAGATTGTTCTCAAGATTAAATAAGACAGCGTTTAATAACCAAAATACTTCACCTGTAAAATGAAGGCCATTTTAAATGGAAGTAATAAACATAAAGTACAGAACTCTCCACATTTCAGGACTATTTGGTAGCAACAAAAGTCTGGGTCCATCTAGCTAGAAAACAGAAAGAAATGGAGATAATCCCTGGGCAGAATCCTGTCTGCTGCTCCCTTTCTCCACAGTGCTTCCCTTGAGGAGGAGCCTGTTTTCTGCAGACAGATCCTCTCTATCAGGTGAAGGAATTATCCACACCGCAACAGCCCTTGTTCAGTGATGTGCTGGAACTAGCTTCTACTGGCTTGTGAAAGCCAACTTTTAAATTTTCAGGGATCTAGTGAGTGAGTGGTTAAAAATAATCATTAATAAAAATTAAATTATAGTAATTTGCAATTAAATGAATTATATTAAAAATGAAGGCAATCAATACTCAAAATTCACTTCCTAATTATGTCACTACATTTTAGTATTATCCATGCTCTTAAGGGTATTGATTCCTAATATATCTGTACAGTGGAAATCCGCTACACTGGCGTGCTACTGCACATCAATTTTCAACCCCATGTTCAGTGATGTCACATTGGAACCTTGACGTCAGCCATGCATATTGGCTAATGCTACAAATCAGGGTTTGATTTACTGTTTTGTTGATTATCTAAATGGTAATCTAAATGATTTACTGTTTTGTTGATTATCTAAATGATGGAGAAAATGCAGATTATAAATAATGAGGGTTAAATTTTTAAGTGTTCATGTCTATAGCTGTCACACTGTAAACAGCAACAAAACATTTAAGGAAATACTCTTCCAGTATTCAAAAACTGTTACACAATTCAACAAAGAAGTCACTCATATCACTAGCATGACTGTAAATTCTAGCATATAGCTTCATTGCTGGATTTCTAACATTAAGATAAATGAAAATATCAACCAGTGTTTATGTTGGAACTACATGATCCTCAATGACAACCATAGGTTGACCACAAACTCAAGAATTAAGCAAAAATCAGTGAAAGTATCCTATGAGAATCAATGGGCTATATGGAATTCACAAGAAAGAGTACTGAATATTTTAATATTGCTTGAAAATTATGTGCTACATGCCTTTTATATCAGTCGACTTTATAATAAATTTATATATATATATATATATATATAACATGCAATTTTGGAAGTCAGCCACAGACAGCCATTAAACATTTACCTGCATCTAGTGCCCAGACTCACCAATTCTGAGTTTAGTAATCCCAGTTCAAATAGAAACCTCTCTTTTCAATATGTATGTTTCAGTCCAGAGGAAGACCCTGATGAAAACTACCTGTGTCACACATCTGCATGTCTATGCCTGCACCAAGAATGGTTGTGTAGGGTACACAGTACAGGAACTGGCTCAGCGTGGAACATGTGCTAGGCAATAGCATATTCAATCATCTCACTGACTACGACGACAGGCACAGTTCCCCAAAAGGAACAGAGATGCTGGGTAAACAAAAAGAGTAGATGCCCATTACAGTAGGTCCTCAACAAATGGTAACCCACTACCACGTAAAGCAGCTCTGACCTTTTAATCTCGGAAAAGAAAATTAGTGACAATTTATTCACACTGTAGTAAATCTGACATTCTAAGATTAAATGATCTGCAACTTATTTAAATATTCTCCTTTCCCTAGGGTGTCGATAGATTTCCAGCCATTAGTTGTTTATGATTCATTCTTTCGTCTAACCAGCATTTCTTGAGCTTCTACTTTTTAAGGAACTGGGTTAAGTGCTGTGGATCTACTTAAGTTTACTCTAAATTTGATAAATGGCAATTTAGCCTGATTACAAGCCCATCTGTTGTGTCTCAAACATCCTATTCTGAATATGGTACCACTTCTTTAAAAAACAGTATATTCCACCTCAGCTTCAGTAGACTAATTGAACCAAACATGTTCAAAGAAGCAAACTCTAAGAATAAATCCCCAAATGTCAGCGCTGTCTAGGAGGAATGAAGAAACATATGGAATCCCAGCCATTCCTGCCAAGGTGTCTGAGGGTGCTGGGCTCCAGAGAGCAGCTTTATGCCTTCCAAAAAAGTCATATGGTCATGTAATGCTAATTGTAACCTTGAAAAATAAATAAATAAATTGTGCACTTAAAATTTCATCGCAAGGGCTTCCCTGGTGGCACAGTGGTTGAGGGTCCACCTGCCGATGCAGGGGACACGGGTTCGTGCCGCAGTCCAGGAGGATCCCACGTGCCGCAGAACGGCTGGGCCCGTGAGCCATGGCCGCTGGGCCTGCGCGTCCGGAGCCTGCGCTCCGCAGCGGGAGAGGCCGCGGCAGTGAGAGGCCTGCGTGCCGGAAAAAAAAAAAAAATTCATCGCAAAAAATACTCTTGTTCAAAAGAACATCTTTTGCATGTGAATGGAATGAATGCCATCCACCCGACACATCATCTTTGGGGAAACCAGGCCAACATCTTCTCTGGAGATGACTATAGGGTTCTTTGAAAAAACTATGGCATGCATCTTACCTCCAAATGGAACAAATGGCTCTTATGCTAGAAAGAAATAGATCAAAGTGGCTGAGATGTGTAAACTAGAGGCCGTTAAAAAGGAGTTTTTGTTTAAAGGATATGGGCCAAAAAGAAAACATAAACTCAGGAAGTTAAAGCAGTCAGCTCAGCGCAAATCAAGAGAGAAAAAACAGGGCTTCCCTAGTGGTGCAGTGGTTGAGAATCCGCCTGCCGATGCAGGGGACACGGGTTCGTGCCCCGGTCTGGGAAGATCTCACATGTCCCGGAGCAGCTGGGCCCGTGAGCCATGGACGCTGAGCCTGTGCGTCCGGAGCCTGTGCCCCGCAACGGGAAAGGCCACAACAGTGGCCTCTACAATTTTTCGCATACCGCAAAAAAAAAAAAAAAAAAAAAATCTGATTAAAAAATGGGCAGAGTACCCAAACAGGCATTTTTTTCCAAAAACATACAGATGGCCAACAGGTACATGGAAAGATGCTCAGCATTAGTAATCATCAGGGAAATGCAAATCAAAACCATAAGAGATATCAACTCATACCTGTCAGAATGGCTACCATCAAAAAGATAAGAAATAACAAGTGTTGATGAGGATATGGAGAAATGGGAACCGTAGTAGACTGTTGGTGGGAATGTAAACTGATACAGCCATTATAGAAAACAGTATGTAGGTTCCTCAAAAAACTAAAAATAGAACTAGCATATTATCCAGCAATTCCACTTATGGGTATTTAGCTGAAGAAAAGGAAAACACTAATTAGAGAAGATATGTGGACCCCTAAGCTATGTTCATTGCACCGCTATTTACAATAGTCAAGTTATGGAAGCGACCTAAGTGTTCATCAACAGATAAATGGATAAAGAAGATGTGGTATATATATATACACACACACACACACACATATATACAAGGGAATATTAAACAACCATTAAAAAGAATGAAATCTTGCCATTTTCAACAACACAGATGAAACTACAGGATATTATGCTAAGTGAAATATGGCATACAGAGAAAGACAAATACCATACGTTTGCACTTATATGTGGAATCTAAAAAACAAAACGAATGAGCAAATATAACAAAACAGAAACAGAGTCACAGATACAGAGAACAAACTAGTGGTTGCCACAAGGGAGGAGGGTGGGAGGATAGGCAAAATAGATGAAGGGGATTAAGAGGTACAAACTACATTTACAAAATACATAATTCACAAGGATGTACAGTACAAGAAATATAGTCAATAATACTATAATAATTTTGTATGGTGTATAATCTATAAAAATATTGAATCACTATGTTGTACATCTGGAACCAATATAATATTGTTAAGTCAGCTATACTTTATTTTTAAAATATTTATACCTGTTTTTGCTTATCAGACTGACTAAGACATTTCTAACTTATAAAAAAAAAAGTGTTTATTCCGGTATGCAGAAATCATCCTCCACCTGTTTCTGGTGGTGGTTACCCTGAGTAATAATTTTCCAATACATCAAAATCATTTTTGTAGACTTCTACTTCCAGTGACAAAGATTATCATTAAAGTATGAAGCATACTTATATATCCCATAATCTATTTCGATCCTCCTTAGATAACCAGTTGGCCTTTCCTTTACTTTGGGTATGAGTTACTCAACTTTGCAGTATTTGAAGAATTAATCACATATCTCATAATTGTCAAGGATAAAACATTTGGGACTACTGTGATGAAAGAACAGGGTTGCCTACTAATACTTTCTAAATAAAAGCAAACAAATAAAAAGTGCCATGAAGCTCATGGAAATCAGTGGCTCTTGGAATCTGGGAGTTTTGCGCCAATGATCTGGGAAAGAAGCAACCTGCTTTATGTTGTTTTCTGCTTCTGAACCCAAATCACTGTGGGAATACTGACTCACTCACCTGTTGGTGGTGGTGAGGTCAGTGATACTTATAAATGTATCCCTTATACTATCAGTTCCAATTACTGCATTCCAGACCAAAAACCAGTTCCAGTTACTGTATCTGCATAACAAATTATTACAAAATTTAGTGGCTCAAAACAACATTTAATTTGCTCACGGATCTGTAATCTGAGCAGAGCTTGGTAAAGACAGTTCATCCCGGCTTTACTGGGCACCAGCTGGGATGACTTGAAGGATGAGGTTGGAATCATCTGAAAGCTTTGCTCATTCACTTGACTGATGGTTAATGCTGGCTGTGGGTTGAGACCTTAGCTGGAGATGTTGGCCAGAACACTTTTATATGGCCTGCCTTCCTGACAATATGGTGACAGTTTTCCAAGAGTGCATCCCAAGAGGAGGGGAGGAAGGGAAAGAGAGAGAGAGAAAGAAAGAAACTGTTGCAGTCCCTTACTCAGATTCTTTTGGTGTTCCTTTCAAAAGACACATTCCAGGTACTAATCTTACAATCAGAGGCCTTTAGGGGAATGAAAAGAAGCAGCAAAAACCCCTGTGGACAATAAAACTAAATGCTCTGGTTAACTTATTATAACAGCTAACAATATCAGAATGAAGGAGAATGGAACCTTCTACTGAGCTATAACACATAATCAATTTTATAAAAATTTAGTCACTGATTATGCTGGGAGAAAGATTATGAAAAGTGAGAAAACTGACATACCTCTAGGCCTTTAATTTATCCCATAAACTATTATAATTGTCCCTGATTGACAAGAGTATTAAAACCTAGAAACAAAACCTTTCTGGAGATATTGTCAGCCTTTGTACATGAACATGATAATGTTTATTTTAATATGAAAGATACACAATCACTGAGATCTATTCATATTAACATATTTTATTTATACATAAATACCCTAGGAAGGCTGAAATTCTCTTTTGAGTTGTTGATTTCATATATTGTTCCTTTATCCTGTGTTTGGTAAACAAAAGAGCTCTCACAATAGTTGTGAATTAATTAAAATGTTGAGAATGCCCAGCAAGCATAATTATTCCTATACACTTTCTTTTACAATGATGAAGGAGAAGGAAATCTTTGAGTTTCCTGATGGCCATTCCAGGAAACTCAAACATAGTTTAGACATAAAGGCCATCTTAATAATTTTATTATTATGAATTTGGGGTTTGAGTTTGGGAAAGGCAAACTCCAGATGACTTGTCAGAAAAATACAGAAGATAAGTCATAAATGTCCAAAGATAAGAAATAGTTACATGCAACATTTTAAAATATGTAACCATAACTATTAATATTTTTAACTTTAAGAAAATAAATAATACCTTTGCAAAGTTATTTAAAAGTATTCAAAAAACACAGAGTTAGAACAATTTATTAATAAAAGAAATCTCTGTTATCTGGACACAGAATACCTTTGCTACATAAAAGAAAGCTAAAAGCCCTCAAATTCTAGTTTTATTCTTTGTGAATTTAATCTATGTGACAACTTGCAATAGAGGATTTGTAAGTCTTTTTTATATATAAATTCATACAAATTGTCAAAACTTTCAACACTGCTTTTCAAATCAATAGTTGTGTGCATTATAAACATATGGCCTCAAATTCATCTCTTTTAGCTTTATCAAGACTGACATCCTTCAGGAACATAGTTACAAAACTCCTTAAGAAAATTCTAGGAAATGAAATCCAGCAAAATAAAAAGGAAAATACTGCATGACCAAGTGGAGTTTACCCTAGAAATGTAAGTTTAACATTAAAACCCAATTGGTGTAATTCATCATGTTAAAAAAATAAAGGAGGAAAACCACACGATCATTTAAATAAATGCAAAAAATGCATTTAACAAAATTCAACAGTTGTTTATAATAAATCTTAGCAAGTTAGAAACAAAAGGAAACTTTTTTTTACCTAATAAGGGATGGGCATCTAAGACCCCTAACATCATACATAATTGTGAAATATTGGATGCTTTCTCTCCAAGAACAAGACAAGGCAATTGATGAAATTTTAGTATGAACATAGATGAATCTTGAAAACATTATGCTATGTGAAAGAAGCCAGCCACAAAAAGCCACAAATCATATTATTCCATTTGTATGATATATCCAAATTAGGCAAATCTGCAGAAACTGAAAGTAGATTACTGCTTTCTTAGGGCTGGGAAGGATGGTTGGGTAAAGGGGTGAGAGCTAAACTATTTCTTTTTGAGGTGATGAAATGTTCTAAAATTGTGGTGATAATCACACATATCTGTGAATATTCTACAACCCTTGATTTGATTTCTTAAAAAGGGTTAATTGTATAGTACATGAATTTTATTCCCAGTAAAGATGTAATTTAAAAATTCAATGGCCCTTTATGCATGCTCTCTTTCTTAATATATTGTCTAGGTATTCATATTATCTTAGGTCATATTCCCTAGAAACAGAGCCGGAGTCTTGGATTCTAGTGCATATAATGTATTGAGGGACTGCTCTTTGGGAAAACGTTTAAGAGAGTGAGGACTGCAGTTCTGGGAGAGGAAAGAGTCAAGCAAGGATAAAGTCTAGCTCTGGAGCCTAACCTGCCCCTGTAGAGTGGCCCCACCTTGAATCAAGAGGGTTGGTCTTATATATCCTCATATTAGTCAGTCTTTGGCTTGCAGCTGCCACCAGCAGTTGAAGTTGTAACCTTTTAGCAAGCAGGTTCCCATTAGCTGAGAGCTGTTATCTATCTGATGAAAGCGAGTAGCTGTGAGTCATTAGCAACCAAACACTGCAGCTGGGGGATGGATGCAATGGTCTAGTAAAGGGGATCTGGGCACAGCATCAACTAAATCTACCTGGTACCCCAAAGGAGACCTCATGGAGGTTGGCAAATATTTAGGGAAAATAATTCGTTCCAATATTGTTTGTAATAACAAGAACTACATTTAATTTCCTAACAATTTAGGAGGTATATGTTTTTTTCATACAACAGGATGCCATTAGCCATTAAAGGTGTACTAAAAATTATACTCCAATAAAGATGTTAAAATAAATAAAGATATACTAAAAGAACATTTAGAGAAATGGAAATAAATTCCAGAAATATTGTGAGGTGAACAGACTACAAAAGTATAAACAGTATAATCCCATTTTTATAAATGTAGCAGTATGTATATTTTGTACACATTCTTTCGCCCTTTTGGGAAGGATTACGTAAAAATTTGATTAGCAGTTATTGCTCAGTAGCAGGATTAAAGCTATTTTTATTATCTGTATTTTATTTATCTGTTTATTCTGTATTACTTTTGTAGATAAAGTAATTTCAAATATTGTACCCCAACAAATTAATTCTCAAATTTGAACTCAAAGAGTGTGGTCAAGTTCAAATGCTATGAGATTAAAGACTCCAAAACCAAACCTGGTTCTTTGAAAGGTTATCATTCTAATGTGTGTTTCTCCACTTCGCACATTCAGTTTTGTCATTGCACCTAAGGCTGGTCAGATTGGTGGTCACTGCCCAAAAAGAGATGAATCTACAGACCAAATATCCGTGTACTAATTTTCAATGGCATGACCATTACATTCCAGCCACCATTGCATTCATAACTTATTCACAGCCCCATGTTTCCAAGGTCAGGTACGTGAGAAGACATGTGAGTTAACAGAAAGTGTCCTGGTGAGTATATGAAGCCAATGGCCTGAGTAAATATTTCATCCAGGTTTTATGTAGAGGTCTGATGACCCACAGTAAACAACCCAGGGCCTCCCTACTCACCCCTCCTGCTGAGAGTTAGTCCAGCAGCCCTGGCCACAACTGATAGGATAAGGAGTGTAGATCTGAATCAGGAGCAGCATTCCATGCTGGTCAGGGACTCTGGTGTGACTTGGAGCAGAAAGGTGAGGAGATCCAAGTTGTTTCTCTTGGAAATTTTAAGTAGACATTATTAAGATAATGAGGCTGCTAGTGAGGAGAAACTGGAACAAAGCCATGAAATCTTGTCAGGGCCATGGTAGGTCACGGAAAACCAATGTTAAGAGGCAAAAAAAACCACAGAGAGAAAAAGACACCATGAGCACAGAGACCATGGTAGACCATGAGGAGGCAGAGTCTCCCCAGGTCTCTAAAATGGTCCCAGTTCTTGGCCACTTTCCTTTGTCAGCTCACAGATGCCCTCATGATAAACTGGGGCGAGCAGGATCTTGAGTTCCTTATATCAAAATCACTTCACATGCACTACTCCTGACTCGCCACCAAGTAACCAGAAGCCTACCATAATCAGTATCCCTTTGGAACAAATGTGGATTTATTCTCCCAAGAGGTGAGGCTACAGAGCGGTTCTTCAGTGTGCTTCTTTGAATAATGAGAGTCTCCCCACTCTAGACTAAGCTTCCTGAGAGCAGGAACCTCGTCTGGTTTTACACACCCATGTACACCCAGCATGGTGCCAGCACACACACCCTTTCACTAAATATATTTTGAATGGAGGAAACCACAAGTCACTTAATAATGTTCTATTTGCTTAAGTTCCACAGCAGCCCTGTGAGATATTTTTCTCGTAACCACAGCTTATTTCAATGCAGTTGTTGTCTATTGGCCCATGTAATACTATACTTCTTACCAGTTTCATCTGAACCGTTAAAATAAAGAGCCAGAATAATAGCTAAGTTTTAGCATTTCAATTAGTCCCTATAGTTATACAAAGAGAACAAAAACCCTGCTTACCTATAGTGCGCTAAACCATTTTTGTTATTCTAATTTAATATTTCCATCAACCATATGAAATAATATTACACTCTCATTTTACAGACAAAATTCAAGACACAGAGGAATTATATAACTAGAAAGGAATGAAGCCAGGATTCAAACATAGATCAGACTTAAAAATCAGCTCTTGGAGGAGCTTCAAGATGGCGGAAGAGTAAGACGCGGAGATCACCTTCCTCCCCACAAATACATCAGAAATACATCTACATGTGCAACGACTCCTACAGAACACCTAATGAACGCTGGCAGAAGACCTCAGACCTCCCAAAAGGCAAGAAACTCCCCACGTACCTGGGTAGGGCAAAAGAAAAAAGAAAACAAAAAGACAAAGAATAGGGACGGGACCTGCACCAGTGAGAGAGAGCTGTGAAAGGACGAAAGGTTTCCACTCACTAGAAGCCCCTTCGCGAGCAGAGACTGCGGGTGGCGGAGGGGGTAAGCTTAGGAGCCACGGAGGAAAGCGCAGCCACAGGGGTGCGGAGGACAAAGCGGAGAGATTTCCGCAGAGGATCGGTGCCGACCAGCACTCACCAGCACAAGAGGCTTGACTGCTCATCCGCAGGGGCGGGCGGGGGCTAGGAGCTGAGGCTCAGGCTTCGGTTGGATCCCAGGGAGAGGACTGGGGTTGGCGGCGTGAACACAGCCTGAAGGGGGCTAGTGTGCCACAGGGAGCCGGAAGGGAGGCAGGGAAAGAGTCTGGAGCTGCCTAAGAGGCAAGAGACTTTTTCTTGCCTCTTTGTTTCCTCGTGCACGAGGAGAGGGGATTAAGAGCGCCGCTCAAAGGAGCTCCAGAGATGGGCGCGAGCCGCGGCTATTAGCGCGGACCCCAGAGACGGGCATGAGACGCTAAGGCTGCTGCTGCCGCCACCAAGAAGCCTGTGTGCAAGCACCAGTCACTCTCCACACCTCCCCTCCCAGGAGCCTGTGCAGCCCGCCACTGCCAGGGTCCCGTGACCCAGGGACAACTTCCCCGGGAGAACTCACGCCGTGCCTCAGGCTGGTGCAACGTCATGCTGGCCTCTGACGCCACAGGCTCGCCCCACACTCCGTATGCCTCCCTCCCCACGGCCTGAGTGAGCCAGAGCCCCCGAATCAGCTGCTCCTTTAACCCCGCCCTGTCTGAGCGGAAGAACAGACACCCTCAGGCGACCTACGCGCAGAGGCGGGGCCAAATCCAAAGCTGAGCCCCTGGAGCTGTGCGAACAAAGAAGAGAAAGGAAAATGTCTCCCAGCAGCCTCTGAAACAGCGGATTAAATCTCCACAATCAACTTGATGTACCCTGCATCTGTGGAATACCTGAATAGACAACGAATCATCCGAAATTGAGGAGGTGGGCTTTGGGAGCAATGAGATATATATATATATATATTTTTTTTTTTTTTTTCCCTTTTTCTCTTTTTCTGAGTGTGTATGTGTATGCTTCTGTGTGTGATTTTGTCTGTATACCTTTGCTTTTACCATTTGTCCTAGGGTTCTGTCTCTCCATTTTTGTGTTTTTTTTAATACTTAAAAAATATTTTTTCTTAATATTTTTTATTTTTTATTTTAATAACTTTATTTTATTTTACTTTATTTTATTTTCTTTTATCTTATTATTTATTTCTTTTTTTTTTCCTCCCTTTTATTCTGAGCCATGTGGAGGAAAGGCTTTTCCTGCTACAGCCAGGCATCAGGGCTGTGCCATTGAGGTGGGAGAGCCAAGTTCAGGACACTGGTCCACAGGAGACCTCCCAGCTCCACGTAATATCAAACAGTGAAAATCTCCCAGAGAGCTCCACCTCAACATCAAGACCCAGCTCCACTCAACGAACAGCAAGCTACAGTGCTGGACACCCTATGCCAAACAACTAGCAAGACAGGAACACAGCCCCATCCATTAGCAGAACGGCTGCCTAAAATCATAACAAGGCCACAAACACCCCAAAACACACCACCAGACTTGGACCTGCCCACCAGAAAGACAAGATCCACCCTCATCCACCAGAACACAGGCACTAGTCCCCTCCACCAGGAAGCCTACACAACCCACTGAACCAACCTTAG
>NC_041224.1:144518393-144518874 GCF_002837175.3 Physeter macrocephalus
TATAGGAAATAGAATGGAGAAAATACAAGAAATGTTTACCAAGGACCTAGAAGAACTAAAGAGCAAATAAACAGACATGAACAACACAATAAATGAAATTAAAAATTTTCTAGAAGGAATCAATACCAGAATAACTGAGACAGAAAAACGAATAAGTGAGCTGGAAGATAAAATAGTAGAAATAAATACTGCACAGCAGAATAAAGAAAAATGAATGAAAAGAATTGAGGAGAGTCTCCGAGACCTCTGGGACGACATTAAACATACCAACATTCGAATTATAGGGGTCTCAGAAGAAGAAGAGAAAAAGAAAGGGTCTGAGAAAATATATGAAGAGATTATAGTTGAAAACTTCCCTAATATGGGAAAGGAAATAGTTAATCAAGTCCAGGAAGCACAGAGAGTCCCATACAGGATAAATCCAAGGAGAAACACACCAAGACACATATTAATCAAACTATCAAAAATTAAATACAAAGAA
>NC_041224.1:144519894-144558394 GCF_002837175.3 Physeter macrocephalus
AGGGAGAAGACTCAAATCAATAGAATTAGAAATGAAGAAGGAGAAGTAACAACTGACACTGCAGAAATACATAGGATCATTAGAGATTACTACAAGCAACTATATGGCAATAAAATGGACAACCTGGAAGAAATGGACAAATTCTTAGAAGTGCACAACCTTCTGAGACTGAACCAGGAAGAAATAGAAAATGTGAACAGACCAATCACAAGCACTGAAATAGAAACTGTGATTAAAAATCGTCCAAAAAACAAAACACCAGGACCAGATGGCTTCACAGGCGAATTCTGTCAAATATTTAGAGAAGAGCTAACACCTATCCTTCTCAAACTCTTCCAAAATATAGCAGAGGGAGAAACACTCCCAAACTCATTCTACAAGGCCACCATCACTCTGATACCAAGACCAGACAAATATGTCACAAAGAAAGAAAACTACAGGCCAATATCACTGATGAACATAGATGCAAAAATCCTCAACAAAATACTAGCAAACAGAATCCAACAGCACATTAAAAGGATCATACACCATGATCAAGTGGGGTTTATCCCAGGAATGCAAGGATTCTTCAATATACGCAAATCAATCAACGTGATACACCATATCAACAAACTGAAGGAGAAAAACCATATGATCATCTCAATAGATGCAGAGAAAGCTTTTGACAAAATTCAACACCCATTTATGATAAAAACCCTGCAAAAAGTAGGCATAGAGGGAACTTTCCTCAACATAATAAAGGCCATATATGACAAACCCACAGCCAGCATTGTTCCCAATGGTGAAAAACTGAAACCATTTCCACTAAGATCAGGAACAAGACAAGGTTGCCCACTCTCACCACTCTTATTCAACATAGTTTTGGAAGTTCTAGCCACAGCAATCAGAGAAGAAAAAGAAATAAAAGGAATCCAAATAGGAAAAGAAAGAAATCCCTTGCATTCCTATACACTAATGATGAAAAATCTGAGAGTGAAATTAAGAAAACACTCCCATTTACCACTGCAACAAAAAGAATAAAATATCGAGGCATAAACCTACCTAAGGAGACAAAAGACCTGTATGCAAAAAATTATAAGACATTGATGAAAGAAATTAAAGATGATTCAAATAGATGAAGAGATATACCATGTTCTTGGATTGGAAGAATCAACATTGTGAAAATGACTCTACTACCCAAAGCAATCTACAGATTCAATGCAATCCCTATCAAACTACCACTGGCATTTTCCACAGAACTAGAACAAAAAATAGATCAATGGAACAGGATAGAAAGCCCAGAGATAAACCCATGCACATATGGTCACCTTATCTTTGATAAAGGATGCAAGAATCTACAGTGGAGAAAAGACAGCCTCTTCAAAGTGGTGCTGGGAAAACTGGACAGCTTCATGTAGAAGAATGAAATTAGAACACTCCCTAACACCGTACACAAAAATAAACTCAAAATGGATTAAAGACCTAAATATAAGGCCAGACACCATCAAACTCTTAGAGGAAAACATAGGCAGAACACTCTATGACATAAATCACAGCAAGATCCTTTTTGACCCACCTCCTAGAGAAATGGAAATAAAAACAAAAATAAACAAATGGGACCTAATGAAACTTAAAAGCCTTTGCACAGCAAAGGATACCATAAACAAGACCAAACTTCCCTGTTGGCGCAGTGGTTGAGAATCCGCCTGCCGATGCAGGGGACACGGGTTCGTGCCCTGGTCCGGGAAGATCGCACATGCCGCGGAGCGGCTGGGCCCGTGAGCCATAGCCACTGAGCCTGTGCTACACAATGGGAGAGGCCACAACAGAGAGAGGCTGCGTAACACACACACACACAAAAAAAGTCAACCCTCAGAATGGGAGAAAATATTTGCAAATGAAGCAACTGACAAAGGATTAATCTCCAAAACATACAAGCAACTCATGCAGCTCAATACCAAAAAAAACAAACAACCCAATCCAAAAATGGGCAGAAGAACTAAACAGACATTTCTCCAAAGAAGATATAGAGATTGCCAACAAACACATGAAAGAATGCACAACATCATTAATCATTAGAGAAATGCAAATCAAAACGACAATGAGATATCATCTCACACCGGTCAGATTGGCCATCATCAAAAACTCTAGAAATAATAAATGCTGGAGAGGGTGTGGAGAAAAGGGAACCCTCTTGCACTGCTGGTGGGAATGTAAATTGATACAGCCACTATGGAGAACAGTATGGAGGTTCCTTAAAAAACTACAAATAGAACTACCATACGACCCCGCAATCCCACTACTGGGCATATACCCTGAGAAAACCATAATTCAAAAAGAGTCATGTACCAAAATGTTCATTGCAGCTCTATTTACAATAGCCAGGATATGGAAGCAACCTAAGTGTCCATCAATAGATGAATGCATAAAGAGGATGTGGCACATATATACAATGGAATATTACTCAGCCATAAAAAGAAATAAAAGTTAGTTATTTGTAGTGAGGTGGATGGACCTAGAGACTGAGTGAAATAAGTAAGTCTCTTTCTGACTTACTTCACTCATACAGAGTGAAGTAAGTCAGAAAGAAAAAAACAAATACCGTATGCTAACACATATATATGGAATCTATAAAAAAGAGAAAGAAAAAAAAAAGGTCAGAAGAACCTAGGGACAAGACGGGAATAAAGATGCAGACCTACTAGAGAATGGACTTGAGGATATGGGGACGGGGAAGGGTAAGCTGGAACAAAGTGAGACAGTGGCATGGACATCTATACACTACCAAACATAAAATAGATAGGTAGTGGGAAGCAGCTGCATAGCACAGGGAGATCAGCTAGGTGGTTTGTGACCACCTAGAGGGGTGGGATAGGGAGGGTGGGAGGCAGGGAGATGCAAGAGGGAAGAGATATGGGGACATATGTATATGTATAACTGATTCACTTTGTTATAAAGCGGGAACTAACACACCATTGTAAAACAATTATACTCCAGTAAAGATGTTTAAAAAAATTACATGAAAGGAAAAGAAAAATGTATAGGGTATAGAAACCTGATTTTATATCAATGAGATGTATGTGTGTATAGAGTGCAGAAATAAATAAATAAATAAATAAATAAATAAATAAATAAATAAAATAAGGTCACTTCAAAAACAAAAACGCTCTTTCCATATATCCTGAGCTGCTCACAGGGATCTTAGAGATCACTCAGTTCACCCTTTTGTTTTACATGTGCGGAAACTTAAAGGAGTTAAAGTAGAACTTCTGATTCCTGACTCTGAGAGTTGAGAAGACACGGACACCATTGTTCTACTAATGAAAAAATACAAGCACAGAGCCAGGATAATTCCTTATTGGAGTCACTGCAAGTATTGAGGAGTTTTTAAATTTTTTATCCAGATATTAGTATTGCTGTTTCAATTTTACTACTGCAGTTGTTCCACTGACCATATAAGAAAACCAACTTAAATCTCATAATCTACTGTTAATTCTTCTTATGTTGCACATGGATGGATGGATGGATGGATGGATGGATGGATGGATGGTGGATGGATAGATGGTTGGATGGATGGTTGGATGGATTGTTGGATGGATGGATAAATCAATGGATGGATCGATGGATCAATGGATCTACCCCTCTGTCTCTATATATGCATATATAATTTCCCCTGCATAGGAAGTTAGTATACTTTACATGATCAGTTTCTCCACATTCAAGCAAAGGTAGATTTTTAATAATTTTTAAAGCCACATATTGCCCAGGTTATTTTACCTATATGCCACATTACTAATTTAGAGCCATAAGAAAAGCCTGCATTTTCCAAGTCTCTATTCAACTGGGGAATTAAAATCTTCTTCTGTATCAAATCTGAGTCATCGGGACTTCCCTGGTGGCGCAGTGGTTAGGAATCCGCCTGCCAATGCAGGGGACATGGGTTCGAGCCCTGGTCCTGGAAGATCCCACATGCCGTGGAGCAACAAAGCCCGTGCACCACAACTACTGAGCCTGTGCTCTAGAGCCCGTGAGCTACAACTACTGAGCCCACGTGCCACAACTACTGAAGCCTGCGTGCCTAGAGCCCGTGCTCCACAACAAGAGAAGCCACCGCAATGAGAAGCCCGTGCACCACAATGAAGACTAGCCCCCTCTCGCCACACCTAGAGAAAGCCCGCACGCAGCAATGAAGACCCAATGTAGCCAAAAATAAATAAATTTATTTTTTTAAAATATGAGTCATCATGAAAAGGCCTAATCCTCCCATTGTTCAGCACTCACGATTCCTATTCCTTCCAAGAGGGATGGAAGTGTGAATCACTATCAGTACTGGGTCCTGAGTGCTGATTTCTAAAACTGTCTGTAACCAGACCACTGGCTTCATCTCAGGCTGATTAAACTAACTTTACGTCTTTTAGGTCCCATAGTGATTCAAAGTCCCACCAGCAGGACAGCACTGGCACTGAATTTCATGGTAACGTACAGTTTTCTAAATTCCAGTTTTCTAAATTCTTTGCATTCATTAGCAATGATACCCTTGCACTCGATGTCAGCAGAGGGAAACACCAAAGGCAAGATCTCTGCGTCCAAAGTTATGTGAGGGGGATCATGTCCATGCTGACTAAGCAGTGCAGGCAAATGCTTAACCATGCCATGTTTAGGTTCTTTTAACTGTGGTCTCTAGATACACCAGGATTCCAAGATACTTCAAATCTTTACTTGCAAGTTGGCAGACTATCATTAAATACACACACACACCTACACATTAAATTCATGCACACTGTGATAATTCACTATAATTGGATGATTTCTTTAAAACATTCTTACCTCCACCTGGTATAGTAGAAAGATCATAAACTTCAGAGTCTGACATCTAATCCAAGTTCTGTCATATACTAGTTTGTTTACTATTATGCCGGAGTATGTTGCTCTCTTTTCCTCATTTTTTTCATTTGTATAAGGACAATAATATATTTCTTCATAATAATACTCTATGGATTAAATAAGATAATGCAGGTAATATACCCGGCACCGCACTCAGGACCTAGTACTCAATGAATGTAAGTCCCCTTCGTCAAAGAGGAACAGAAGGCACCATTAAGGTCACAAAGGTAGGCCAGCAACTCATATTTCAAAAATTACTGAAGACTATATGCAGGCAAAAACATACAGCAAGTGCCTGGAAAATGATATAGAATATTTAGAAATTCAGAATAAAATGATCTAAAATCAAAATAACCCCTGGCTGTCTTCCTATGAAAATGAATTATAACTTTCAATTTGCAGCATATCTTTCTTAGGAATTTATCTCTTTGAGACACTTCGCTTTAAGGCATGGATTTAAAGAGTTCATATTTCATCAACTTGAAAGTGGTAGCATAAGGACCTCTTAAATCCAAATGGGAACACTTGGAAATTTCTGTAAAAAATTTTTACAGATAGATCAAATAAAGGTCTGCTACAAAGTCACAATATTGAAGATAAAAGACAAATATGTAAGAGTATGACATGCTTCATTTTCCAGTTAAGTATGACATTTTGGGGGATCATATAACTATTAGTCCAGGCAGTGTCTCCAGGTTACTGTGAATCTTGCTGCACACAGGCCTGGAGTGCTTAAACCTGGTCAGAGATATGGGCCTCCATCATTTCAAAAGAGCATTGTTATAAGTTCTAGAGGTCCACAAACTTAAATCATAGCAACAAAATTCATAGAACAAGTTTTTGAAAACCATCTAAAATGGGTGAGGTCTATTGAATAAAACAAAGCAACTAATACTGATATAGACATCTTTTAAAGGCCACTTGTCCTACAAACAAATTCAAGGAGTGAACCAAATTTAACCTTCTGGGCAGATGAGTGACTTAAGTCTTTGGTGTGCTTGCTTTATACAATGATCACAGAAAAGGGCAAATATGCTACATGGGGAACCACTTGAACCACACAAACCATGAATGCACAACCCAAAGATATGGTAAAATGTCGGTTTGCAAATCTATCAGTGGACATAATGGCTTAAGCCCAAGCAGGAGTCTTGATGATAGATCAAGTCAAATAAACTGAATACATTCCTTAAAAGGCAACAGATTGTTAGCATGAAGGTCACTTATGAAGAAAGATGTTTTCACAGGTAAAGGATGGATACACCAGAGACAGGTCGTAGGGTATGTGGGGCAGCGCTGAAGTTTCTCTTCCCTCAGACCATTCATTGGTGGGATATACTCCTGAGAAATAAAAAGGAAGGTAACTGTAGAAGCTCAAACTAGAAATAAGGACTTTTACCACTGTGTATTTTGATTCAAAGATTCCTCTGAGTTGAGGCAGAAATGCTCCAAAACTCAGAATATGAAAGAGTAAATGATACAAACCTGTTTCTCACATGGCGGTAATTATTATAAGTAATTGAAACAACTAATAACTGTATTTTGTATCATGCTTTAACAACTTTCACATTCATAGTCTCTTTTGTCTTCAAAAACACCATATGTTGTGTCACATTATGCAGATGAAGAAATGAAAGTACAACATATTAATTAACCTGACCAAGACAACACAGAGAGTAAATGGCCCAGCTAACACTTAATGTTTTCTCTAGTCTCACAAATTCACTTGAATGACACAGATATAGCATATGTAATAATCTCATTTTGAAATATCCTAGGATAAAAATAAAATCACAAATATAAACACAAAAGTGCAACAAAAGTACAGAGATTATCAGTTCTTTGGAGAAAAGTGGCCATGTTAAGCCAGCACAGAACAATTATTATTACTCATTAAGGGAAAATAATCACTCTCTGAGGATACTTAATTTACTGTAATATTAATAAAGCTTTAGAAAACCCAAAGGATTGTTTATTGCGTGGAAGCAGTGTGGATTACACACCACCAAGGAAACACTGGGGAATGTGATTTTTCTTGGTTGTATGACATTTTTTTTTTAAATTCATTGTCTTTGTTTGGCCCAGTAATTACATTTTGAAGTTCTGTAGTACAAGGAAGCTGATGTAGCAAGTAAGCCGATTTGAATGGGTTTTTCACTGTTTCTCATAAAGGCATGATTTGCAGTTATAATGTTTTCCTTCACACAGTGCCTTCAGATGATCAAATCCTCCTCAAGAAAGGAAACAAAATCAGCTAAATTGCCAGCATTCTTCACCTCTTGAGACAGCTTATTTGCATGTTGTGATGAAGGCTCTTAATATCTGTTATTCCATCTTGTATCTAGAATACTTAACTGTGATCTTAAAATAAAAAGACATCTCTACCTTGATGATTCTGATGATGCCCAGCCTGTAGAGTTTAGTGATAAGCTTGACACTTTGCCATTTTCTCAAATTATACTTTGGGTCAATTTGCAAGTACTTTTTAAAATATGCATTTAACAAGTTATAAAATACCTCTCCAATACACAGAATGCGCACCTAATGGAGTTTCTCCTTATCTGAAATCAATGTCACTCTCCCTTCCTACCTAATCTGTGTAACCAAGGTTCCACAATACTGAGTAGACTCATTCAGATTCAAAAGACCTGTTAAAAAATTAAACTTTCTAATAGGCTGAGGATATCAAGAGCAGAATCAGAGATGCAAAAAAAGAACATTTCCAAAGGGAACTGTGGGAAAAGATGACACATGTAGAACTGAGCCTTCTCATCCTTGAACTGAGACTTGGAAATGCCCAGAAGAAGTTAACAGAACTCAGAAGACCAAAAATCATAAGAAACCTCTGTGAAGATAGAATTTAGGACCCAGAGGTGCAGGAAATGGCTGTCCAGAGCAGAAGAGGGCCAGGTACCACGGACAGGCTGTGGGAAGCTGTTTTACCCCGACATGCTCTGTATGATAAATTAGTAGGGCCAACCTGTAATTAGCCAGCTGCAGTGGGGATCCAATAACCACAGGACAGTCCAGTCCCTCCACGCACCTCCATCCACCCCTAATGCCTGGTAGTGACAACTGTGGGAAGCGCCTGTTAGAAAAGTGCCCAAGACAAAGTTACAAGGAGGTGCCCCGAGGGACAGGATGGATTGAGATAGGGTCAGGTAGAGAGGAGCATCCCTCCTCTGTCAGCCAAGTGAGCACAGGAAATGCTGCCTTGACCAAGAAGATCAAGGAAATTTCTCTTTGCTGCTAAGCGCCCATCTTTGCATTTCCTTTCCTCTTTGCTCTCTGCCAGCAATCCTTACCCGCCTGTAACTACCACCTGGCTTCAATTCTTACATCATTCCAATGCCAGTTGAGAGAGGGAAGAACAGATGATAATGAAGGTTAAAAAGGAGGGAAGAGGGGCTTCCTTGGTGCCTCAGTGGTTAAGAATCTGCCTGCCAATGCAGGGGACACGAGTTCGATCCCTGGTCCGGAAAGATCCCGCATGTCGCGGAGCAACTAAGCCCGCGCGCCACAACTACTGAGGCTGTGCTGTAGAGCCCACAAGCCACAACTACTGAAGCCCGTGTGCCTAGAGCCCGCGCTCCTCAACAAGAGAAGCCACCGCAATGAGAAGCCCGAGCCCCGCAACGAACAGAAGTCCCCACTCGCCACAACTAGAGAAAGCCCGCGTGCAGGAACGAAAACCCAACGCACCCCCAAAAAGATTAAAAATTTAGATTCTTAAAAAAAAAAAAAGGAGGAAAGAGGCAAGAGGAAAAATGGGTGAGCCACCTCCGTGCTTCCTCCTGCCTCAGCTTTAGTGCATCCTGAAGTTTCATTATAAAAACCCAATCTGCTGACATTAATAAAAGGTACTGTGTATTGCATACCTATCACATATCAGGCTCAGTGCCACTTGCTTGACAAATATTATATAATTCAGTACAACATTTTGGGGCAAGGATCATTGCCCCTTATTCATAGGTGAGGAGTCAAACACTTTTTACAAGTCTTAAAATTTATCCATAGTCATATAGGTTTTATATATTTTCAGATCCAAGATTCAAATCCAGGACAGGATAGCTCCAAAGATAATTTTCTAATTTCTAAAATTCCCTTTGAAAATGCCAAACAAGCTGGCATCTACAGCCAGGTGTAACTCAGATGCCCTTAGAGATTAGGAAGGCATTTCTCAATGCCCAGGCAGTGGAAATGGGCTACCTTGCCCATCCTCACCAGGGATTCTCCCTAAGTGAGGCAGGATAGAAAGAGAAAGTAAAAGAGGTTGCTTTTGTCTTTTCTAGACATACTTTCTCTGTCCTCCAAGTTCTGTGTCAGAGAAAGAACACGACCCCTTTTCTTTGATCTCTACCCCAAACGCAAGGCATGAAGTTTGAGTACCATATGCTGCGTGGCAAAAAAATTTGAGCATTAGATATTCCCTAAAGACTTGATGCTTCTCTGCTTCCCAAGCTCTCCTCCCTCAGGAATCCTCTGAAACTCAATTCCCATCTTTAATCTGCAGAACACTTCAGCTCTCTGCTCCTTGTGGCTTGGCTTGGGCATTGCTGCTTTTCTAAGATTCATTCATGTGCTCAATAATGGACCAGCTTCTCTGAGTTCCCTGATTTGCATGTCCAGAAGAACAGGACAACAGCCCATTTTCCTCTCTTTTCTTTCCCTCTCCCCTATCAGCTCCCAGATAGGGGTTTATTTCTCTCACCTGTGTAAATTATTCTACCTACTTCAAAAGTCAGATGCTGTTCATTGTAGTTAGGATTTTTTATTAACTGACTCTTACTAACATTAATTAAGGAATTACTTATAACCTACTAATAATTTAATTACACAGAAAACACCTGTCTTCAAATGGAGGTAGCAAGAGGCATTGTTACTAATTCTCTAGGGGCACTGGCAGGCCAAAACTGTTCTTAGGTTATAACATTTTAGAGAAAAAGTATTATATTAATCCTAGACCACACTATTAATATACTCTTAAGTTAATATTTTCCCACAAAATCTTTAGCAATAACAAATAAGTAACAAAGAGACTGGTCTATGTTTTAGCCACATGGAATGAGAGACGTTCCAGAACTTCCAATTAGAGCATCGCGGCAGTGGGATGGCCCCGGATGTGAGGTGAGCTCAGAAGTGCAGCTGAAAACTGCCCAGACCCACACTGGTAGGTTACGAAGGAAACCAGGGAATGGCAATGAGCTCCTCTGACAGAGACTGGGGAGAGCAGAGCATAGCGCAAGGCCGTGGGGTGCCCCATCTCACCAATGCAGGAAGAGCTAAGAATATTTCTACTATTTTTTTAAAAGCATTTACGTGGTTCCTAAAACTAAGATCAATGTTTTACATAAGTTCAGCCTTCGTGGCTGCTGAAATTTTTATCTGATTTCTGTTTTCCTCCAAATGATATTCTTGGAACATTTTCTGAAATCTCAGAGGTAAAAGATAAAGGCAAGCCAGGACCTCCAGCATTTGTTAAAATGTTTTGTGTAATCCATCCTGGTTTATTTGACTCCAGGACAGGCTGATTTTAATCCTCATATGCAGTCCATTCTGACGCTCTGCCCACAAAGATAAGAGGAGTAAAGCTTTTACAATAATGCAATATTATATCTGGAAAGGATTCCACAAATCCTCCTGTAAGATTGGTACGAAAAAATCCAGTTTAGCAAAAGCTTTAAACACACGCACACACGTGCAACTGCAAGATATAGTGTACCTCCAATCTGGGAAGCTCACAGTTAACAGGCGTCAAGGGGAAACATAGACCTGTATTCTGAAAAAACACACCACTTCCGAATGCAAGTCTTAATTCTTCAATTTTTTAAAATAGACACTGGACTAGTTATTAAATGAGTAGTAAGATCTTTAGACTTTCTTTTTTTCCTCCTGTTTGCTCTGAATCTCAGACTACGAAAATAAAACTTTTTTGTTTTACCTTATGAACCTCCCAATTTTTTCTAGCAAAATAACTAGCTTTGACAAACAGTTTTGCCTTTCCTTCTCCTTTACAAAGTATTACCATGATTTCAGAGTAAATTCAAATTTTTTTCTAATTTTAAGCTTGCTGCTTTATGCTTATAGTATTATCCAGGTTTAATGGAGAATTAATAAACAAACAAACACAAAAATCAGTCTAATGGTTCGCCAACCAGCAGCAGTACAGATAAAAGCAGTTTGCTTCCCCTGGGCAGATTTTGACCAACATTACACAATAACCTTATCTTGTAAAGCAAAGTGATCAGCCTCCCCCAAAGCAGCCACCCAAACTACCTGCTCAGGCTATTAATCTATTTTCATTACCTACATTTTAATTCTACTTTGTGTGTGCCCCTAGTTGTTTTGGGGTTGATACCGTTTACAGGTTCAGGCAATGGGATGTAGCAGTATAGTCAAGTGTACCCAAAGAGAAGTGCTAGAGGCATGTGTGTGGAGTTGACAGACAGACCTTGCATTGACTTAGAGCTAGAAAGTTATATAAAGAAAAATTTTTGAATAAAATTCTCTCTTATCTTTGGGGAGAGCACTGCTTTTATTCTACAGTGACTTCTTTCATAAAACCAAATATCACTTGGTAACATAGTTTATCTGTTTTAAATCTGGATCTTTATTTGTTGGATTTCATGGAATGACTTTCATTTACTCACAAATTCTGTCTTCATCCCTTCCTGATTGCACCACATGCTCTATGAAAATCTCAGTCCTTTCTTCTTCTGCACAGACAACAAATATACTTGCATATGCACAAAAGCTTTGTCTATGCCCATCATTCTTCACCCACCTTCCCTAGAACATCTTTATTTCCCACATTTCCTGACTTTAAAGCCCTCAGGCCTCACATTCCATCTCATAATGTAGTTATTAGTCTGCACGTCTCATTTCCTGACCAGATGATCATCTCAAAAGTCAGAACCAAGTCTGGCCTCATTTTTTATCACCCAGAGCTTACATAATAGGTTCTCAATAATTATTTGTTGAATTTGAACGAACATTTTTCTTTCGTCTCCATCTAAGCCTCCTCTGACACCGTCCAAGCAAATGGAGTTATAGCACAAAATCTAAATACCTTGTGTAGCATGCAAGACTGACCATATACTTGCCCCTTTATCAGCCTTATCTCTACCGTTTACCCAGAACTATGTGCCAACCCATATATATTTTAAGCTATATTGATTAAATAACAATGTACCATATTATTTTTTTAATGCATCTTTATGGGAGTATAATTACTTCACAATGCTGTGTTAGTTTCTCTTGTATAACAAAGTGAATCAGCCATATGTATACACATATCCCCATATCCCCTCCCTCTTGAGCCTCTCTCCCACCCTCCCTACCCCACCCCTCTAGGTGGTCACAAAGCACAGAGCTGATCTCCCTGTGCTATGCATCTGCTTCTCACTAGCTATCTATTTTACATTCGGTAGTACAAAAGCTTTGTCTATGCCCATCATTCTTCACCCACCTTCCCTAGAACATCTTTATTTCCCACATTTCCTGACTTTAAAGCCCTCAGGCCTCACATTCCATCTCATAATGTAGTTATTAGTCTGCACGTCTCATTTCCTGACCAGATGATCATCTCAAAAGTCAGAACCAAGTCTGGCCTCATTTTTTATCACCCAGAGCTTACATAATAGGTTCTCAATAATTATTTGTTGAATTTGAACGAACATTTTTCTTTCGTCTCCATCTAAGCCTCCTCTGACACCGTCCAAGCAAATGGAGTTATAGCACAAAATCTAAATACCTTGTGTAGCATGCAAGACTGACCATATACTTGCCCCTTTATCAGCCTTATCTCTACCGTTTACCCAGAACTATGTGCCAACCCATATATATTTTAAGCTATATTGATTAAATAACAATGTACCATATTATTTTTTTAATGCATCTTTATGGGAGTATAATTACTTCACAATGCTGTGTTAGTTTCTCTTGTATAACAAAGTGAATCAGCCATATGTATACACATATCCCCATATCCCCTCCCTCTTGAGCCTCTCTCCCACCCTCCCTACCCCACCCCTCTAGGTGGTCACAAAGCACAGAGCTGATCTCCCTGTGCTATGCATCTGCTTCTCACTAGCTATCTATTTTACATTCGGTAGTGTATATATGTCGATGTTACTCTCACTTCGCCCCAGCTTCCCCCTCCCCACCAGTGACTAATTGTACTCAATGTTAGTTTCCTTTTTTAATTTTTAGTTCCCCAAACCAATACTACCTTATATTTCTGTGCTTTCATACATTATCCTCCTTCTTAGAATACTCCGTACCCTGATCCCTTGTCTACCAACTCCTACCTATTCCAATGACTCTAAATTTACATCTCTACTCCCAGATTCTCTCCTGACTCCCAAAACACATCTAATTGCCTTGTTCATCTCTACCAAGAGATATGAGGAGTCTATGGCATTGGTCCAGTTGAAATACTATATTGGTAGCAGTGAAGATGGGCAAAAGAAGTAGTTTGAGATATATTTTAAGAGTTGTGTCAATAGGAGTGTCTGTGACATAGAGATGCGGGTTAATTCACATTTTTGAAAGTCTACCAGGATGAGGCTGAGAGCATAAGTTCACTTTCCTGTTAACTTTGCTCCTCTTTATTGTTAAAGATCTCCTGGCCAAAGACCTATAAGCAGACATCTTGCAATCCCATGTGTTTAGTTGTCAGACTCCTTTTTGGAGATCCAGACTTACATCTCTAACTTATTTCTTAAAATTTTCACTTAAATGTCTCACAGTTATCTCATATTTAACATGTCCGAAAATGAATTCTTGTATCTTATGCATCAATCTGATACCTCAATCTGCTCTTTCTCTAGTGTTCCTTATCTAGAAAGTTGGACTGTTCTCCACCTAGTGCCAGAAACTTGGGAGTCAACTTTGACAATGATCTCTCCCTTAGTGCCCAGATCCAAATGATCATCATGTCCTAATGATTTTACCACTAAATTATAACTTGAAGTCACATATTTTTCTCCATTTCTAGGGTGACCACCCTAGTTCAAACCAATTTCATCTCTACCTGGACTAGTGGAAATAGTTGCCCTTTCTGCCCCTACCCTAAACTTTCTTCAGTGCTTCTGCAGAAGCTAGCATGTCATTTTAAAACTTCAAATCTGATCATGTCTCCTTCATTTTATATTCTTCAATGTTTTCTACTTGCATAATTTGGTTCCTGCCTATCTTTCTGTGTGCCAAAATACTCTTCCCCCCTACTCACTCAGCTCCAGACACACTAAGTTTCTCTCTGTTTTTACAATACTCCATGACATCAGCTCCATACCTGTGCTCTTCTCTACTGTAGCCTAAGCACCTGGGCCATGCTTGGCATGTACATGTTCAATTAACATTTATTAAATGTATAAAATAATGAATGAAGAGAAAAACAAATACCGTATGCTAACACATATATATGGAATCTTTAAAAAAATGGTTATGAAGAACTTAGGGGCAGGATGGAAATAAAGATGCAGACCTATTAGAGAACAGACTTGAGGACATGGGGAGGGTGAAGGGTAAGCTGGGACGAAGTGAGAGAGTGGCATGGACATATATATACTACCAAATGTAAAATAGATAGCTAGTGGGAAGCAGCCGCATAGCACAGGGAGATCAGCTCCGTGCTATGTGACCACCTAGAGGGGTGGGATAGGGAGGGTGGGAGAGAGGGAGATGCAAGTGGAAAGAGATATGGGGATATATGTATATGTAGAGCTGATTCACTTTGTTTTAAAGAGGAAACTAAGACACCATTGTAAAGCAATTATACTCCAATAAAGATGTTAAAAAAATAAAATAAAATAAAATAATGAATGGGTTCTGAGGATCATCACCTTTATGCCAGAAGAGTGGTTGAACCTATTATGATCCTTTTAGCTACAAGTAATGGAGGATCCAACTAACAGAGGTCTAAATATTAAAAATTTTATTATGTCACACAACTAGAAAACCAAGGAAAAGGCAGCTTTGAGTCAGTTTTGGACCAATTATTTCAGCTTCAGAATAACATCCTAAAGCCTCTGGGTTCTTTTCTTCTCTCTGCTCTGCTTTCTTAGCATGCAGGAGCAGGATCATCCCCTGATGGTCACAAGATAGCTAGAGCATTTTGGATATCGCAGGTAGATGACAACATCCAGCTAACAATTGGAGTGTTTTCCTCCATTCAGCTCTTTTTATTAATGAGAAAAACACCTAAATCTCTCTCAAACCAACTCCTTTCCACCCTACCCCCTGCACACTACCCATATCATTTCTTGACCAGGTTTTTTGTAATAAATCCCATGGTAGTACATCTCCCCCCAAGAGTCAATCCCCTCTCCTACAGCCACAATGATATTCCTAAAACAAAGTTCCAAACAGTTTTTTTCCATAGCTATGGAAAGTTCAACACCTCAGGGGGCTCTGAAAGCCCCACCATGATTTGGCTCTCATTTCCTCTCCAGCCTAATTTCTAAGCCTTTCCCACTCATGGGGAGAGGTAGTCTTACTTATAGATGTAGAGCCCAAGCTTTGAAGTCAGACTGCCTGAGTTTGAATCTTGGCTCTGTCACTTCCTGAGTTATTTGAACAAGGAATTTAACTTCTATGTGCCTCTGTCTTCCCATCTGCAAAATGGAGACAATACTCTTCCCTAAAAATTAAGTGAGGTAATATATGTAAAGTATATGGAACAGTACCTGGCCCAACACTAGTTACCATCTCATGGACAAGCCACCCCAAATTTCTTTGAACCTGATGTTTTTGTTCCTGTTTCTGTGCATCTTCCTCAAATCCCTTTTCTTATTTTATTTGCCAGGCAAAGTCCTCACTGTTCAAAAGCCACTCAAGAGCCCCAGCTTGTGAGGACTACATTAAGCTTTCAGATTCATTATCAACTACTTCTTCAGATTTTCTCTGGGCTAGAGGAAGTTTAGTTTTTCTATTTGTACCTGTCTTCCCCATCAAGCAATCTCCTACTCATTCTTTGTGACTTCTAGTGTACTCTTAAAACTTCAGAAACAAACTCTAGATTCTTCATTCCAATAAAAAAGAGATTGAAAATTTGTAGAAAACTTAGACTTCAGAAGTGACATAAAGGAATTCTTCATCATTCATTTATTCAACAAGCATTTATTGAGCATCTATTACAGGCACTACACTAAGGGCCAGGATCACAAAGATTAGTAATACAAGAGTTCACAGTCTGAAGTACAAACCAGCTTGGTCAATGGAAATTTCTGTGATTATGTAAATGTTGTATAATTTCTTTTACCAGTATGGTAACAATTAGCCAGATGCAGCTATGGAGCACATGGAATATGACTCATGCAACTGATGAAATGAATATTTAATTTTACTTAATTCTAATTAATTTAAACAGCCACATGTGACTAGTGACTACCATATTGGACGATACAATCTAGACCATTATATAAAAAAATAATTACCAGGTGACCAAGACTGTTGAAGAGATACATATAAAGTAATACAGGAGCAAAGAGAAGTGAGTGACCAATTGTCCATGGAGTTGAGAAAAGCTTCCAATATTTGGTCACAAAGAATGAGTAGAAGATTGCTTGATGGGGAAGAGTAGTGCAAATGGAAAAACAAACTTTCTCCAATCCAGATAGAAACTAAAGAAATAGCTGACAAGTCACCTGAAGGCTTAATGAAGCCCTCACAAGCTGGGGCTTTTTTTCATTAAATGCTTTCTTTAAGACGTATATACCATTTGGTTGGTTTTTAATCTTCAGTGAGATTGAAGGGGCACAATTTAGAGGCAATGGAGAGGAATGAATGAAGATGAGTGAATTATGCTCTGCATAAAAGTGTGAAATCTTATATTTTGAGATAAGTGACTTCACAAATTAAAATGTAGCTGAGAATATTCTTCCATCTGTGAGTTTATACTATACTAAACTAATTTCTGAGAATTTATATGTGTCTATAGAGAGTACATGTGTGTTTTAGTGTTGTGTGTGTATTTGAGAGAGAGAAACTTTTATCAATATTATTCAAAAAGGAATATAAAGAGCATACCTGCACTCATTTTAATAGAGAGATTTGAAAGGGAAAGGACTAGACTCCAGACTGAAGTCCTTTCAAAAGCCATCCTACACTGTCTCCCTAGAGCCCCTAAGACATATCTCTACACTACATTACTCAAACTTTGAGAAATGTACTACTGGGTAAAAGAGTTAGATCCTGAAGCCACACTTGGCCCTGTGGAAAAGGTTTCCAAAAGATGAGCAGAGATTCACCCTGAGGAAGTTAGAAGAGAAGGTAAACCTGAGGACACAAAAATAAAGTTAGGAAATGTTACAGGGGAGTGGCAATGGCCCACAAAGTGGCTGACAATGGTTTAAGCTCTTGGATACATTTTTATTGAACCATGGGAAAGGTAGCACTTTGAATAAACTTTTAAATGTCTTCCTTTTATATAATCCTTGTTGTTCATACAACTTAGCACAGTGAAGTCCTTAAAGAAAATGCGGAGGAGCACGAAGAGAAGTGAGCCCTGCCAAGTGTTTACTACCTCTACCTTCTCCACAACCCTCTCCACAGTGGCCCTTGAGACAGGAGCAACACTGTCTTAAAGGTACTATGGACTTTTTGTTGTTGGATTTAACTCTAGCAACGACAGCCATGTCTAGCGGTAGAATGAAGAGTGGTGGGTGGGAAAACAAGACTCAGAAGAGCAGTGATCCAGTGAATGAAGGAGGAGGAGAAGACCCAAGACTCTTCCCTCCTCTAGCTTGTACACATACACACACACACACACACACACACACACACACACACGCACACACAACTACACAAAGATAATAGAGGATGATGACTCTCAAGGGATGAAAAATGCAAAAATTTTGACAACAGTGAGAAATACATTCCAGTGAGCTTATACGCAACTTACTGTATAATAGTTAAGAACTATGCCTAACTGTATACCATAATACTTGTTTGAGTCTACTTGAAGAAAAACCTGAAGTAGTGAAAAGTCTTAATTATAGGTGATTTGTAAGGATATACAATGACATTACTTTTTAGTAAGTTGAACACACCTAGTGACTGACACAAGTCAGCCAAGTGGAGGCCCACAGGATCTGCATTAACGGTTAGCTAATTAGCAACATCAGCAAACAAAATCATTTAAAAATGTTCAGGTAAAGTACTTCAAAATTCTTGCTTCCACCTTCCTGTTTGACTATTCATTTAGTAATCTCTGTTCTTCATGAATGGTAAAGAGGTAGGTAAACTCCAAACCGGCCCTTTGTTCAAATAAGCATAACTTAAGAAAACCACAGACAAAGTAAAGAATATTATCAAAGTGTGTCAGTGAACCTGGTACAAAGCAGATTCCATTTGAGCATAAGGGGCAGGCAGAAGCTGGAATCGGGGTCTAGTGATGCTGTGTTGACTCTTACAAGTAAAGCAAGTTCTCTGATGTTTCTTTCCAATATAAACTAACTCTAGTCTAGAAGTCAAGTAAAACAAGTCCTCTGTTTCTTTCCAGTATAAACTAACTCAGGTCTAGAAGAAAAGTAAAGCAAGTTCTCTCATATTTCTTTCCAACATAAACTAACTCTAGTCTAGAAGTCAAGAATATAACTTCCTTCCCCTTTAGGCTCCAGCCATGGTTTACTAGTAACTGCTTAACAACTGGCTCTCTACGTGTAATTCTGACTTGAATTTTGGTTGATGTTTTGGTTACTGTTAGTGAGAAAGATGAATATGAAACAATTAAGATGTATGTTGAAACTTCACCAGTTCGCCAATTATGTGAACAAACTCTGCTGAACCAGATAATAATTTCCTAATACTGAAAGAATATTTTTTCTTCTTTTGTGCTATTCACAATGAAACAGCTAAAAACATCACAAACTTAAGTTTAATCTGCATTATTAGCCTTTCCTCCACCACTTTCTTAGGTCTAGATAGACAATCAACAAAATAATAACTCAAGCCTTAATTTGTAGTGTTTGCTGATTTCCATGGTGTAAATATTCCCACCATGGCCCCTTCCAGCTACCAACATGATGTCATTGAATTCAGAATTGGGAAGAGATATACAGTAGCATGCTATTATCTAATTTTCATGACACAGATAAAATAAATACAAGTAACCTCAAGAGCATAGGGATAATTACAGAGTAAAATAATTAAGAAGTAAGTTTTTTCCTTTGTTTTTAATATAATTTATTTCATTGTAAGTTTACATAATTTACTTTTTAATGATGACTGTGCTGAACAGCCATCTTGCAAAATTCCTGAAAATTTAACAACCAACTCTCAGTAGACAGTAGAGCAGGCTCCAGCATACCACTGGTCCTTCCATGGCCTAAATATGTAAAATACAATTCTGAACACGAGTAACATTCAATATACTAGTATCCTTCAATATGTGAGTATGTGTGAGCTTCAGAGACGTCAGAAAACAGAGCACTGTAGCAAACAGACACAAGGCCAAAAAAAAAAAAATACGGAGAATATTTATAAAAATGAAAAAATACAGGAATAGATACAAAGCACTGAGTATGTTAGAAAGGGTCGTTGCATTAAGGACTTCACAGATGACACTTTTAGTTACCCATCCAGTACCTATTCTCCTTATAGATTAGCCTGCCAGCCACCTATCAATTACCCATTCTCCTCTCCCTTCTTTTTTTAAATTAATTTATTTATTTTAGGCTGCGTTGGGTCTTCATTGCTGGGCGAGGGCTTTCTTTAGTTGCGGCGAGCAGGGGCTGCTCATCGTTGCTGTGAGTGAGCTTCTCACTGTGGTGGCTTTTCTTGTGGCAGAGCACGGGCTCTAGGCACACAGGCTTCAGTAGTTGTGGCTCGTGTGCTCTAGGGCGCAAGCTCAATAGTTGTGGCACATGGGCTTAGTTGCTCTGTGGCATGTGGGATCTTCCTGGACCAGGGCTTGAACCTGTGTCCCCTGCATTGGCAGGTGGATTCTTAATCACTGGCCACCAGTGATACTTAATCAAAGGCCACCAGGGAAGCCGTATCCTCTCCCTTCTTACTAAAAGAACACTGTTATTCTTTGGAGCACCCATGTGCCCAATTAAGTAATTATACTATCCAGCCTCCTTTGCAGCTAGCAGTAGCCATGTGACAGTTTGAGCCAATGAGAAGTAAGTGGAAGTCACTCAGCAGGGCTTCCAAGAAGGCTTTCTTAAACAATTCACTCAGCTGGCACATGGTGTTTGTTCCTCAGTCTTTTTCTTCTCCATCTGGAATTCTGTATCAAGGCCCCGAGACCCAAAGGCTGAGAACCATGCTTGAGATATTTGGGCAGAAAGATAGAAGTCAGGTCCCTGATGACAACCTAGACCACCCTGCCATCCCTACCCTGCCTACCTCCAACTTTTCATTACGTGAGGAAAACAGAAAACATAACTAGATTAAGCTACTCTCACTTGGCTTTTCTGCTACATGCAGCCAAACTTAAAAAGTCTAATTAATAAGGGATCAACATGAGAGGACTGGGAAAAATTGTCAAATGAGAACATGATAAAGCTCAGTCATCAGCATCACCATTCCAGTTTAAAATGCATCTGAAAGAATCCTTCATTAATTCTCACTCAACCTCCCACTAGACATGTACAAGGACCGGAAAGAGAAAACTAGGGCTGACTGTTAATGTATCCTAAGAATTTGGAAGGAATTTCAACTAACTGTGAGGCCATTAAAGTAGGAATGAAAAATAATTGGTGACCTATGGGTCATCCTTTGCTACCAGATCGTAGGTAACAAGGTGACCAAAAAGAAAGTAAAGAGGGTTTCCATGGTGGCGCAGTGGTTGAGAGTCCGCCTGCTGATGCAGGGGACACGGGTTCGTGCCCCGGTCCAGGAAGATCCCGCATGCCGCGGAGCAGCTGGGCCCACGGGCCATGGCAGCTGAGCCTGCGCGTCCGGAGCCTGTGCTCCGCAACGGGAGAGGCCACAACAGTGAGAGGCCCGCGTATAACAAACAAACAAAAAACAAAAACAAAAAAAAAAGAAAGTAGAGAGACAATCCATCCCTCTGCCACTATATCAGCCAGTGCTTCTTTGTTTCCAAATGACAGAAATTCAACTCAGATTAGCATAAAAATTCAGGCAGTTAGTAAGACTCAGCTCCTCTTCATGTGTTGACTCTGCCTTTTCTCAAAAAGGCCGAATTGAATGGATTTCAGGGTCTATGTAGCAGCCCTACCAGCTCCAAGATCATATTCTCCGGAGCCTGTGCTCCGCAACGGGAGAGGCCACAACAGTGAGAGGCCCGCGTACCGCAAAAATAACAAACAAACAAAAAACAAAAACAAAAAAAAAGAAAGTAGAGAGACAATCCATCCCTCTGCCACTATATCAGCCAGTGCTTCTTTGTTTCCAAATGACAGAAATTCAACTCAGATTAGCATAAAAATTCAGGCAGTTAGTAAGACTCAGCTCCTCTTCATGTGTTGACTCTGCCTTTTCTCAAAAAGGCCGAATTGAATGGATTTCAGGGTCTATGTAGCAGCCCTACCAGCTCCAAGATCATATTCTCCTGGGCTCAGATGCAAAAAGAAAGAGCATCTATCTCTTTCTCAGCCTGGGAAAATTATGTCTCATTGGCTCTGCCCAGGTCACACCCCACCTCTGAATGAATCACTGTGGATATGGAAATATGCAGCACTCTCTGATTTGCCATGCTGGAGCCACCTGTCTCCTCCTTAGGTGCAGAGAAGGACACCTTTTAAAAACACAGGGACTGAGTGGAACTGCATCACTTAGTGTCACTTTCTACCTGCAGGGTGGGTGAGGACACACAAAGCTACACACTTTCTGAAAGGATTTAATTATCTGAGACAGCATCACTTTGGGAAAATGTGCTCTAGGGGAACACTTGTTTCCCTATTCCCACCCCATATCAGCTCTGGGGAAGAGAGAAAGAGTATTCTCTCAAAGAAAAATTGAATTTGATACCAAAAGATGGGAGAATGCAAAAAAGAGGGCAAAAACAATACCTATTATACTTACTGTTGCCCTCAGGTTAGAAATTCCATGTTTGCACTAATGGAAAACTGAGCAAGTCCCTTTCCTGTGGTGGCAATTCATTCTGAAAGACCACTCCCCAGATTGCTCAGACAGTACAACATCTGTTTTTACACACACCAGGAGGCTGCAACTTCAAGGAACCAACTAACTAGGAAGGTAGGGGAAAGGAAAATGAGGTACAGTCCTCAGTGTAGAACATTGGAGGGAGGAAGCAAATGGAAGAGCACTGGATGAAGTCGATGCTGGGGATTATGATTTTTCATGTGCCACAGTGATTCATGGAGTCAGAAGCAGTGGAAATACAGTAAGATCCTACCTCAACCAGGCAGTTGCCACACCACATGAACGCCTTCCAGACACTAGGAAGTGAATTGGGAGCAGTTCGGTCAAGAACAAGAAAATGGAGATATATTTATCAAGTGTAAAGAACAAAAAAATAAGCCAGGGACACATACCAATTACAGACAAAGACTTAAGCAGCAAAGAGAGGAATTTACGTTGACAGAAGAAACAAACCACCATAAATTTTTATATCAACTAAGTAAAGCAAAAACTATTACAAATAAAAAGGAAAACTGATCAAAATATAATTTCAGATTGACAATAACAAAAATAAAATCACTACATGTCAAAATTTATCAGTAATGTAGTGTAAATATATTAGAGAATTGTTTTAGTTATTCATTCAGCAAAGGAACAAACTACCCCAGTACAAAGATTTTAATTAGTTCTCTCTCACCTTCCTTTTATTATCCTAATCAGCAACTTACTTGAAACTGAATAGCCTTGAATGGTTCTGTGTTTTCACAAGGGTGTTTGCTCTACTTTCTGTATTCTTTATTTTTCTTCTCTACTTCCCTCTTGTCTATATTCTACCTGCCACCTATCCAATTACTTACTTAATATGACATCTTATTGACCTATTGTGTTTACTCAAATATATTTTTTAAGGGGAACTGATAGATAAGAAAATATAGGGACTTCTCTGGTGGTCCAGTGGTTAAGACTTCGCCTTCCAATGCAGGGGGTGCAGGTTCAATCCCTGGTTGGGGAGCTAAGATCCCACATGCCTCACCGCCAATAAAACCAAAACATAAAACAGAAGCAATATTGTAACAAATTCAATAAAGACTTTAAAAATGGTCCACATCAAAAAAAAAAAATCTATAAAAAAAATGAAAATATAAGATAAGGATCAAAGATAGAAAGGACCATGTCCTTGGAATTAGAGCACAGGATGAGAAATGCCACAAGAGGCAGATATAGGAGGTACTCTAGTTTGATATGGCTGCCGCAGTGAAGTACCACAGACTGGGTAGCTTAAACAACAGAAATGTATTGTCTCACAGTTGTGGAAGTCAGAAGTCTGAGATCAAGGCGTCGGCAGGGTTGGTTCCTTCTGAGCGCCATGAGGGAAGGATCTGTTACAGGCCTCTCTCCTTGGCTTGTAGATGGCTATCTTCTGCCCATGTGTTTTCACATCATCTTCCTACTGTGCATTACTGTCTCTGTGTCCAAATTTCCCCTTTTTATAAGGATACCAGTCATATTGGATTAGGGCCCACCCTAATGACCTCATTTTAACTTGATTACCTCTTTCAAGACTGTATTTCCAAAAAGTTCACATTCTGTGACACTAGGATTCCAGTATATCTTTTTTCATTTTTCGGAGCGTGGGGAGAGACACAATTGAACCCATAACAGGAGGGATGAGTCTTTCTGAGAACGGACCAGAATAGAATTGGCACCACCAGCTGTCCAGTGAGTGAAGTTTATATCTCTTTAATAAGCCACCTAAAATCACTGCACTTTAGGAAACTCTTTCCTCTATGTTTTTTGCCTTATCACCCCTTAATTCATATCATCCACCTCCCCTCTTCCCATAAGTCAACTGGATCTATACTTTCCTATCTCCTTTTGAATTTTTTGTCACTTAATAAATAAAACACATTTCTTCTTAATAAAACAAAAGTTACCATACACAGGCACAAGAGTGGTATAAAGCCCTTCACACCTGGTCCCCGAATAGCTGTAATCTACAAATGGACCCAATGAGTCCCTCTCAGGCTCTGAACCCAATCTTGATAATACGCAGTGAATGTAGGAGTCTGGCTTGATAATACGCAGTGAATGTAAGAACTTCTGGTTCCATGCTAAGAGAAAACTTCAGTTTGTCAGTAATTGATTTCCTGACATGTGACCCAGGCTCCCAGTGACTGAATCCTTACCCTTTCTTCTTATTATTCCTTATCTAAGTTCCTAATTTCTGGACCAGCATCTCTGGCTAGATTCTTGTTTTTCCCCTTTAAGAGTAGGATTTACAATTTCTGAATTCTCTGCCTGCTATCTCAGTATGACCAAGAAATTGTATTCTTGTCCTGGATTTTACTCTACTTAAAGTCAGGTCACTGACTGGGTTGTCAGAGATTTATAATGTTAACACCTATCGCCTTGAAAATTTGTTGGTCCTGTCTCCACCTGGATATCATGGTACCTGCATACAGTAAGTATACAGCAAATGTTTGTGTTTTTTGAATAGATATTAATTGGTGTTGGATATTTAACATTTGTTAATGTCACTTCTTCATTACCAGACCAAGGACCAACACCCCAAAAGTACATCTTCTTTCAAACACACATGACTGTCTTTCCATCCTTGAAAAGTCTTGCTTTGCTCCCATGTACAAATCCCTGATCTTTATGGGAGTAAATGAGTCTCTACAGACTCAAATTCAGGACTTGCTCAGACTAGGATCAAATCAAGTTATGTCAGCCCTGGTCAGACACTGACCCCACCACATGCATTATGGCTCCATATTATAAGTAGAAATTGCTCAGTCCTAAAATAAAGAAATGATCAAACATCCTCCAATTAGCCCTAATATCTCCTTCTCTTCAAAAAGGTCTAGACCTATGATGACAGAATCACTCCAATAAAGTTCAAGAAGCCTGTACAGAAAAGGGTTAACTTAGGCCTGGTTGCTCAAACCCCTGCACATTCTAAAGGAAGGCCTGATCTCAAGAGGACTGGCCCTTGGCCAACTCCTAGGAGACAACCTCTGAGCCCTTGGAATATCCTGCTTGATAAGGGTTTTATATTCCTGAGGCCTTGGGGCCAGATTGTATCAGTGTGACCAGATGATTTATGCTAATAATGCAACCCATGGTGAATGCCTGTTTTTGTATGCATGAGGTCCTGGGCCATGTTCTACCAGGTTGATCTCTGGGGGGTTGAATAGTGGGTAGCTAATCATGTGGATGCTGCATGCTTACAAGAACAATCTGAAACCTTTTAAAGATACAAACCCTGAATACCAAGGCTCAGGTAAGCTCCCCTTGTTGGCAACACTTGGTACATGTTGTCACACATCATTGCTGGGAGAATTAAGCATGTTCATGTGACTCCACTGGGAGAAGAGACCTGTAAACTTACATCTGGTTCCTCCTGGACTTCACCCATTCACCTTTTACCTTTGTTAATTTTAATCTGTATCCTTTCACTGTAATAAACTATAACTGTGAATATAACAGCTTTTTTGAATCCTGTAAGTCCTTCTAGCAAATCATCAAGTCTGAGTATGATCTTGAGGAGCCCTGGTTCAGAGCCACTTTGAGTGAATACCAACATGAGTAAGAAAAGCCAATTATTTTAATTTCTTTATCCCTGTAGATTTTTGGTACTGAGAACATTTAGGACTTTTATATAGATCTATCCCTTTTCCTTGGTTTTCACCTATATATCAACTCCTCAAGATGAATTGTCTATATCTAGAAACTTTTTCAATGCCTAAATGCATTGACCAAGAAATTCAACCTCCATAGATTTAGCAAAAGGAAATGTTCACACATGATTACATAGATAGGTGTAGGATATTCATTCCAGTATTACTTGTAAGTGAAAAAATCAGAGGTGACATATACCCTTCAGCACAGAGATGCTATAATACATAATTTGGAATACTATGTAGCTGGGTACTGATATGGAATGCAATCCAAGAATGATTTTGGGGGATAAAAATCAAGTATGCAGAATACAGCTTCATTTTTATAAAAACAAAATAAAATCCTAATTCTTTTTGTTAGTGTAACCATAGAAAAAGAGGTGGAATATCATTTATCTGATGCCAGTGGGTATCATGAAGCAAAGAAGGGAGGATGGAATAAGAAATTTCTCTGGTATTATTTAAGTATTTGTCAATCATTTTTGGCTTGGTTTGGTATCATTTTTGTATTTTTCCCAGATTTTTTTTTTTTTTTTGTGGTATGCGGGCCTCCCTCTGCTGCGGCCTCTCCCGTTGCGGAGCACAGGCTCCGGACGCGCAGGCTCAGCGGCCATGGCTCACGGGCCCAGCCGCTCCGCGGCATGTGGGATCCTCCCAGACCGGGGCGCGAACCCGGTTCCCCTGCATCGGCAGGCGGACGCGCAACCACTGTGCCACCAGGGAAGCCCCCAGATTTTTAAAATACCAGACATTCCAACATTTAACCACTTTGCCTTTATCTACAATGCCAAAACCACCTGGCACTAATCAGAAAAGTCAGCAATGTTAGAGTTGGTGTAGCATTTACCTCTACCTCTCCCTCTGGGAAAATCTCACCTGAGCTGTGCTCCTGGTTTAGCAGATGGGATCTGGCTCACCAGGTGTGAGAACAAGTAGCTGGAGGGGAGCTGGCAGATACCCTGCATGAGAATGAGGCTCCTTCATAGGTGCTCATTTGACCTTACTGTACCTTGTCACAAAGATCTTTAAAAATGAAGCATGAATGCCCTCGTTTCCCTGGGTCATGAAATTCCCTAAGCAGGGATTCCTCTCATGAACCCTTGCTGTATACCCTGTGGGGTTGAGGGTGCTCCCGACTACTGAAGAGCAGGGTGAGTACTGACTGTGGGTTGCGACCATTATGGAGTGGTAAAGAGCATTCTTCCTGGCTATATTCCTGCTTAGCCAAATGGTGATGTGATCTCATGCAAGTCCACTTCTACTCTGAATATCAGTTTTCATCATCTATAAGAATCATGAATAGATCATCTCTAATGTCTTTTACAGCACTACAATTCTAACTGTATTATCACAATAAATTAGCTCCATTTTCCTTCACCTGGATACAGTTTCTCCCCCTCTACAGAGCTACTGCTTCCAATCAAATACCCTTGTCATTCCCAAGAAGAGAAGGAAAGGTTAGGCTGCTATAGGAAAAAAAAAAAACAAAACAGGGTGATTCCTGTTGGGAAAGTATCACCCATCACACAACTCCTCATCTAAAATGAGAATAAAGAAATATATTAAATACTTTTACATGTTTAAAATAAAGCTACCCACTTCATATTAGTTGCATTATATAATTCTAATTCTAACACAGAAATGTATGTCTTTTGATGTCTATCAAGAAGACGAATTAAAACTTTGATTAATGAAAAGAATATGTTTCATATTCATATGACCTCTTTAATCTTTTGTGTGAATAGGAAGGCACATTAATCTGACAAAAAAAGGAAGGCTCAGTGTGGGGAGAATAAGGAATAGACCACCATGTTAACAGAAATGTAATTCAAAGAACTCATGATCAATTTCTAGGACCAACTTCTAGCTATTCTGAACATTTATTTTTGTCCCTCAATTTGAAGTCCTATCAGGAAATACAAAAAGAAAAACATTCATTTACGGTCTTCATTTCCAGAATAAATTGAGCCTCATTATAAAATGTCCACACTTTTCTACTGCAATTAATCTGGTCACAAGAAGGCCAACTGCAGAAGATTAATGGATCACAAATGAGGGCTGCTGTGCATGGCAGAATGACCACCACCATCACCTCAGACATGACACCACATGACCCAAGGGTCCAATACTTCTACAACAAATTGCAACACACATACAACGGCACTAACTCTATTTCCAAAACAGCTTAGCATTATGAGTTCCTGAAATTTAATTTACATTCTTTTTCACTTTTGCAATTATAAATCCCTGAAGTTAAGGTTTATGGGAAAATGTTGATAAAATCTGTCCTATAGCACTAAACAGGCAATTGATATCAACAATATTTATGGTGTATTGGAGCAGCTTTTGTGCTTCAAATTGTTTACTGAAGGAGCTAATTTTAGGTTGAACACCCATAACATCTGAAAAAAAAAACCTTGAAAAACTATACAAATAGCAACTAAAAGGCAATGTTATATGATGCTGTAATTTAGCTGGTAAGCACATTTACAGAACAGCTGTGAACCAAAGGATTTTATTACAATCTGAGGTAGGCACAAAATATAGACATGACAAAGTTTTTTCTTGAAAAAATGTACACTCTACATAGGGTCCAGAGTATGGGAGGTAACACTGTATTTTGGTAAGGAAAGGTATAAACTCATCTGAAATCAAACTGAGAATGTAAATGCTAAGAGTCTATGAAAGGAAGGTGTGAAACAAACCAGAAAGGATTAAATATGTATAGCTACATACTCAGAAGAGCTTGTTTAGAAGGAAGATGTAACAAATGGAAGCATTTTATGGCATAATAGAAATGGCCTCAAGTTTGGAGATAAAAATTGGAAAGGGCAATAGAAATTTCAGATGGAGATAGGAATCAGCAACATTTTGGTAGAATCTTTCTGATTAATACTTCTTGAGTCATTGCTTGGAGCAAGAAAAGTGTAGGGATACTCAAAGTACCTGGACTGGACTCTAAGAGTAAAGATAAGAGTAGTGACATTAAGGACTCGTGTTATCAAGTGATTCCAGAAAAACCTAAGGTTCTTGGAGTATCATGTGTGCATATTCATACTTTGGGATTCCACTTTAGAAATTCTAACCATTGTTCAATGGTAGCAAACAATGTCAATGTTGCAGATCTTCTGTAATTAATCCCAAAGCAGCTCCTCTTCAATCTGGTTGGTGTTCCATAACACTTTTTTTTTTGTTTGTTGTTTTTGCGGTACGCTGGCCTCTCACTGTTGTGGCCTCTCCCGTTGTGGAGTACAGGCTCCGGACGCGCAGGCTCAGCGGCCATGGCTCACGGGCCCAGCCGCTCCGCGGCACGTGGGATCTTCCCGGACCGGGGCACGAACCCGTGTCCCCTGCATCAGCAGGCGGACTCTCAACCACGGCGCCACCAGGGAAGCCCTCCATAACACTTTTAAATACTTATGCATGAGCCTGAGTCATATAGAAAAGGGAAAGTCTGAAAATTACTTGTACAGCCAAATCCTTGATATCAGTTTCTTTTATTTTTCTTGTTTCCTTCACTTAAAGGTACATTTAAAAGCTTCCAATAGTTACATTTAAAAACTAGCCATAATTGGATAGCTGGTATCAAACTAATCATCCCACTGAAAAATTACAATATTTTAAAATAACTGTGGGCATTGCGGGGAATGGAGCTTTGGTACATGCAGGAAGAAAGGAACAGGTGGTGAGATTTAGTATATTCAACCTTAGCAAAGCAACATTTTAGCAGGGCAACCTCTCCCTGAGGTTGCTTTCCCATTTCCTGTAAACAGAGGAATAGACCCCTAGCAGAAATACAGTGGTCTAAATGAGCTACGGAGAAAGAGTTTGGAGTTCAGGTGGCCAAAGCAGCTAGAACTTGAAAATTAAAATCACAGAAGGTAGGGAGCCTCAGGAAAGCAAGCCCCATGAGCTGTATATAAATTCCCCTCAAGTTATTGACTAACACCTGAAATTTACCCATGAAGAGTTTGAGCATAAAAGAGGTAATTTCTAGCAAATTTGATAAGGCAAGAAAGAAATAAAAGCCATGGAGTTTGTCATCTAGTCTCAGACAACATGATTATCTATTAGAAAATTCCACTGAATCTAAAAAAAGCCCCTAGAACTAATAAGTGGGTTTAGCAAGATCACAAGATACAAAAATCAATTGTATTTGAACATACTCACAATTAACAATTAGAAACTAAAATTAAAGAAAGAGCACTATTTATAATAGCACCTCAGATACAAATCTAACAAAATATGTGCAGGTATTTTATATTGAAAATTATACAACACTTATCAAAGAAATCAGAATTGGGATAAAGAACATCTAAATGAATGGAGACATACACTCTATTCATGGATCAGAAGACTCAATACTGTTGTGAATTTTTCCCAAATTGGTCTTTAGACTCCACATAATCTCAGTGAAAATCCTAGCATTTTTAGTAGATAACAACAAGCTATTTCTAACATTTATGTCAAAGGCAAAGAAACTAAAGCAGTCAAAACAATTCTTTTAAAGAAGAGCAAAGCTGGAGAACTCCTGTTACCTGATTTCAAGAAAATATGAAGCTGTAGTGTCCAAGACAGTAAAGTACTAATGAAAGGACAGATACAGACCAACATAGCAGAGCGAAGGTTCTAGAAATAGGCTCACAGACACAGTCAACAGACTTTTGACAAAGGGAGTTCAGAGAAGACATAGTCATTTAAACAATTGGATATGCATATGAAAATAAAATATTCTCCAAAAACTAGAAATAAACTTGGGCAATTGGGATTGACATGTATACACTGATGTGTATAAAATTGATGACTAACAAGAACCTGCTGTATAAAAAAATAAATTTAATTTAATTTAAAATTTTTTTTAAAAACTAGAAATAACCAAATGTCCATCAGCAGAGGAATGGATAAATTGTGGTATATTCATTTAACTGAATATTACACAGTGTTGGAAAAGAACAAACTCCTAAATACTCAAGAATATGGATAAATTTCACAGACCTTATATTAGAAGCCAGAGGTAAAAGATTATACATCCATGTGATTCCACTTATATGAATGTCTAGAAAAGGCAAAACTATCCCATGAAAACAGGCATCAAAATAATCATTTCATTTCTGGAATACTCACTGGGAAGAGACAAAAGGAACCCTTTTTGGGTGGTGATAAATTTCTTTATCTTGATCTGATAGTAGTTACACAGGCACATACATAGGAAAAAATTCAATGAAATGAACACTTAGGATTTGTGCACTTTACTGTATTTATGTTGGTATACCTCATTTTTAAAAGTAAGGAAGAAAGGAAAAAAGTAGAGGGAGGGAGAAAGGAAGAGAAGGAGAGAGAGGGAGGGAAGGAAGGAGAACTTTATATATTGCTACTGTGTGATGATATGATCTCCAGGATATATTGTCGAGTAAAAAATTGAAACTCAGAACAATATTTATTACATGACACTTTTTATCTAAGAATGGAGACAGTGAGATACCAATATGTATTTATGAAAAAGTAACAGTTGATGAATAAACCAAAAATGAATAAACTTCTATATATAGGGGAGGAAGAGAATAGGGTGCAGGCAAAAAGCATGAAAGCTACATCTTTGAATGTACTTTATTATTTTGATTTTAGAACCATGTAAATGCTCTTACATAATTTTTAAAAATGGACAAAAAAGAGTGCTCTGTAAAAATAACTGAAACAAATGTACCTAATAGTATATCAAATTGATAGTATGAATATATACAGAAGAATTATTTCAAGTCACTCTAAAACATATTTGAGTGTATCTCCCTCTGGGCACATATACAAAAGAAACGAACTGTCAAGAAATCACAAACTGTATTCAGCTGTATTCTTTTTAGTAGAAATGTTGCCACCGTTACTTTTTAAATACAGTAAATAAGAAATACCAGGAAATATTTTCAGCATAAAAGAAGAGAGATGCAAATATAAGTCAAAAATTATCTGTTTTAGTCCAAGAAGACCTAAATAGATATTTCTCCAAAGAAGACATACAGATAGCCAACAGACACATGAAAAGATACTCAATATTGCTAATTATTAGAGAAATGCAAATCAAAACTACAGTGAGGTATCATCTCACACTGGCCATAAATGACCATCACTAAAAGTCTGCAAATAATAAATGCTGGAGAGCAAGCCCACTCCTAGGCACATATCTGGAGAAAAACGTGGTTCGAAAGGTTACATGCACCCAACTGTTCACTGCAGCGCTGTTTACGATAGCCAAGACGTGGAAGCAACCTAAATGTCCAACAACAGATGAATGGATAAAGAAGATGTGGTACATACATACAATGGAATATTACTCAGCCAGTTAAAAAGAATGAAATAATGCCACTTGCAGCAACATAGATGGACCTGGAGATTATCATACTAAGTGAAGTAAGTCAGACAGAGAAAGACAAATATCATATATCGTTTATATACAGAATCTAAACAACAACAACAAAAGATACAAATGAACTTATTTACAAAACAGAAACAGACTCAGAGACTTAGAGAATGAACTTATGGTTACCATGGGGGAAGGGTGGGGGAGAGGGATAGATTGGGAGTTTGGGGTTGGCATGTACACTCTGTTATATTCAAAATAGATAACCAACAAGGACCTACTATATAGCACAGGGAATGCTGCTCAATATTCTGTAATAACCTAAATGAGAAAAATAACCTAAAAGATACATGTAAATGTATAACCAAATCACTTCGCTGTACACCTGAAACTAACACAATATTATTAATCAACTATGTTCCAATATTTTAAAAAAATATTTTTTTTAATGCTGGAGAGGGTGTAGAGAAAAGGGAACTCTCCTACACTGTTGGTAGGAATGTAAATTGGTGCAGCCACTATGGAAAACAGTATGGAGTTTCCCTAAAACACAAAAAATAGAGTTGCCATATGATACAGCAATCCCACTCCTGGGCATATATCTAGAGAACACTCAAACTCAAAAAGACACATGCACCCCAATGTTCATAGCAGCACTATTTATAATAGTCAAGACATGGAAGCAACCTAAATGTCCAATAACAGACGACTGGATAAAGAAGATGTAGTATGTATATATATATACTACTCAACCATTAAAAAAAATGAAATAATGCCATTTGCAGCAACATGGATGGACATAGAGATTATCATACTAAGTGAAGTAAGTCAGAAAGAGTACAAATATCATATGATATCACTTACAATTAGAATCTAAAATATGACACAAATGAACTTATTTACAAAACAGAAACGACTCACAGAATAGAAAACAAATTTATGGTTAACAAAGGGGAAAGGGGGTGAGAGAGGGATAAATTAGAAGTTTGGGATTATCATATAGAAACAACTATATATAAAACAAATCAATAACAGTGTCCTACTGTATAGCACAAGGAACTATATTCAATATCCTGCAATAAACCATAATGGAAAAGAATATGAAAAAGAATATATATATTATATATATAATTATAATTATATAAATATATAACTGAATCACTTTGCTATACACCAAAAACTAACACAATGTTGTAAATCAACTATACTTCAATTAAAATTTTTTTAATTTTAAAAAATTATCTGCTTTAGTCAGAGTCTTTATCCCTATATTTCTTCAAAATAACTGTTATCCATCACCTCAAATGTGGCTTGGGGATAAGCTTGCAGGTCTGGGAAATGGGGAATCAAGTCTGGGGCACAAATGAGCTTGAGGACTAACAAGCACTACATTACATTGATTCTGACTCTGGTGAACCATCAACCCAGAAGAGTTCTGATTTGAGGAGAAACACAGAAACATCTTAGTTCTAAACTTTCTCACCACAAAGAAGAGCAAGGAAAATGAAAAATAAACTGATAAATTGTATTTTCAATGAAACCAGGAAAAACAAAAATCAGAAAACTTCCAATTGTAAATAATTGCTTCCCAAAGACAGAGCAGAACCAGAAGGAAGGAAAGATGTGCAGAGGAGGCCGGAGGGAGAATGATCTCAGAAAGAACCAGCAAATACAAAAATTATAAAAGGGTGAGTTGGCCTGGAAGGCTCTACCTCCTGATGAACAGTCTAGGTGAGCCCAAGGCTGATGAGTGAAATGAATAAAGATGGGACTTCACAAGATGCCATCCGTTAAGTCTTTTGCTACGGCAACAGGAGAGGACACCCTTGAGAGCTGTGAAGCCTAGAAATCTACCCTGGCCTCATACCTACACGGGAACTTCCTGCTAACCACACACACAAAAATCTATCTCATTAAGATATGAGTAACAACAAAAAAGATGCTCTATATTCACACAAAGATACTACAAGGAAATATATTGATGAAAAGATGAAAAAGAGCAAGATAGCTTTCTTACAGACAGTAAAAACACCAGAAAAATATTGATACAAAACAGGTTAAAAAGCACAACCAAAATTCCAGCTGAGAATCTTAAACCTTTATGCAGCAACTGAAACTATAAAGGAGAAATACCAGAACTCAGAGAAGAGATGTCAGACAAGAGGCAGTGACAGTTAATAACAGGAGGATAGGCAAGAGGAACTGACAGCACTCAGAAAAGAAATAGAAAAAAATGACAAAATCACTTCAGAAATAAAGACTAAACTACAAGGAATACAAGGAAGAGCAGATACCATAAAAAGCACAGTAAGGATACAGAGGATAGAAAAAGAAAATCGAACAAAATGCAAAATAAAATAGAAAGAGGCAAAAAGGTCTACACTTTAAAAGTCAGGACTAAAATATTATTTATAGATAGATCTATATAGATCTATATTATATATAGATAGATAGATATAGATGTCAATGAAGAAACAAAACCAAAATGATGGAACATAACAAACATTTTAAACTATTTAAACAACAGAAAAAACCTTTCCTGAAATGAAACAAAGAAAGGAAAGGAGGGAGGGGGTGGGGTGGAGAGCAGAGAGGAAGGAAGACAGACTGAGCTGAATCTACATATAGAAAGGGCACACGGAGCACCAGGGAAAGATGACCCAGAATCGTCAACACTGAGGCATATTCTGGAAAATTATTTGAATTTTAAAATAAGAAAAAAGGAGCTTTTGTGTAAACAGTAAAAAGAACAAGTCACTTATAGGGCAGAAAAAACAAGCTTGATCAGATTTATTGACAACAACATTCAATAAAGACCACAGAAGACAGCAGAGCAGCACCTACAAGATACTCATGCTAAGAAGACGTAGGTAGCACAAGGATTTTATACAGCTCAACTCTTCCTAAAGCATAAAGTCTGCAGACAAATACAGATGACTCTCATTGTTCGTGGTAATTATGTTCTATAAGGTCACTGTAGACACTGAATTAGCAAACGCTAAACCATTTCTCCTAAGATAAACACAGGGTTAGGTTCCTGGGAGTATCTGGTCACAACATAACAAAAAATGACAGAACTAAGACCAAACATACATTTTTCTATCAATACATGTATATAAGCTTAAGTAATCTATTGAAAGGAAAAGATCTTCAGATAGGATCACAAAACAGAATCCACCTCTGTACTCTATACAAAAGACATGCCTAAAACTAATTTTAAACACAAGAAATAAAATAAAGGAAAAACAGAAAGAAAAAAAACAGAGGTTGTGACTATAATATTACACAAGGTAAAATTCAGATCAAGCATCAAAAGAGACAAAGAATGGTACTATATTGCTCAAGGTCACAGTTCACTATAAAGACATTGCAGTTATGTTTTATGCCCACCAAACAAGTTGGGTTTACTGACACTGCTGCAAGAAGGGAGACCACAGCTCAGGGGGAAACTTGGGGTGACTCAGTAACCTAAGGAGGACTTGTTAGAAGATTTGGGTCTATTAGGTGATTGGGAGGAGGGTTCAAGGAAATGTGATTTAGCTCTGGATCAGGTGGTATCCGAAAGTGGGAATGATTAATTCTATGACTGGGTATCTTAATAATGTTTATTAAGAACAGAGTAGGGTTAGGGTTGTGATTGGTAATTACAAACAGCTCACTGTGGGACTTCTCAGCTTCCATAATCATGTGAGCCAACCCTTCATGCTAAATCTCTTTCTATACATCCATATGTATCCTATTGTTTTTCTGGAGAAGCCTGACTAATATAGTGAAGTAGCAGTCTCTCATGTTAGCTGGGAAAGGGGGATGTGTGGTCATTTTTCTGACTTGCACAGTGTTCTTCACTTTACCTTTGCTCACACATGGTTATGGAGTGGTCTTTTTGTCTCACATTATCTTGTGACCTTGTCTGATGTTGGTATTCTGTGATGTGTGAGTTTAACAGTGGAATATCATGGCCTACCTGTAAGAGCCAGGGCAGGCACCAATTCTCTGCTATCAGGGGCTGCTTTTTTTTTTACTTAATATCTGCTTCTTTTTTTCCCTCAATGTCTAAACAAAAAAAAAAATCCAAGTAGCAACTTTCATAAAACAGAAATTACACGGACTTCCCTGGTGGTTCAGTAGTTAAGACTCCATGCTCACAATGAAGGGACACAGGTTCAATCCCTGGTCAGGGAACTAAATCCCACATGCATGTCACAACTAAGAGTTCACATGTCACAACTAAGGAGCCCATGAGCCACAACTAAGGAGCCCGCTTGCCGCAACTAAGACCCAGTGCAAACAAACAAACAAATAAATAAATAAATATTTTTTAAAACAGAAATTACAGAAGGAGATATTGAAATACTAACAATAGGAGATCTAAACTTACCTCTCTTTGTCTAAGATCAATTTGAACAAAAATTAGGAGACAGATACTGACACAACATAATCTATAATATACATCTGATTGATATATATCATTTTATATTTTATTTTATTTTTTACCTTGGTTCTTTGCTGTACTTTATTTTTTTAATTTTTTTAACATCTTTATTGGAGTATAATTGCTTTACAATGTTCTGTTAGTTTCTGCTGTATAACAAAGTGAATCAGCTATATGCATATGTGTACCCCCATATCCCCTCCCTCTTGTGTCACCCTCCACCCTCCTTATCCCACCCCTCTAGGTGGTCACAAAGCATGGAGCTGGTCTGCCTGTGCTATGCAGCTGCTTCCCAGTAGCTATCTATTTTACATTTGGTAGTGTATATATGTCAATGTTACTCTCTCACTTCATCCCAGCTTACCCTTCCCCCTCCCCGTGTCCTCAAGTCCATTCTTTACAGCAGTGTCTTTTTTTTTTTTTTTTTTTTTCAGTACGTGGGTGTCTCACTGTTGTGGCCTCTTCCGTTGCGGAGCACAGGCTCCGGATGCACAGGCTCAGAGGCCATGGCTCACAGGCCCAGCCGCTCCACGGCATGTGGGATCTTCCCAAACCGGGGCACAAACCTGTGTCCCCTGCATCAGCAGGCGGACTCCCCAACCACTGTGCCACCAGGTAAGCCCTACAGCAGTGTCTTTATTCCTGTCCTGCCCCTAGGTTCATCAGAACCTTTTTTTTTAAGATTCCATAAATATGTGTTATCATACAGTATTTTTTTTTTCTCTGACTTACTTCACTCTGTATGACAGACTCTAAGTCCATCCACCTCACTACAAATAACTCAATTTCATTTCCTTTTATGGCTAAGTAATACTCCATTGTATATATGTGCCACATCTTCTTTAACCATTCATCTGTTGATGGACACTGAGGTTGCTTCCATGTCCTGGCTATTGTAAATAGTGTTGCAGTGAACATAGGGGTACATGACTCTTTTTGAATTATGGGTTTATCAGGGTATATGCCCAGTAGTGGGATTGCTGGGTGATATGGTGGTTCTATTTTTAGTTTTTTAAAGAACCTCCATACTGTTCTCCATAGTGGCTGTATCAATTTACATTCCCACCAACAGTGAAAGAGGGTTCCCTTTTCTCCACACCCTCTCCAGCATTTATTGTTTGTAGATTTTTTGATGACCATTCAGACTGGTGTGAGGTGATACCTCATTGTAGTTTTGATTTGCATTTCTCTAATGATTAGTGATGTTGAGCATCCTTTCATGTGTTTGTTGGCAATCTGTATATCTTCTATAGAGAAATGTCTATTTAGAGTTTCTGCCCATTTTTGGATTGGGTTGTTTGTTTTTTTGATATTAAGCTGTATGAGCTGCTTGTATGTTTTGGAAATTAATTCTTGTCAATTTCTTTGCAAATATTTTCTCCCATTCTGAAGGTTGTCTTTTCGTCTTGTTTATGGTTTCCTTTGCTGTGCAAAAGCTTTGAAGTTTCATTAGGTCCCATTTGTTTATTTTGGTTTTTATTTCCATTACTCTAAGAGGTGGATCAAAAAAGATCTTGCTGTGATTTATGTCAAAGAGTGTTCTTCCTATGATTTCCTCTAAGAGTTTTATAGTGTCTAGTCTTACATTTAGGTCTCGAATCCATTTTGAGTTTATTTTTGTGTATGGTGGTAGGAAGTGTTCTAATTTCATTCTTTTACATGTAGCTGTCCAGTTTTCCCAGCACCACTATTGAAAAGGCTGTCTTTTCTCCATTGTATACCATTGCCTCCTTTATCAAAGATAAGGTGACCATAGGTGTGTGGGTTTATCTCTGGGCTTTCTATACTGTTCCATTGATCTATATTTCTGGTTTGGTGCCAGTACCATACTGTCTTGATTACTGTAGCTTTGTAGTAGTCTGACATCAGGGACCCTGATTCCGCCAACTCCGTTTTTCTTTCTCAAGATTGCTTTGGCTATTTGGGATCTTTTGTGTTTCCATACAAATTGTGCAATTTTTATTCTAGTTCTGTAAAAAATGTTATTGGTAGTTTGATAGGGATTGTATTGAATCTATAGATTGCTTTGCATAGTATAGTCATTTTCACAATGTTGATTCTTCCAATTCAAGTACATGGTATATCTCTCCATCTGTTTGTATCATCTTTAATTTC